>NW_022106189.1:6856618-6875256 GCF_000313985.2 Echinops telfairi | reverse complement strand
GCTTATTAATGTCTCTGCATGTCTATCTAGATAAGATAGGCTTCGGGTGAGTAAGGGAGAAGGGGAGGTGGGAGAGAGGAAGGGAGGTGGGTGGAAACCACCCAGGGACAAGGGAAGAACAAGTGGACTAAAATAAATGGAGAGAAGAACGTAGGATGCCTAGTGGGGCTTAATCAAGGGCAATGTAGCAGCAAGGAATTACTAAATTTGAATGAAGGCCAAACATGATGGTGGGACAAGAGGAAAGTAAAAGGAAATAGAGGAAAGTACCAGGAGGCAAAGGGCTATAACTGTTTACAGGAGTATAAATTGGGCTCTATTCCCCTCTGAGTGGCTGGTCATTTCAAACTGCTAATATTACAATTAGCAACCTAACTGGTAACCACTACACCAGCAGGGTCCTACTATATTTTGTATAAACCTGCTTTAATATATATATATATATTAGCTATATAAGAAACAGCTTTAATTTTAAAAGAAAACATTACATTATGAAGGCATCCCTTCTTTAAAACTACCTACGTCCATAAGTGCGATCCTAGCGGGGCCCTCTTCAAACTCACAAAGCTTTAGGCAAATGACAGGGAAGGAAGCAGCCAGATGTCCACAGGAAGGTGCCAGGCCTGTGGATGCAAAGTCTTGTGACTCCAGTGTTGGCGGAAACCTGGCATCCCGTTGACAGCTCACAGGGTGAGAGCGCCCTTTGCCCCTGGGCAGGCAGAATCACAGCAAACAGAAAGGCAGAGGGCTGAGAGAGGCATCATAAGAACCGCCTAGATCCAAAGGTCCTAAAAGTTTTCATGGGAAGAGACGGGCCCACCGAGCTCCCACAGGAAAGATCACAGGGGAGGTAAAATGTTTGCCACCTGGTTTCAGGAGAGGGTCTGACTCAGAGAGGCCCCTTCTGAAGGGTCTCAGTGGGCATCCCAGTGCTCTTTGGCACAAAGGCCAGTGGTGTCTAGGCTTGAAGACCCGGAGGCCATCTAGAGCCTTAAAGGAGACAACAACAGGCTCTCATGTCTCTGGGTGGGCTTTAAGGGCCTTCTTGAAGGACCTTTTCAGTGCCCAGAGCATTGGGTTTTAGGTGACTCAGGGTTGGCTCTGGCTTCTTCTGGGTATTGGACTTCTGGGGACCATGTAGCAGGCAATCCAACCAAAGAAATCCACAGGGAAAGGAGGGCAATTGGTTCACCAATTTCGGGCTGTTGCAAGGCGCTTGGCCCAGCTTGGGATAGAAAGGGAGTGGCTGGGGCACAGACTCCCCTGAGCTCAAGATGAGAGGAACTTGGGGTCTTGGACACTCATGTGTAGCATGCCAGGCTTGCCGCACACAGACAGGATCAGGCAGAGCCATCACCAAGCTATAAGTGCAGGAGACAGAGGATCTGAATTGAAGGAATTACATGCTGGAGCTCTTTTATGCTCCTCCCCTATTATTTATATTTTTAACATGATGCATGGAACTTAGTGATCGTGATCCTTGATGTGGTTGGAAATATGTTATGTATGTCCATTACTTCTGTTTTAATTAAAAAATCCGATAAGTTAATGTCAGTCTATGGTGATGATAATTAAGGGCATGGGACTTATTCCACTGGATTTTTGTATTGGTTGGTCTCCGTAAGGTAAAGCTAAATCTAGGCTGTCTTCAAGCTGAGCAGCGTCCTGCTTTGTGACTTCACCCAAGTGCAAAGGCTTTGCCCGGTAATGGAGAGTTGTGGTGATTAATGTGCCTTTTGATACCAATTTATATCCATTCTCAAGTGTGGGTATTATGAAATGCCTGCAAGAACAAGAGGGTCTGAACTGAATATAAGTGTTTCATGATATCTGAAGTTCAAGAATTGTGAATTTGTAAAGATATGAATCAAATCTTTCTGGACAAGAGATAGATTCATATCTTTGTGGTCATCTTCAATTCTCTTAAGTAAATGATCTTTTATGACTCTTGCCCTGGATGATTCCTGGGAGCCTTTTGCATTAAATGAATTCTGATTATTATTAATACTTGGGTTCTTACAGATTTTACGAAACCCTCAGTATCAATCACTTTTAAATTTTCAAACAATTTCCCCCTCTGTCCTCCGATATTTCTTCTTTATGAGCTATTTTAATATTAATAACTACAAGCTGATATGGTAAGGAAGGTCATAGTGGGCCTTGCTGAACAAATGGGAGATAGCTGACCATCCGAATGAATTGAAGAGGTGACCTCAGACTGTGTCCTTAGCCCAATACCACATTGAGCTCATTCTGCTACAGATAAGTGACATTCACAGTCCACGCCACAGGGTTGACAGCAACTGTGACTTTCGATGGAGGAATGTAGCCAGCCTGCACAAAAAGACCCTGTCTCTTCCTCCGACTATCTAGTGGTACTTCCCAAAAGATACCTATAAGTTATAGGGGCAAGGAAGACAAGTATGTATTTCCGAGTTAATGGGAAGTGTCCAACACTTTTCTAATGAAACAGTTCAATTTTACCTTATATTTACTTTTCTTCACATCTTTGCATTAACTCTTACTTCTTTCAAGTCTTACTCGTAACAAACTTTGCAAACATTTTTTGACTTGGACCTGTATGTCTTTGCTCCCCCCAAGCAGTGCTTTAATTTAGTTAAATAGACATTTAAGTTACTGTGTTTTGAAAAAAAAATAGTAACTGTTCAAAGTTGAAGAACTTGTTGAATAAAATTAAGTTTAATCTTAGTTGGAGTTTGCACGCACTAAATGTTTGCACACACTAAACTTAGTTGGAGTTTGCACATACAGTAAGTAGCCCTGGCGGCACAGAGGCTGAAGTGTTCAGCTGCTCCAAGGGAGCAGGAGGAGACTGTCTACTTCTGTCAAGAGTTATGGTCTTGGAAACTCACAGGGCAGTCCCACCCTGTCCGAAAGGGTCTCTCTCTATCAGTCAGCATCGACTCGATGGCAGAGAAGTTGTTTATTTGTTTATCACCTAATGTCAGTGTTTTGGGTTCCCACTGATGGTGTTCTGGGTTCGGCACTGTACTGCTACCTGCAGGATCAGAACCTCAGGTGCAGCAGCTGTGCAGAGGGAGACAGAAGCCATGTCTGCTCTTGGAGAGATTTACAGTCTCATAAAGGCTACATAGGATTGCCGGGAGTGGGAATCAACTTGATTGCAGTGATATTGATTATGGTTCAATTGCTCTGTGTGTGTGTGTGTGTGTGTGTGTGTGTGTGTGTGTGTGCGCGCGCACAAGCTCATCACAATGTCTCAAGTTTAAACCCACCAGCTGTTCCCCGAAAGCAGCGAGATCTGATGCACAGACCCCACTGGGTGAACTGGAAAATGGCTCAGACACACTTGCAATGTGAGGACTTAAGTTGGAAAATTCATGGTATCCGAGGAAGCTGAACAATTGTTGAACTGTTGATAGGCAAACAAACATAGTCTTGCTATATCAATGCCATATATATGGTATTAAGATATGTATTTTCCCGGAAAACCTGTGACTGACATTCTTAGTGAATGTTACTGTAAATTTCTCTGACAATTAACCCCCATTGTTTGTGTAAATAGCATCCAGCCTTGAAAAGATGGATGTATCACTGTATAAGTGAATAATTCAGATACTGTGATATGGAGTTAGCCCAATATCCCTTTCTCAACAGGGTTTTTAAAAATTAGTACCATGGGTAATTCAAGGGCAATGTTACTGGAAGATTGATCAATAAGTCTCTCTACCATAAATAAACAAAGAGGTTTCTAAAGAGGATGAAAGGCTGAAACAAATCAAAAAACATAGATCCAGGAATAGGTTTAGGGCTCACACTATATCCTAGATTCAACATAAGAACAATTAGTTCTTACATCTTGGCTCTGCTTGATACCCACCCTCAGGAAGGGAACACAGAATATGAGTGTTATAGCAAAAGGTGGCAAAGAAATTAGATGGTGGCAGATAAAATAGCGACTGGAATTTGCTCCCATGTGTTCATCACCGCACAGTTCACAATAGCAAGAAGCTGGAAACAGCCTAAATTCCCATAAGGAGAAGAGTGGATAAAATACGCTAGTACGTATACACAATGGAATACTACCCCCACCCCCTGCAAAAAAAGAGAGAAAGAAATCGTGTTGAAACCATGAAACGCCTAAACCGTGGAGGGATCTGGAAGTCATTATGCTGAGAGAGGCTAGTCAAACACAAAAGGACAACTACTGTCTGAGTCCACTGCAGTAGGAACAAGCAGCAGAAGGGGTACAAGTTCAAGCTTGTAGGGTACCCAGTCTTCTGCCCAGGGACCAGACAGCCTGGTACAGAGCTGGGCCAGTGCCCATGAGCCACACACATCATGCGCTCCAGGTAAGTAGCATGTAGGTCAGTTGGCAGAGGGCACCTCAGGACAGCTGGGATCAAATGGTCAGGGAAGGGGAGGCATACTGTCTGATGAGCCATAGCCAAGTGGATCTGGGGTGAGGACCCCAGGAGAGGGAGGTGGTCCTGTCAGAGGGATGAGGCTTATTGATGGGGTGGGCCGCAAAGGAAGGGGGAGAGGGAATGGTCATATTTGGGGTAACATAGGAGCATGTCTGTTGAGGGGAGGGAGGGCTGAAAATGGGGGGGGGGACTGAGGATGCTCTTGGGAACATTGGGGCGGGGGAGGTCTTTAGTGGTGTGCAGCGGGTGGGCAGAATTTGACCTAAGGAGGCTGGAGGTATCTCAGGAATCCAGGTCAGGGGTCATAAAATGCTGGGATACTGAATCCTGGATCTTTGGGGTGCACGTCATACCCCAGAGGCTACATAAGTGAGACCCCATATGGGAACGCCCCTGGGTGAACTGGACTCCACCCCAGACACACTTGTAACCCGAGGACTTAAGCTGGGAAACACATGGTGTCTGAGGAAGCAGAAGACAGCTGTACCAAGAGAGGTATACTGTTAGTTGGCACATAAATGGGTCTTGCTTTATCAAGTGCCCTGTATGCTGTATTAAGATACATATTAGTCAGGCAATCCTGTAACAGACATGCTGATAGATTTTGCTTATTCTTGGTTATATCAAGGTATATCTCAGAGGTGTATTGCCACTAGGGTTCGCCCTCTTGAAGCTGTGTTATTTGTTTCTTTGTTTTTCAGTAAATGAAACCCAGGGATTCTGAGCCTATAGGGAAAACATATGTATAACAACGGTTTGGGAGGAAGGAGGATATAGAGAGATGAAGGAGATAAGAGGGAGATGATGTTAAGAAGCCCAGGAAGGAAGAAAGGTATGTTTGGAGACTGATTATGGAAGCAATTGTACAATTATGTTTGACATGATTGAACTATGACATATGTATTAACTCCCAAGTTACAGCAAAAAAAAAAAAAAAAGCATAGAACCAGGAATGGTTTCGGGGCTCACACTAAATCCTAACTCCAACTTAAGAAAAATTCATTCTTACATGATGATCCTGCTGATACTCACCTTCATGAAATGGTCACTGAAGCTAAGGGTACTGCAGTAGAGGCTGGGGAAGAAAGTGCATGTTGCCTGGCTATCAATCGGAACCGTGTCTGGGGTCTTAAAGGCTTGTATTCAAATAAGCAGCCATCTGAGCAAGGAGTCAACTAAGTCCACACAGAAGAAGCACACCAGCTTGTGTGATCCAAAGATGACAATTACAAAATTCACATATGGTGATGTGTCAGAGCTAAAATGATCAACACCCAATTTGTGGAGGGCTGTGGCCCTAAATCCATCTGCAGAGTATCTGGTCAGACTGAGCCCCAGGAAGATCCGCGCTAGCCACAGGCTAGTCTCAGACCGCCTTAAAGAGGCAGAGACAATTGCTTTCTTGATTCTTCTGAATTGAACTCAACACTTGGCCAGGTGACATCCCTGTAGACACGACCTGGATTTGTTCTGGGTGCAAGGATCTCTTACTTGTTCCATGACAGAAATTTCTTCCCTGTTGTTTGAAGGCTGGGGGTCTTTTCCGTTTTTTGCACTATTTGTATTATTGTCTCTATGCTATTCTGTTTTTATCCTTACCACCTCAGTGCAATTTTATTTTTTATTGGATTCTGTTTGTATTCCCAGCTGTGAAGCACAGGAGGAGTGGATGCATAATGATAATAACCAATGCAAAGGGTTATAAGAACTGCAAGGGTGGAGGGTGGGCGAAGGGAGGGAAGGGGGATTTAGGGAGTAAATACTGGAGTGGGAGGGAGGAGGGAGCACTAGTTGTCACTGCACAACTCACTTTAAAGTTGTTTAACCATGGATGGGAGGAGAATGCTCTAAAATGGATGTGGTCATGACTGTACAGCTGTCCTTGATATGATTGAACTATTGCACTGTATGGTAGCCAATCTGCTGGGGTCTTATAGGCTCGTCTCCAAACAAGCAGCCATCTATGCAAGATGTCAACAAGGAGCACACCATCATCAGTCACCGAAGGATTGTAGATCCAAGAATCCACAGTCAAAAGAAGGATTAGTATCAGAGCGTAAATTATGAAAATCCGGTTGGTTGAAGGCTATGGATGACAGTGGGAGCCCAAGATCCATTTTGGGGAACTACATAAGAAATCAGCTTCCAGGGATCTCCCTCTATTCATAATCGAGAGAGGAGGAAAGTGGTCATTAAACAGAGCACATCAGGGAGATGAGTGGAGGCTATCAAACCTGAATTGAGCAGTTCAAACTTTGTCAGTTGACCCCTCTCTGATGCATGGTGGACTTGATCTGTTTTTCTTTTTTTTAAATCATTTTATTGGGGCTCATACAATTCATCACAGTCCATGCATACATCAATTGTATAAAGCACACCTACACATTTGTTGCCCTCATCATTCTCAAAATTTGCTTTCCTCTTGGGTTCCTGGAATTAGCTCATTTTCCTTTCTCTAATTTTGTTTTGCTTTTTGTTTGTTCATATTATCTCAGAGGTGTTATTTCATTGGAGGTCACCCTCTTGAAGCTGTGTTATGTGTTTTTCTGATTTTCAATATATGAAACCCAGGATTGATGGACCCATAAGGACAGCAAGGAGAGTAAGAGTTCCAGGGTGGGAGTACAGTCAGGGGGTGGGGTGGCTTAAAACGGGGACAGTGTCTAGGAGTCCAGGAAGGAAAAGAATGTTTTGAAACTGATTGTGGTAGCCGTTATAGAATACTGCTTGATGCGATTTAACTATGGAATGATACAGTGAACCCTCGCCACTTCGCGCTTCGACTTCTGCGGCTTCACTCTATCGCGGTTTTTGCGTAACAGCGCATGCTCTGTCATTACTGCCACTGATTGGCTCATACTGTACACGCTTCTGTCTGCATCGCTACGTATCGGAGCTACGTATCAGATGCATTTTTGCTTTTGTACAGTGTACTGTAATTGTTTGCGATTTTTAAGAAATTTTATCTAAGCCCTATGATGGCTCCTAAACGAGCTGCTTCTTCTAAGCCTTCTGACAATAAAAATAAGCGCCAGAGGAAGATGCTCACCATCCAGGAAAAGGTAAAACTTTTGGATATGATCAAAGATGGCAAGAAAATCGTGGAGGTTGCACACCATTTCGACATGAATGAGTCTTCTGTTCGCTCCATCTGTAAAGAGGAAAAAAACATCCATGCTATGGCTACTTTCACTTTCAACAAGGAAGCAAAGCGCATCGTGACAAGGAATCCTACTTCGCTGAATTTCATTTATCACGGTAGGGTCTAGAACTGATTAACCGCCATAAACGAGGGTTCACTGTATATGTATTAACTTCCAACTAATAATACATTAAAAAAAATAAAAGTAAATAAATATTTCCATTGACAGGAAAAAAAAAAACAGAACAAAACCTGTTGTCTTGAAGTCAATTCCAACTTATAACAACACAGTGTTATGCCCTAGAACTGCATAACACATCTTCACGGAGGACACAGATTGCCATATCCTTGTCCTGTGGAGCCGCTGGATTCAAACACTGACCTTGTGGTTAGCAGCCAGTCAAGTACTTAACCAGTCTGTTAGCAAGACCTCTCACTACTCAGTCAACCAAAAAAGTTTCTTGGTTTATGTTTTTTATTTCTGCTACGGTTTTGTTTTTTCTTGAAGATTCTTATTATGTGCGTGTTAGTTTTTTAAATTGGCTTTCTATATCTAGCCTTTCCAACTCTTTTTCACTTTTAAAAATGATATTGATTGTATCTTCCATTTCTCTTAAGACATCTTCCATTGTGGTCACTTGTTCTGGTATTTCTTATAGTCCAATATCAATGTCCATTTCTAGAGTTATTTTATTTTCTCATTCTCTTCTGTGGTCTGCTCAGTCCCTTTTCAAACCTCCCTTGTATCCAATTCCGTCATGTCTGAATTTTTCGAAATCTGATTTCTTTCTTTTCTTTTATGTTGCTGTTGTTGTAAAGTTCCATCGAGTCAATTCCAACTCCAAATGGCCTCATGTACAACAGAATGAAACATTGTCTGATCCTTTTAGAGTTTCTGTAATTCTCCAAATTATCTAACACATGTTAGACTACTAGACAACAATTTTCATATTTCATATATTGTGCTTCATTGCTTACAGGGGTATTATTTGACTTCATGTTCTTTTCGAACCCTTGAAATGACCATGTATGAGAAAGCAATTAACTTTTGACTGGTATTTTTTCTGTTGTTTAAGTGAAAAACATCTTGCTTTGGTTTTGAGAAAACAAGAGAGTTCATGGTGCTCGAGTTCCCGCTTCAGTACTTTTCATGAAGTGACTAAACTTACGAGAAATGCAGTTTTTGTACCACACTGATCTGGCCCTTGTCACCCGGCCATCTTCATTTGGATTCTACTTACCAATGTCTCTTCTCAGTGTGGACCCTTGCTTTAAAACTGAACTCGAAAGCATCCTTATATATTCACAAGCTGCGTCAAAGTGATTCTCTTCTGTTGATGATGTTGGGCTCTGCCTGCTTTCGGGTCCATTATAAAAAAAAAATTACTTGAGAAAAAGTGTTACTCCTCTTCTACTTCCTCTCCAGAACTTGTTGGTACAATAGATCTTGTTGTTGTCTAGGTTTTGTTCACATCTATTTATACTTTGAGACTCATGGAGATACCTAGTCACTTAATTTTTCAGTAGATATTTTCCATAAAATTTTGGATTTCACCTATGAGAAATCAAATAACTGTTGAGAACAAGGGGTGTCAGAGCAGAGACCCCAAACACATCTGTAGACAATGGGACATCCCCTCCTCACAGAAGGGTAACAAGGAAGGGATGGGTCAACTAGGGCACAGTATAACACCAATGAAACACACAATATTCCTGATGAAGCACACAATATTCCTTTGATTCCTTGAAGCTTCCCCACGCATGACTATCATGACCCCAGTCCTGCCTTTCACTACGGGCTATACTGGAGCATGTGCACAGGTACAGATAAGCGATAAGAGCTTACGACACATGGAATCCAGGAACAGGAATGGGAGTAGCGATACAAGGAGGGTAGGGGGAAAGTGGGGAGAGGAGTGGAGGAAGAAGGAACTGATCGCAGTGATGGACACATTAACACCCCACTCCCACCCTCAACCACCACCACCCTCCCAGGGGGAGGAACAACAGAAACCATGGGGGAAGAGAGATAGTGGTTAGTGTAAGATATGAAAATAATAATAATTTATAATATATCAAGGGGTCACGAAGGTTGGGGTGTGAGAGAAAGAGGAGTTGATGCTAAGGGCTCAATAGTGTCAGGAGAGTCATCCCTTGACAACATCACAGGCCTGTGGGTGCAATTTTATGGCTATAATATATAAAGTTTATAGTAAAGTCCTAGAGAATAAGAGAGATATGAGAGAGAGTAAAATAAAGGACTTAGACATGTTTCATAGTAACATGCTCACCTCAGCCCCTCTTGATGGTCCACGTGGAGGTATGGGAGGAGGAGAGGTAAAGAGGAGAGAGAGATTTATTTATAACAAACGCTTATATATCTTTGATATATCTTGTAATCAAACTCCCTGATTACAGGTAACGACCTATGTCACAAGAAGGAGTTATACCATAGGCAATACAGCAATAGGAGGGGGGCGATCTAGGGTTGTACACACTATAGGAATAGGAGGGATTAAAAGTACATATGTGACAAGATGGGTGGATCTTAGATTCATTATGGCAACCTTCATTGTCCTTGAGCTGGTGGTTTGATTTATTCTGAGCCCTCCAGGGAAAGCAATCCACTGTCCTTAACAGCAGGGAGTGAGGCCCACTTAAGGTGGACCAGACAGTAGTCTGATTGCTCTGGATGGCTGATGCCCTCAGGGAGATAACTTGACAGTCATTTACCATTAGTTGCAAGCAGTGTCCTATGTCTGACATATATTTGGGGGAGACAAACTGGGGAGAAGCCATTTTGCATAGCCCACACAATAGAATGTAAATGTTTAGAAAATAATGATGGCAACATATGTACAAATGGGCTTGATATAATTGATGTATGGATTGTTATAAGAGCTTTAAGAGCCCCCAATAAAATGATCTTTTACTAATTAGTTTTAAAGATTTTAAATGTTTTTCTCCATATTTTTGTGTCACATATTTTTGTTGCCCACATTTGTAATTTTGACTTTCTCACAATTAGTATATCTGACAATTCTAAGTCCACATTTCACTTATTGGTAGATGGCTGAAAGAGTATATAAACGTCCCTTACTGGGCAGGCCATGTAGGGTCCTACTCCCTAGCAACTCCACCTGAGTCATTTCACTTCTTTATAAATATGTGGCCCTTCTTGCTGGTTCCATGTGCAGTATGTTCCTGGAGATTTTGACCTGTGAACTGGTCGGAGTAGATCCTTATGTTTTACTTAAATTCAACTTAGTCAACCTAAAGGAATGAAGGCTTGAGAGAGGTCCCGAGAGTCCAATGTGGAGACAGGTACAGACAGACCTGTGTTGTTAGTGTGAGGCATGGAAGCAGGGGGATGGTGTGGGGCTCAGCTCAGTTATGGGTTCACTTCAGGAAGAGATTGTCGATGGAATGGCCTCAGCTGGATTTAGAGTGAAAGGAAGTACCTCTTTTTTTTTTTTTTTAGTTTAGCTTTAGTTTTGAAGTTCGGTGAAGAGCTGCTGTGAAAAGAGTCAGCATCTGTGTTAGTCTGGGTACATTAGAGAAACAAATCCACAGAAACTCGTATGTATAAGAGATAGTTTTATACAAAGGGTAAATGCACATTAAGAAAACATCCCATCCTAGTGCTGCCCAAGCCCACAAGTCCAACATTAACCCACATGTCCGACACCAATCCACAAAGTCTTCATCCATTTCACAAAACACACACTATGACGCTGACTGCAGGGGGAAAGCCAAGTCAGTGAATGTGTAAGCATCTCAGTTCTGGTCCACATGGGTGCTCCAGCACCCAGGGCTGCATTGGGGTAGGTCCATGTGGCTTCTCCTCAGGGAATGTCTTGAAGGAAGTGAGCCTTGCAAGCTGAAGCAGGGAACTGGCTAAGGCAGCTGCACACTGGTTCGACCATCAGAAAGCAAGAGACCTAAGAACTAGAAAGATGAAGCTCACCGAGCCATTTATCTCTCCTCCCTTCAATTAACCCATATGTGTTTATCGGCCAGGTTGGCACAATAAACTAACAACCTCACTGCAGGACTTTGAAAAGAGCCGTGGTCCCTTGCTTCCTTAGGAGAAAAAAAAAATTTTTATTCCAGAAAGAAAGGAGGATCTGAGCAACTGTATAGTCCAGATTCAATGCAAGACAACGCAAGCTCCAAGTGAAAGTCTTGAATGCTTGTGCTAACATGGTGGTGCTGATGACCACTCTGAGCCATGATGTGTCCAAAGAGCTACAATGAGCCTGTTGGTTGTTGCAAAGGATGGAACTCAGGACTGGAGGCTTGAGATAAAGGGTGGCCTTTTGTCTCTTGTCTTCCTCTGTCTGTCTATCCAAAATTCATTCTTTTTCTCCAGGGAGAGAATGGCACTTATATCTTTATGAGCACTTTCTTAATAGTATATTGGGGCAAATTTACATGTGTCACAAACTAACATAATGTGATCTTAAAAAAAAAATCATCACAATATTGTTCACTTTTAAAATTTAAATGCCATTAGGGCAGGACATGAATGTATCTGTTTTAATGATTTCCACCAATTTTTTTTCTTATATCTGATCGATTTTAAATTATATTACATTTACTTACACTACTAGACTCTATAGGAATTTTATTCTATAATGCCAAAAATAATGCACCGAGTTGTTTCAAAAATAGTAGTAATTATGAAAGATCTGCTCATGTGCAGTGATATTTACAGTCTATGAAGTGTATTGAAAATTCTCAATTTTAACCAGCTGTGAGATAAGAAGATTAGGGAAACTGAGGTTCTGAAATAGGGAATGGCAGCTCAAAAGAAAGTTCATTTTTCTTGATTGACTGAGCACTAAATAACATTACCCCTCGGTCAGTAGCTGCAGAAACTAGGGCTCCAACATTTTTCAATAGACCAATCATAACTCAAAGGCAGATGCTGAGAGCCTTCACCCCACACCGTTCACTGCTAACAATTGTGGTGGTCAGTAGCACAGTCTACCCACGTGCAGACATGGCCCTCTCTTAGAGCGAAACTGAATGCAAGCACCATCATGCTGAGTATTTAATATTTGCTAAGTGATTGGGACACGCATGTGCACAGTGTGCTGCATGCAGTGTGTAGTGTGAGAAAGGCCACCAGGCAGACTTCTAGCCATTCAGACGCATTGCAAAGAGTAGGGTAGGGGGAGAAAACACTGCACTGCGCTAGAGCTTGATATATGAACTTCAGTATATCTGGAGTAAGACTGTTCAATGCTTCAACATGCGGAACAGGTAAGCTCCAGTCTGATCGCATGATTCCAAGTGTAGGGGAGTTACGTATGTGGAGTCATACAATGCATGCATTTTGCTTGTACAGACTTGAAGTATGTGCACATGGACAAGTACACATGGCAGCAAAGGGAGAAAGACAAAAAAACAACAACCCTTGGACATATCACAAGGTAAACAGTGTTGGTAGTTTTACATCAAATGTTTAAGTTGCTTCAACAACTTCAGTTTTCTTCCAGCAACACGGAAGTCTCTGCTGACACACACTCTCGACATCTGCATGTACTCTGAGTGCTAGAGGAGTCTGCGGAAAGTTGGAGTGTTTTTTTAAGAAAAAGTGATATTTTAGTTGAATGTGCCAAGAAATTCCAGGGGAAATGGCATTCCTACCAGAGGAATAGTATGGAAGGGGGTCACTGGGAGAAAAAGGGGTTAGAACTTTGCAGTGATGGAAATGCTTGCTATTTTGTGTGTGATTGTTCCTGGGTAAGAATTTTTCACTAAATATATCAAATATTAGCAAACTTCGATTCCTTACAGAGGTGCTGCTGCTGCTGCTCCGATGCGGCTAGGTGATTTAGTAGTGGTGTAGTGGTTACATGTCGGGCTGCTACCTGCACAATTAGCAGTTCGGGACCACCAGGTGCTGCATAGAAGAAACACGGAGCTCCCTACTCCAGTAAAGGGTTATAGTCTCAAAAACTCACAGGGGTCAGTTCTATCCTGCCCTATAGGGTCGCTGTGAGTCCACATTAACTCCATGGCAGTGAGGTATTTTGTTTTTGTTTGGTTGGTTGGTTTCTAATAGGTGAGGCAATGGCTGCAGCAATACATCCAGAAGGAGCTGCCAGAAATTCAAGCCTGGTTCTGAAGAGGACAGATTGCAGGGATATTTTTGCCAATATCAGGTAAATCATTGCCAATGTCAGCTGGATCTTAGATGAAAGCAGAGACTACCAGGAAAAAAATAAGTTTACTGTGTGTTATTGACTATGCAAAGGCATTCAACTGCGTGGCTCAGCATAAGTGATGGATAACCTTGTGAAGAATGGGAATTATAGATCACATAATTGCACTTGTGTGTCATCTGTACATAGACCAACAGACAGTCAATGAAACAGAACACGGGGAATACTGACTGCTTTTAAATCAGAAAAGGAGTACATCAGGATTGTGTACTTTCACCATACTTATTCAATCTATACACTGAGAAAATAATATGAGAATCTGAACTATATGAAGAATGATGCTGCATCAAGTTTAGAGGAAGGCTTATAACAACCTGTGATATGTAGAAGACACAACAGAAAGCAAGGACACTTGTAGCACTTGCTGAGAAAACGCAAAGACTGCAGTCTTTAGTATGAGTTGCAACACAACATGAAGGTAGCCAAAATCCTCACAACTGGACCAAAAAACGTCATGATAAACAGAGAAAAGATGGAAGCTGTCAAAGATTTCATTTTTCATGGATCCATAATCAATGCTCATGGAAGCCACAATCCAGGAATCACCAAATGAATTGCATTGGGAAAGTCTGTTGTGCATGATCTCTTTAAAATATGAAGGAGCCAAAATATCACTTTGAGGAGTGAGGTACACCTAGCCCAAGCCATGTTATTTTCAATCTTCTAATATGCGTGTGACAACTTAGTAATGAATAATGAGGACCACAGAAAAGCTGAAGCATTTGATTTACGTGTTGGATATATATATATATATCTATCTCACCATAGACTGTCAGACAAACAAATCTGCTTTGAAAGAAGTTGTGGTAGTTACATAATCTGTTGTCAATTTGAGACTTAGGAGTGAAGGGGTGGAGACTAGCCTGTCAATCAGGTTGCAGCTTGAAGACCTCATTTGGAGGAGCTAAGGCGATAAATAGCTCACTGGAGGCGGGACACAGGCTCACTCCCTGAGAGATATTACTGATGATGAGCCTGATAGAGCTCCATGAATGCAGCCAGAGCTCTGGAACCCGAGGAGCCACGTGGCAACCCCTGCCAGCACGGAGATGCTTACACATTGCCACTGGTTTCACAAGACTTTCCACCCACTGGCCTGTGATTTTCCTGCATTCAGTGTCATGTATGTATTTTGTGAGTCTGATGAGGAATTTACAGATTGGTATCTGACATATGGGCTAATATCAGACTTGATCTGTCCTGGGCTGGGATGTTTTCTTAATAAACAATTGCTCTTATATGCAAAGCTGTTTCTTATACCCATATGAGTAGACACTCATATGAATGCGTTTCTCTAGCCAACCCAAACTAACACAGAAGTACAGCTAGAACGCTCCCTAAAATTGGGGATTGTGAGATTTCATCTTATGTACTTTGAGCGACCAGTCCCTTGAGAAGGGCACATGTTTGGCAAAGTGTGAGGTTCAATGTACAGTAGCTGGATTGAAGCAGTAGCTACCCCAATCAGGGCAACCATGGCAATGATTGTGAGGATGACACAGAGCCGGGTGAATTTGCAGCAACTTTTTTTTAAATCATTTTATTGGGGCTCATACAACTCTTATTACAATCCATACATACATCAATTGTGCACAGCACAATTATACATTTGTTCCCGTCATCATTTTCAAAATTCGCTTTCCTCTTGGGTTCCTGGAATCAGCTCTTCATTTTCCTTTTTCCCCTCCCTCTCCCTCCCCGCTCCCCCTTCCCTCACGAACCCTTAATAATTCATAAATTATTATTTTATCTTATCTTACACTGCCTGTCGTCTCCCCTTACCCACTTCTCTGCTGCCCATCCCCCCAGAGAGGAGGTTACTTGTAGATCCCTGTGATCAATTTCCCTTTCACTCCCTCTTCCCTCCCGGTATCGCCACTCTCACCACTGGTCCTGAGGGGCTCATCTGTCCTAGATTCCCTGTGTTTCCAGTTCCCATCTGTACTGCTGTGCATCCTCTGGTCTAACCAGATTTGCAAGGTAGAATTAGGATCATGATAGTTGGGGGGAGGAAGCGTTTAAGAACTAGAGGAAGGTTGTGAGTTTCATTATTGCTACACTGAACCCTGAGCGATCTGTCTCCTCCCCACTACCCCTCTGCAAGGGATGTCCAGTTGTCTACAGATGGGCATTGGGTCCCCATCACACGCTCCCCTCATTCACGATGATATAATTTTTTTCCTCCGCCTTTGGTGCAGCAACTTGATGGCATCTTAGAATAACACATTAGAGGTGAGAGCAGGAGCCCGATGGCACGGTACACTCACTCAGAACTGGAGTCAACTCGATGGCTGTGGTATAGGTAAGGAGTGGAGTCCTGGTCGCACAGTGGTGAAGTACTTGGCTGGGACCCAAAAGTTGACCCTCAGACCACCAGCTGCTGCATAGGAGAGCAATGTAGCAGTCTTCCATAAGTATCTGCAGCCTCATAAACCCTATGGAACATAGTTCTGTTCTGACACACAAGATCAATTTTTTAAATGTTGGTAGATGTATCTATCATATTGATGCTGGCTGATGCCAGTTGGTGACTGGTGAGACTGGTCAGCCTAGCCTGTAAGACCTCCAAAAGAAACCTCTGCAGATCTGTGTGCAACAGGTCAGGAGGATATGCCTTTATGTCAAAGAGATGTATGTGCAAAAAAACATGGACAAAGTGAGAAGAGAGGTGAGTAGACACCCGAAAGGAAATAGTAGGAAAATTACTTGATAAATAAAGAAAATTTGATTGGGAGCTATTGAAAAAGACCACACAATTTAAAAAAAATCTAATTAGAAAATGTATATTTCTTCTCCCTGGCCAGCCAGTCCCAGGGGTGATATTGAAGCCAGGCATCATGTCCCGGCCTCAGATCAAGTTTTTCTGTCAACAGTGACCTTGTTACTGAGAAGCCCTGCCTGGCCTCTTGTATTTTCCTCCGTGTGGTCAGGCACCCAGTCCTGGGTACTCACCGCAAACTCATCTGCCACAGCCTCTGTTTCCTTCACACTTCAGGGACCTGGAGGGGAAGCAAGAACATTGAGTTCCTCTAGAATCAGAGGCCCAGCAGCCCGAGAGGAGCGCTTTCGTGTCAGCTACCAGCTCTCACTGCAGAATCCATCCGTCAGCTCCCTGCCTGCGGATTCAGGTGCCAAGGATTTCAGGGAGAAAGTAAGATGTCAGTGTTTTGGAAAGATAACTTCCCTTTTCCCTAACAAGCAAACTCTTGGCTGCTTTACTTTGGGTTTCCTTAAATGAAACCCTGAGAAAAATATTTGAATATAAGTATTTTGGGGGGATGGGTTGACCAATGGGTTGGCCAATTCACCCTGGGCTAAATTCTGGGCAGTAGTTAAAAGTACATGCCTCAGGCTTATCCCAAAGGATAATTAATTAGTGGTTCCTTTCCCCAATAAACAAAACCAAAACCCCAAGGCTGTTGCTGTCTCGTCAGTCCCGTTCATAAAGACTTCACAGGGTTCAGAGTAGCACTGCCCTCCGTGGGCTGTCATCTAAGCAAAGGAGGCTCTGGGAGCTGCAAGTACCAATAGTTAAGTGTGTGGCTGTTGACCAAGAGTTTGTCGGTTGGAATACGCTCAGAGGACTCTCCGAAGAAAGACCTGCCTGTCTACTTCCACAAGGTCACAGCCACTCACAACCCTGTGCACACATGCGACTTGTGATAAGCCAGACTCTCCGTGAATCAGAGTAGATTTGCCCGAAACATCTGTTTTTGTTTTAAATCATACAGAAGAAGATCTAGTAGGTGCCACTGGGACAATTTGCACCAACAAACTTTCAGTTTGAGGATGAGTACAAACCCTTCACACCACCTAACAGGAAGTGGGGATTCCCAGGACCCCTGGTTGCTATGCAGGAGGTTCCAGAGAAGGTCCTCAGACACACAGAGAGAGAGACAGGCAGCTGGAAGTGAGCCGAATCTGAGGGGTATGTCAGGTGTCCACTATACTACTTTTTCCGCAAGGACAAAGGAACGTGGGAAATTTAGTGCTCGGGTTGTCATCCGCAGGGTGACTAGCCAGTTCCAGACCTGTGTGGTTTGTAAGAATCCAGAGGTGACATGCACACAGAGACATGCAGCAGCAGCAAAGAATTGAGGCCGTTTCATTACAACATCGGGTCATTTCAAAAGAAATGAATGGTATCCTTCTCAAGAGGTGAGACGGAGGCCTTAAGCACAGATACACCTCCCTCCAGGAGAAAAATGGGTGCCCCTTTGCGAGCTGAAAGGGATGTTGTCTAGGGGAACACTTCTAGTTTTTAAATGATCCTTTCAAAGGGGAAGAGATTGCTGGTCTGCAGATGGTCAAGCAACTTTTTAATAAGGTGCTGAATTCGTCCTTGAAGTTCTTCATTTCATCTCAGCTCCAGCTCTGGGTCAGCGTGCTGAGGATTTAGCTTCCGGTCCAGTCTTGTGTCAGGATTTGCACGAGGGCCTGGCTTCAAAGTAAAGGTGTTTACCAAGCCTGTTCTCACAGAGGCCTTTGTTTATAGCACGCTTTCACCGGGTCCTTTGTCCATTCCCTTAGCCGGCGGGGCAGAAGCCCTGTTCTGTCCCTGGCAAAACGGATCAAAAAGTTAATTTTTTCCATATGTTGCTGTCGATAGATTGGGAAAGAACAATGAACTGCTTTTATTTTTTCTAAAGCCATTTTATTGGGAGCTAATACAGTTATCATATCATCCCATAGTTCAATCACATCAATAGTATTGTGCAACTGTTGCCACAATCTGTTCAAAGCATTCTTTTCCTTCTTGCACTCCTGGACTTCAGCTCTCCTTTACACACACACACACACACACACCTGGACATCAGCTCTCCTTTACACACACACACACACACACACACACAC
>NW_022106189.1:6848161-6856008 GCF_000313985.2 Echinops telfairi | reverse complement strand
TGAAGCAGGGAACTGGCTAAGGCAGCTGCACCCTGTTCTGACCATCAGAAAACAAGAGACCCGAGAACTAGAAAGGGGAGACTCACTGAGCTACTTATCTCTCTGCCCTTCAATTAACCCACATGTGTTTACTGGCCAGATTGGCACAATAAACTTTAACTGTCTCATTCATCAATCCTGATTTTTCATATACTGGTAAACAGGAAAACATATAGCAAAAAGTTTAAGAGGGTCACCCCCAATGATAAAATACATCTGAGGTAAGCCCCAATAAGAACAAACAAACATACAGATATGTTGAAAACCACATCAAGGACCACGTAAATCAGAGGGGCATCAACCGACAAGGTTTTAACCATTCAAATTAGGTTCAGAATTTTGAGCTTCCATCGTCATCTCTCCAAAGCACCCTGGTAACCCGTTTCTCCCCATCCCTCTGCTACGGATGAGAGAAATCACCGGAGGGTTTGTCCTGATGTAGCTCTCACAGATGTATCTTGGACTACTATCATCCATTGCCTCTGCAAGCCAGCTTCTCACAATTCAGGCTTTGATACTGTTCCCTCCTTCGGTTTTGGATTAGATGACTTACAATCCTCAGTCACTGATATTGGTGTGCTTCTTCCATGTGGACTTAGTTGACATCACACTTACGTGGAAACAAGCCTTTAAGAACCCAGGTGCTATTTTATCCTTGTTAGTTACACAATTTTGGGACAATTTGAAGAAAGGGGCGGAGTCTAGCCTGTCAATTAGGTCACAGTTTTATGATGTCTCTTGGTGGGTGAACCCTTCTCATAAGAAGGGTCCTAGAAACCTCCCTGACTGTCTGCTCCACTTTCCTGCTGTTGAGACACTCAGAGAGCTGGAGGAGCCACATGGAGACCTGGGCCAGTGCTGAGATGCTTCCACCACCATTAGTTCCACCACCATTAGATCACTCACCAGCCTGTGATCTTCCTGCATTTGGTTGTGACACATCATTGGTTTGACTGCTAGTGTCAGACTTACAGATTAATGTCAGACTTATGGACTTGATTTGGACTGGGCTGGGATGTTTGCTTAATGTATAATTACTTCTTAATGTAAAGTTCTTTCTTATACATATATGAGGGTCACAGGATTTGTTTCTCTAGTCAACCTGGTTTAACACATTATCTGATAGCTGGGCTACATCTAACTTCTTCACCACACGTTACTATAGCACCCATATTGTCTGTGTTCCCTTCCTGAGCGTGATTATAGAGCAGGGCCATCATGTAAGAACTAATTGTTCTTAAATTAAAGCTGGGATTTAGTTCAACCCCAAAACCCATTCCTGAATCGATGTTTGTTTGTTTGTTTATAATCTGCCTTTGACTCCCTTTCAGAAACTTCTTGTTAATTTATGGTAGAGAGTCCAATTGATCCTCTCCCTGGGGCATAAAGATATTCTGTTAATATTGTAATTGATTAGTTTTTCCTTTTGTGTAACCCACACTCAGTGCTGTGGGATGCCGGGGTATTGAATCCTCGATCTTGGGGTGCATGCCATGCTCCACAGGCTCCATCAGTGAGAGCTGATGTGGATACTAGACCGGGTGAAATGAACTCTACCTCAGACACACTTGTAACCTTAGGATTTAAGACTGAAAATGTATGGTGTTTGAAGAAGCAGAAGACAGCTCAACCAAGATAGTCAGTAGGTGGATAATCATGGATGCCCTATATGCTGTATTAAGATATATGACAAATTTGTGATTGACATTGTCAGTGAATATTATTGTAGATTTTCCATGACACTTAACTCCCATTGTTTTTATAATAACCAGTTTTTATTGAGCACTTATTATACCACAGATCCTTTAGACACATTGTGTTACTGGATCCTTCCAACAGTCCTCCAAGACAACCAGCAACATTATTCCCATTGTGTAGATGGCGGCATGGAAGCACAGAGAAGTCATATGACTTTGCAGGTAGCATAGAGAAGCCAGGACTAAAATGCCAGCAGTCTGCCTCTGAGTCCATCCTGTCACCACGATGCTCTATGCCACATCAAGTATCTTTTGAATGACTGAGGTCATTCTCACAAATCCCCATGCAGTACCTTCCTGCCCCAGTCAGCCCCACGGTACCAGCCCCACTGTACCAATGGACATTGGGTCTGGTGTGATTTGTGGCTTCTCTACCAGCCAACAGGAGACATACAACTTTTGTTAGGGGTAAATACCCGTATCTCATATGGCTTGGAAGGAGATGCCACTCTTTAGCTCTCTTCCCTCATTTTATCTCACTCAGGATGAGTGAGCAAGGATCTGCGTTTCCTAGATACTCTTGAGGGCCATGTGAGCCAAGTGATCGGTCACCATACAGAGGTGGAAAAGCTGATTTACTGTTGCCATGGCATACACATGGAAGCGCTGCTGAAGTGTTTTGAAGATGGAGAGACCTGCTCCAATAAGGAATGCCCAGCCCAAACCCCTAGAACCACTCCTTCCTGAATTCCTGCTAATACAGTTGCTCATCACAACACACTTTCATTCCTTCATCTACTAAAGATTATTGGTGATTCCCTCACCATTGAACTTACACATGCCAAGTCACCCATGGACACTCACTGGTATTCACAAGGAGAAAAGATGTGCAGTTCCTCTCAATGTTTCTTTTGTTTCCAAATTAAGAGTTTTCTAAGGAGGAGCTATGACCCAGGAGGCAACAAGTCCCCCCGATAGCTTTTCCCTCTTCAGGACTCCTTTCCTTACGTCCAGGTTCTGATGCCTCCTGCTTCTCTTCCTGGGTCAGTCTTCCTTTGTACTTGTGTTCAATTACTCGACTCTCAGAACGTATATCTTTATCTCTTTCCCTTCAAACTGTGTATCAACATTCCACCTCTTCCCCCAGATCGTATTCTACTTATTCTTTAACACGCACACTCCCTTTCATCTCATCCACACTCCCAACACACAAATACCAAGACATTGTGGTCACTCTTTTAATCCACACAAAAAGGACTTCAAGACCAGGAGAAAAAGCAAGGACTTTGGAGTTGTCGAGTGGAGAGTCAGTATCAGCTCTGTGCCCTGTTGTCTGTTTGACCAGGAGTCCCATCACTGCTCAAATAACTGGCTTCCTTGTTCCTAAATTGAAGATACGTTATATAACTTGGATTGAATTTCAGAGTCCTCAGTCCAAAAGTAACTTTCAGAAATGTTTCTGGTAACATGATACTATAAATAATTCCATTTGAATGTTTTGAGTTGAGTCCTGAGTTCTCTAGTCCATCAAAGCTGAACACTCCCTGTTGTATTGTATTCTGTGATGCTTTATTTGATTAAGTTAATGGATTGGTCCCTGAAGGCATTTAATTTTTTTAAAATCTCTTTAAATTTTTGACATATGTCATACAGAATAGGGTTCCATACATTTTCTTTCCACCCTATTGAGTTCTCTAATCCTTATATATTTTATGCAGCCACAGAGAAGGTAATTCTCACTTGTTTGGGTTTTTTTTCCAGTTTTGTGCCCAAATTATCAAGATTATTTATAAATGGTTTTCTCTACCCTTTAAACAATACATACAAGCAACAAATAGAACCACTATTTGCTTCTTCCTTTCTTTCAAGGCCTTGAAACTCCATTCCCTTCTCTATTATCTTTCAGTTGATGACCCCCTTCTACAAGTTAATGTCCTCAAAGCCTCATAGTGTCTTGTCTTCATCTCTTATAACATTCCACCAGATATTGAAAATCCCCCTGAAAGTGTGTTCTGGGTCACGGTGCCTTTCTAGGCCTCAGAACCAATCCCTATACCAACTTTTCACTGCCAGACAATTTAAACCACCCTCCATCCAATATGTTTTCCTTTCCCTCAACAAGTCTCTGTCTTCTGTACCTAGTTCCAAGCTAGATGCCATATCTCTGAAGTCTTCTTTTTTTTCCTATTCGATCTTTTTCTAATCACCCTGCAGAATATCCACCCTTTGTGTTAAAGAACTGGAGTGATTCTAGGAATAGGCTCGCCATGCTTCAGAAATGGGTCTTCTGAGGCCAGAAATTAGCTGCTGTCTATGACAGGAAGCAGTTTTGCGTGCACCTTGAAATATGCTCCATTTATTCTTGCTTCTTAGTCTTTGTCCCTTTAGTCCCCTGGCTCTAATCAGATAACCTGGCTTCAGTTTTCCTAAATCTGACCCACATTCAATGTCATTGCAATTTCAATTCCCTCCAGAAAGTCTTCTCTGCCCTTCACTGGACTTAGCTCATATTCTATTCTCTGCCTAATCTGGCTTCTTCCCACTCTTTTACATCCACTCCACTCCTACTTCAGAAGCACATTTCTGCTACAGGGACTTTGAACTTTTACTTTCTGTTCATCATGCTACCCCGTTTGCTGGCCAGCCTCTTCTTATGTAATTGTCAACTCAAATATCCCCTCTTCATAGATGCCTCCCATAAGTAACGTCTCTAAATCCACTACAGGGCCTCCGCTTTATCTCACTGGCCAGCATCTTTGTGGCACACCCTTCAGTATCTGAAATTATCCTGCCTATTACCTATTTCATCTACTTGTTTATTTTCTATTTTTCTCTACTAGTATCCTAATCCATAAAGATAGGACCCAACTCCCCACTTCCTACCCCCGCCCCCAGTCCCTTCTGGACCTGAAATAGAGTCTGGTGTATTGAGTGTATTCCATAAAGTTTTATCCATAAATTTCGTACATGTGGGTATTCCACAAATTACTTATTTAAGTAATTAATTACCTAAAATTCAGTAGCTTATTATCTGAAGTCTTAATTCCTTGGCCACTGAGTTTACAGTAACACTTGCAGGATCCACAGCAGAGTGTACATCATTCACCTTTGAAGACGGGCATTGGTTTAAGTTCCAATATGGTGTTTTTTTCCAGGTATGGTACCGCATCTCAGCTCCCAGATATTACTCTTTGCTAGTATATGACTTGGTAGCCTTCTATGGTTTGGAGTGTATTTCTGACTTAACAAGCAATGTGGTTAGAGTAGAAATTTCTTCCTTTAAAATTCTTCTTGGCATCTCATCCTCCTTTTGCAACTCAATGTGTAAAAAACACAACTCCTCATGACTGGGCCAAGAGACAACTTCATGATAAATGGAGAAAATATTGAAGTTGTCAAGAGTGTTATCTTGCTTGTATCCACAGTTAGTTCTCATGAATGCAACAGTCAAGAAATCAAGGAATCAAATGTATTGCATTGGGCAAATCTACTAAATAAGACCTCTTGAACGTGTTAAAGAACAAAGATGTCTCCTTAGCTACATGTGAAAGTTGGACAACGAATAAGGAAAACCACAGTATAATGGAAGAATTCAAATTATAGTGTTGGAGAAGAATATTGAAAGTACCATGGACTTCCAGAAGAATAGATAATATCTTGGGAAAAGTCCAGTCAGAATGTTCTTTAAAATTGAGTTTATTTTGTAAAAATTGAGTTTATTAGACTTTGTCTAATACACTTTAGGTATATCACCAAGAGCAATAAGTTCCTGGAGAAGAGCATCATGCTTGCAAGAGTGGGGAGGTCAGACAAAAAGGAGGACGACCCCCAGTGAGACAGGTTGGCGTGGTGGCTGCAACAATGGGCGCAAACATAAGAATGGTGAGGATGGTGCAGGAGAGGGTAGTGTTCCCTTCTGTTGTGCAGACGTCACTGGAGAAGTGACTCCATGGCACCTAACAACAGCAACAGTTGCCTTTGAGCCTCTGAGAGGAAAGGAGTCTCTAGACAAACAGGTTGTGTAGATCTTTAACTCTGAACCTCGGCAAGACACACTTGATAAACTGTTCTGAATAGTGCTAGAGAAATACTGTCCCCGGAAGATACGAGGCCTCAGGAAGCAGAGTCTTCAGCACTAAGTGAAAGTCAGTAACAATGTCCAATCTCTCTGCATTTGGGGTCTCCATGTCCCCCAGCTGAGCTTCTTGCTCAACACACATACTGAACTGCATCCAAATCTATTTCTGGATGTGAGTTGCCCTTCATGCTATTACTGCCACAACAGTCAGCTGGAAGTCCACACAAGCCAGACCAAATGTGGGTAGCAATCAAGGCTATTTATATCTTGAGATGTTTCAGAGTGAGAGATGGGATAGACTAGATGGAAATAGAAATTTGAAATAAGTCCAGGTAATGATTAAAAAGGAGGTGCTCCTTTTATCTGGAATGTTCCTTCACCAGCAACCTTAACCCGCAGGGTTACATTGGATGAGGTCCAGGTCTCCATGTTCCAGAATAGAAGACAAGTCTTCTAATGGGACTTCTGTTAGAGGGCCGGTTCCTTTCCCCCTCGTCTCTCCATGGATTTTATCTCTGTTAAATTGGTGTCTCGTGTGTTTCCTTGGATTATTAGATCTAAGAGGAAAATAAATGTTAGATTTCAGGAAAGAAACTATATCCTAGGGGAAAAATACATCAGCTATTAAAGGAGTTATTTTATGTGGAATTAGGCTGGTGCTTATCTCTGTATTACTATTGTAGTCCTTTGAAATGGCACAAAGAAAATATGATCTAAAAAAGAAATTCATTCTGTGTCAAAGTGTCACATCATTGCTTTTGAGAGCCAGGCTCGGGATGGGACTTTTTAAAAAGAAATTAAACATACTTAGAGCAACATATTCATGGTCTTATCAGTGAATGCTTGCACTGGAATGAATAAGTAAGTGACTATATTAGTGATTGAATAAATGTATACATATGTAGATAAAGATATAGGCACATGAACCGTTATATCTTTAATTTTTTTGTACTCAAGGAAGATCAGAATTTTGAGCTTCTGAAATTTAGTAACTATTAAATTTACAATAAACTGATTTAAATTCCATATCTCATCCTCTCTGTAAGTATAACAATTTAAGGATTTTATTTGATTTTACAATCCTTGTATTTAAGACACTTATAGTCTCTTCATTCCGTCTCAGCGTATAACACTTTCAGTTCTCAGAGTCCTAGCTGTGGTAATAAAATAACTTCATGCCAACTTGGAGATCTATAAAAGTGTAGGGTTGGTGTTCAACCTTGATAGTACCTCCTGTGGGCATGGTCTTCTCCAGAGGAGGGTCTTGGGATCCTCCCTCTTCTCTCTGCCTTCATCTAGTGGGAGGAGCTGGTAGTCCACTCTGAGCCCTGATGCTTCCACCACATTGGATCCACAATATACCCACCAACCCATGATGTACCTGCATTCTGTATCACTGTTTGTGACTACGTGAGTCTGAAGAGGGACTTATGGACTAGTATCAGACTTCCGGACTTGAATTGGACTGGGCTGAAATGTTTTCTTTCTATATAATCACTTCTTGATATAAAGGTTTTCATTACACATATATGAGTCTCACTGGATTTCTTTCTCTAGTCAATCTGGCCTAATCCATATCTAGAGATAGCTACCAAGAGAAATATCTGTTTTTTTTTATGATGTAAAGGGAGTAGTAAAATGACTTATTTTAATTCTGGAATCAGTATCAAAATTTGAACCTCATTTGTACCATAGAATTCAATAAGTATTAGATATTACTTTTATTATAATAATGAGGCTTCCCTGATTTAGTAGATTGTTAAATCTAAAATTTATTTTCCCTATTTACTAATTTGTGATATAGAAATTTCTGTTTAAAAGTGATTGCTTCAAAACTTGCATTTACTATAATCCCAAATTACCCATCTCATCCACACAATGCCCTGTCAGTGAAGAGATTCTTTTTTTTTTAAATCATTTTATTAGGGGCTCATACAACTCTTATCACAATCCATCCATACATAAATTGTGTAAAGCGCATTTGTACATTCATTGCCCTCATCATTCTCAAAACATTTCCTCTCCACTTAAGC
>NW_022106189.1:6813524-6847298 GCF_000313985.2 Echinops telfairi | reverse complement strand
CCCGCTTTGTCTTCAGCGGCTGTGTCGGGAAGGTGAGCATCGTAGAATGCCAATTTAATAGAAAAAAGTATTCTTGCTTTTTTGGGAGTACTTGAGGGAGTACTTGAGTGGAGTCCCAATGTCCTTCTGCTACCTTAATACTAAACCTGTAAATATAGGCACATAGATCTATTTCCCAAGGGAACAACAAGCAATCCAAATTGGTGGTGAGGTGGGTGTGGGAAGCCTGGTAGGGCATGATCAAGGGGAATGTAACAAAGAGGAAGTGCTGAAATCCTGGTGGGGACTGAGCATGATAGTGGGACAAGAGGAAAATCAAGGGAAATAGAGGAAAGAGCTGGGAGGAAAAGGGCATTTATAGAGGTCTATATAAAGACATGTACATATGCAAATATATTTAGAAGAGATTCTTTTTAAAGACATCCTCCAAAACAGATAACAGGAGAGAAGACTAGAGCAGCACATCACAAATTTGACAGCTAGACAGAAGAGCTGAAACCTGAGGGAGCTGTGAGAAGGCAAATAAGTCACTTAAAAGTATAGTAAATATTTTAGGTCACTGCTTATGAGAGTCATGTGGGAGGCACTAATGCAGATGCCACATTGTCATTTGGTAAGATCTTAGTGTCTTTTGTTGGGAGGGGCCAGTGGTGTGTTTACTAACTTTTAGCTTCAGGCTTCCTAACTTCTGCCAAATGATTGGGGAGGATTATGCAATTTTCAGGTACTTATGGCCCAACAATGAAATAAGACAACTTATTAAGAAGTTAAATAAAGAGTATGACACCCTTTTGGGTATGGGACCATGAAAATGAGGTATATGGAGCCCTATGTGGCAGTTACTGTATATATTTGTGTATAAGCCGATGTTTCCAGCATATTTTTAATGCAGTTTTTGTGGTAAAATTAGGTGCCTCAGCTGATATTCAGGTCAGCTAATACTTGAGTATGCATGATAATCATTTTTGCAATTTGATAAGCAAGTCATCCCAGGGGCAGAAAAGGCGATGTCACTACCATCAAGAAAGAAGAACCAAGCCTGGAGCAAATTCTTTGGACCTTAAGTCCCAGTATGGGACTTCTATTTAGGATATCAAGGGCTGTGAGACCAGGGACAGCAGAAACCACAGAAAGCGGAACCAGAGAAATGGGGACAGCAGTGGCAGCAGAGCCAAATGAGTAGCACTATGTAGAGTGGTGGCCATCCTGATCCCTGGAATGAGAAATTGTTATCCCTCTAAGTATTAATTAGTAGAGCGAATGAACTTTGCAACATTTGCCTGAGCAGGACAGAGATCAAGGTTTGTGGGGCTGAGAGACCAAGGTTAGAGAGAGGCATGCCTAGAGGTAAGACTGAGAAGAGGCTGTATCCCTAGTAATGTAACTTCTGATCCAGAATTGCAACCTGTTACTTCCTTAATAAGGCCTGTGATAGTTAGTTCTTATATTATGTTGGCTAGGCCAGTATTCTCCCATAATGTAATCTAATATAATATAACTGACTCCCTGTTGAGATCTGTAAGCAGCCAAGCAGTTGTGGGAAGAAAAGGAATAATAACTCCTTAATTTTGGTCACAGCCTTAATACAATTGAAAATGTATTCCATAGGGCTGGGGTCTGTTCTTCAAGTAAGTTGACACTGTGGTGAAGCTAATCACTTTTTCTTACTGACCCAGATCCTGCAAATGGCACATTGACCTGCTTACTCTGGCAACTATTGTAGGACTGTCATAGTCCCTGCTGAACTTAGATTCATACAGCTCGGCAATCACAAGCCTGGTCTGCTGACCTTAGATTCACACAGCTCGGCAATCACAAGCCTTGTCTGCTGACCTTGCATTCATCCATCTCTATGTCTACCCATCTGTGGTCTTCCTGGTTTCTGGGTTGTCTTCTTTCTGGTTCAGACACTGGCAGTTACTCGAGTCAGGAAAAACCTTCAGCTTAGTATATGATCCACAGACTTGAACCCAACTGGACTTTGGCATTCCTACCACTACGTGAGCCACTTCCTTGATATAAAGTACTCTCAAAACCCAGAGAACCTTCCCACATGAGGAAAACCTCTTTCCCTCTCTAAGAGGGCCAGAGTACCAAGTAAATAAAGGAAGCATAAGCGTCTAGTTACTAATCTGATTTTTTTTAAAAAGTGAAACAGTTCACTACAGGTTACTAAAAATGAACGAATTAGCCCATGTGCTTTACTTTTGGGGTAATCTGCCCTTGTATACTGTGTTTGAATCCTTGAAGGCCTTGTTTGGACTTATATTAGACTGTAAACTATTTTAAGTTGTAAGCATTCCCTGATGATCATTTTGTCAAGAACATTTTTAAGTTAAAATATTTACCATATG
The DNA here is from genome assembly GCF_000313985.2 of Echinops telfairi. Lineage (NCBI taxonomy): Eukaryota > Metazoa > Chordata > Mammalia > Afrosoricida > Tenrecidae > Echinops > Echinops telfairi. The sequence continues at coordinate 6,844,944 of NW_022106189.1, read as the reverse complement.
GCTCTTTATATAAAATGTTCGCCAATTCCTGATCCACACAGAGTGGTAAACATTTTTGCACAAGGTAAGCAAAGACACTATTCTAAGTGTTCCTAGAAGAGAGAAAAGAATGGATTGTCTACGAGAGGTTATTGCTCTGAAGGTTTCTGGACTTCTCAAGTGCAGCCCTAGGAAATATGGTGAAAAAATGTATTTAAAATTAAGAAAGAAAATAACTCATTTAGAGTTCTATGAGCGAATTAACTCTTTATTGAAAAATATAACTAAATCTTACTGTAAGGTTTACAAGAGCTCACAACATTAACTTCTCATGCACAGTTTTTCAGGAAGCTAATGAGGAATAGACTCCAATAGAATCTAAAATGAGGATTAAACCAAGAAAGAGTAAGCTATAGAGGCAAGAAAACAAGAGCTCTGGGTTCATTGAGAGGGGAAGGCCTGAGGATGAATGACAGTGGTGTGCCAAACTCAGAGAACATGCGGTCCTGGTGGGCATGGTTTTCGTACAGGGAGAGCTTTCTCCTAGAAAGTGAAACTTAAGAAATACCTGAAGTGTTTAATTGTATGGATGTGCAATTTACTCAATTGGCTGAGATCTGGGGAAATGATGTAGTGGCGAATACATAGAGCGTCCGTCATGCATGTGTTCGTGACTCACACTGCGATGGCTTAGGTATTGCGGTGATGCTGAGAACTCTGTCCCTGATATTTCAAATACTAGAAAGGTAGCTGATGCTGGATAGGCTTCTTTGGAGCTCTCCGAGTCAGAGAGACCAATAAGAAGGAACTAGTTCTGTGCGCTTCAAGGAATGGTTAATGAAACGTTATGAATCACAACAGAACAGATTCCAGCTAGTTTTCTTTGGACAAGTCATCAAGAGGATGGCATCCTGTGTGGGAAAGTAGAGGATCTCTAAGAGTGAGGGATTTCTTCAGGGAAATGGATTGATACCAGAGCTAAAACATTGGATTCAAATATGCTGGACATTTTAGAGGGAATGAAAGAGGAATGGATAATGTTTCACTCTGTTGTACATATCCATACATATCTATCAATATACATATATATAATCCCCATATCTATTTTCAGCTTCCTTTCTATCACTAGGGCCGTATTTCCCCACTCCTGTTCCTTCTTCTTGTTTCCAACTTTCTCAGTCTCTAATATAGACAGAGTGCCCACTAAACAAGGTAATGAAGCTGGAAATCACATGATAGAGTTTTTCAAGAACAATGACGTCTTTATCACAAATACTTTGAAACAACATAGGTGATGAGCACATACATGGACTTTCCCGCAGGGAACACACCGACAAAATTGCCTATAACTGTGGGAAGATAGAATTTAGAAGCTTCATCATCAGCTAAAATGAGGCCAGGGGATGACTGTGGAATAGGTCATCAATCACTCAATGTAAGTTCAGACCAGACTGGCTGGTCTCCTCCCCAAGACCCTTCAGTAAGGGGATGTCCAGTTGCCTACAGGGTCCCCACCCCACACTCCCCCTCATTGACAATGATATGAATTTTTGTTCTTTGATGCCTGATACCTCATCCCTTCGACACCTTGTGATCACACAGGCTGGTGTGCTTCCTCCATATGAGTTTTGTTGCTTCTGAGCTAATTGGCTGCTTGTTTACCTTCAAGCCTTTAAGACCCCAGACATTATATCTTTTGATAGCCGGGCACAATCAGCTTTCTTCACCACATTTGCTTATGCACCCGCTTTGTCTTCAGCGATCATGTCAGGAAGGTGAGCATCATGGAATGCCAGTTTAATAGAACAAAGTATTCTTGCATTGAGGGAGTACTTAAGTGGAGGCTTAATGTCCATCTGCTACCTTAATATTAAACCTATAAATATATGCACATAAATCAATTTCCCCAACCTCATATATAAATATATTTACGTATGTGTATGCCTTTAGTTAGACTTCTATAAATGCCCTTTGCCAAGTTATTTTTATCTCATAGCTGTGAGAGAATTCTCTCTTCAGGGTAGCCCTTCCAGACTTCATGAATATGATTATGAGCTCAGAGAATTTAGCTGCTTACATTCTCATACAGTCCCTCAATTTTCCACAGATTTTATCTTGATTGGATCCACAAGCAATACTCATGAAGAGAAAGAAATGCATTGGGTAAATCTGGTGCACAAGATCTCTCTGAAGTGTTGGCTAGCAAGGATGTCACTTGGAGGACTAAGGTTTTTTGCCTGACGCAAGCCATGCTATGCATGCGAAAGGTGGACATTGAGTAAGGAAGGAAGACTGGAGAAGATTAGCTGCAGTTAAATTATGGTGCTGGTGAAGAATACTGAAAGTACTATGGACTAGCAAAAGAATGAGAAAATACATTGGGAGAAATATAGCCAGAATGCTCTTTAAAAGCAAGGATGGTGAGATTTGTCTTAGCTATTTTGGATATATCATGAGAGCGCAGGCCCGGGAGAAGAACATCATGTCTGGTAAAGCAGAGGGCAGTAAAAAGGAGCAAGACCCTCCACAAGGTCGACTGGCACACTGACTGCAACGATGGGTCAAGCATCAGAACCACTGTGAGGATGGCACAGGACCGGTCGGGATTGTTGAACATATGGGATAACCCTAAATCAGAACCCAGTTGAAAGCACCTAACAACATTGACATCGATGTACTCGAGTTTACCTATCAGTTGACAGCACCTAACAACATTGACATCGATGTACTCGAGTTTACCTATCAGTTGACAGCACCTAACAACATTAACATCGATGTACTCGAGTTTACCTATCCTTCTACATAAAAATTTAAGGAAAAATGAGATCGATATAAATTCCCGGAAGAGATAAGCTTGCACAATAATCATGCAATTGCTCATTAGTCAATTAGTTTTTCATAATCATTAAATTCTAACAAAAATTATGTAGTGTTTTTGAGCAATTATGGAAATAGGGACCCATGAGAATTAAATCCTGACCATTCAGATTGGGAAATCAAACCATGATGCTGATAATGGTAATATATTATTTTAAATGACAGAGCATACATTCCAAACAAAATTGTTTAAAAGGTAGTTCTTTTGAGAGTGAGAAATTTGAACGTCTTTTAATTAGCCCTGACAAAAATATAATTTTTAATATTTGTGTGGGTATAACTCCAAACACAAATATAACAAATTTTCATATTTACCATTTCATCATCTCTTTTGTCATGACCTTTTAATTTTGAAAATAATCTATGATGTATCTCATGAAAAACAGAAAGTGAAAGAACAGTAAATCTGGGTTTTCATTTGTTCTATTCCCTAAAATTTACCTTCAAGTAAGTAAAGAAAGCAGTTCTCTTCTGAATTTGCCTTTTTACACTTATTTATTTAACATCTACTGCATACTCTTGTCAGGAGTCAACAGGTCAAGAAGACATAGTGCAATTTAGAAGATTGAAAAGCAAGGCTGTTACTTTGATGACTAAGGTGAGCATGATCCATGCCATGGTAGTTTCAATTTCCTCACATGCAGGTGAAAGCTGAGTATAGACTAAGAAAGACCGAAGAAGAAGGGACGCATTGGAACGGTGCTGGTAAAGAACACTGAGAGTGCCACGGACTGCCCACAGAACTAGGGTCCGACTGCTCCAAGAGACAAGGATGGCAGGACTTTAACCCACATACTCTGCATGTGTTGTTAGCAGAAATTAGTCCCTGGAGAAGGACATCGTGCTTGGTAAAATGGAGGGACAGTGAAAAACAGGAAGGCCCTCAAAAAGATGGATGGACACAGTGGCTACCACAGACTCAAGCCTAACAAGAGTTGTGACGATGTCACAGGACTAGTGAGGCTTCCTTCTGTCGTGCAGAGAGTCGCTGTGGCTGGGAACTGACTCAATGGCACCTAATAACAGCAACAACAACATACTAGCAACAGTACCCTACGTGGCAGAGTGTTTTTGAGTTGGGTTGCTAACTGCAAGGTCAGCATTTCAAAACTGCCATCTACCCCATGGGAGTAAAAGGAGGTTTTCTACTCCCCTAAAGAGTTACAGTCTTGGAAACTCACCAGGGCAGTTCCAGCTTTTTCCTATGAATTAGACTTGGTTTAGGGGCAGTGAGTTATTCTTGTTGTTGTTACAAACTGCCTACGTTAGAGTATTCTATTCTGATACTTTTCTATTCAACAAAAGGGTCTTCCAAAGTAGTTTGGATAACTGATGTTCAGAGCAGTCAGTAGCTTTATGAAGGTCACCCAGCTCCAGTATAACTGGATTTAAGCCAAGGTCTAATACTGAGTTCCATTCTAATACTAAAGATCTTTAGAAAAACAAAATTTATCATTCGAATCCACCCAAGCACCATTGCCATTGAGATGGGGAAACAGAGAGGCAGGAGGGATTTTTTTCAGGGAAGCATCTTAAAAGGACACCAGCCTGCCACCCTGGCCGGTGTGCTACAATTTGTGAGATTAACCAAGAGCGCAATCTTTCTATAGATGCCTTGAGAAAAGGTGAGGTTGTAGTGATGGACTGTCAAATCTAGGACCCCAACTGCAGACCTCAGAAGGGGCAAGTTGAATGGGAGGCAGGCATCAGCCTCTTTGCAGACTCACATGCCCCACGGGCTGGACCTACCAAGTGGCCACCCTTCCTGAAGCCTGTATTCTGTAGAATTCTTGGAACTCTTTTCAGATTTATTGGAATTTATCCTTCTGTGTGCATAGACTCCAAACTCAATAAATACTTTCTCAGTTTAATAAACCAAATCAGTGTATTTCATCCTGTTTCTGGAGTGCTGCAAAGCCACTTTAGCAAATTAAATAAGGCGATTTCTCTTGAAATTGATCTGAATTACTCGGCTACATGGTCATCCCCTGGAATGTGGTTCACTTTATTCCTCTCCCTTAAATGCTGATTATTTTTGAACTGTTCCTAATCCATACTGAGAAGTCCACATGGGGCTATTTTTAATATCTCTTTTTCCTTTGGCCTTCCCTACTATTGTCATCATTAATTTGGAGCTAACATGTTGTGCATCTAGGAAGAGCCATGCAGCGGCACACTCTGGGGCTTCACATTCTTTCTCCTTCCCAAGACCTGGCTCCGCTCTTTACACTGCAGGTCTGTCGTGCATATACAGTAGGGCAAACTGAAGCATCTGTTTGTGCTACACTCTTTCTGTAAGGAACCAGAAGAGCTCTTCCTGCCTGGAAATGGGTGATGCTTTATGTTAATCCAAAGGGGAGGTTCAGAAGTTAAGCCCAGCCCTAAGTAGTAGGAAAGGGATAAAGACAGTTTCACTTACAAAGGAAGCAAAAGCAAGACCTAGAGCCAGAAAGAAACAAGAGAAGGTGTCCTTTGCCTTAGCAATTAAAGTGAAATGCAAGAAGGAAAAGAAATGGGTCACTATGACATATGCTCATTTAGCTATTTTTCTTTCAACATTATTCATAATTATTTTATCCCAACACGTGATCCAACCTCAAAGCAAAATCAGCTCTTTATGAATAAAGTACAGTCATCTGTATAGTGCAAGTATAAAAGCAAGGAGATTTATGGCAGCAGCAAAATGCAGAAAGGATCTGTACATAAAAGGTAATTGCCTTTGGTTAGAGGGTGTTATACACTGCCAGGAGTGTCTCACCTTCTCCAAAGGTGGGAATCACAAATTGATCCGTTTTCAAACATTCCATAAACTTTACAGCCTCAAAGACACTGTGCGTTACGTGGACTGGGGGGACTCCATAGTCATGCATCAGGATATGTTTCCAGATGCCCTGCTGCTTTGGAAAAGGAGCCTGGGTAATCTCTTATAAGCGAGATGGCTGCTCTGAAAGAGTCAACGTGTCTGCCTGTTCAGTGTAAAAACATACTGAAGCAGGGATTAGCTACTGCAGATTAACAGCCACTTTTCTCTCACGTGTTTTTTAAGATGAAAGAGATGGATAATGACAGGAAAGGAAATCTGAGCAATCTGCTTGTGGACTGTTGGGCTACATGCCGGGTCTCACAATTGGATGCAAAGCAAAATTGGAAGCAACTGGTACAGACAGGAACTGGAAACACAGGGTATCCAGGGTGGATGATCCCTTCAGGACCAGTGGTGAGAGTGGCGATACAGGGAGGGTGCAGGAAGGGTGGGATAGAGAGGGTGAACCGATTACCGGGATCTACATATAACCTCCTCCCTGGGGGATGGACAACAGAAAAGTGGGTGAAGAGACATAAAACAGTGTAACATATGACAGAATAATAATTTATAAAATATCAAGGTTCAAGAGGGAGGGGGGAGCAGGAAGGGAGGGGGGAAAATGAGGAGCTGATGCCAGGGGCTTACATGGAGAGCAAATGTTTTGAGAATGATGAGGGCAATGAATGTACAAATGTGCTTTACACAACTGATGTGTGTATGGATGGTGATGCGTTTTATGAGACCCCAATAAAATGATTAAAAATAACTGGAAGTAACTGACAGTCTGTCGAGCCCAGTGATCACCTGGGCTTCCCTGTCTTTCCTACTACCAGAACCTCTGCAGCTTAAGTGCGCCTCTGTCCCATGCTAAGCCCTGTGCTGTGGCAGATGCTTGCATCCACAGCATCCATAGCACTCAGAATAAAGAGGTGTATGCCTTAAGGATCCACCTAGTTAATAGCAGAGAGCACTGAGTGGTTCTAAGCCGTGGCGTCTTAGATGTGGGAATGATTGCTGATACTGAAATCAGGCTTGGATGGAATATTGGGATTCAATGTAAATTTTAAAGATGATACAGGTCGTGATCTTGCTTGCTAAAAGCATTCAAGATGTGGAGATGATGTACGGAGGCCAGCTGGGGCAGAGGGGAAAAACCTATGTAACAATTGGGGAGAGGATTTGGACTAGGAGGTTATGTCTTTCAGGACCAAAGAAAGAGAAGGCAGTGAAAAGCCAGAAATGGAACTAGAGCACAGGAACCCCGGGCCATCCAGTTGATGCTGACTCATAACAACCTTTTAGGACAGGGTAGAACTGTCCCTGTGAGTTTCTGAGACTGAGACTGAAAGTCTCATCTTTCTGCTAGGATTGACTGGTGGTTTTGAATTGTTGATTTTATGACACTTAACTGCTATGCCACCAGGGCATAAAGCAAGGGAAATGCAGGTATAAATGAATTGGAAAGGGTGACGATGGAAAAATCTGTAGAGGCCTTGAATCGACAGTGGTTGTTTTGGAAAAGAGGGGATGGGCTGTACTGGCTGATTGTTGGACAGGGATCTAGCCCTGCCTGGGAATTGCCAAAATTGGAAACCCCGTGGTGTTAGATCAGGGGGTGAGGATCCAGTTCTTTCCCCCTTGTTTGTTGATCACATGATGTGCTCTATCTTAGCTTCAGGTGCGCCTCCCTTGATGGTGCGTGCTGTGTTGCTGGGTCCATGATATTACCACATTCCCAACCTCCAGTACATCTGAAGGACAGCATGATTCTGAGCCCAGCCTTCAAAGCTTCTTTTGCTCCCTGATAGGTGTTATTCACAAAACGAACATACTTCTGGTTTCCTATTTGCTCTCGGACCTTTGTAAAGGAAGCTTCTGGATGGAGTTGTGGGGGATACTTGGCCAGTTCATGTGTAAAGCAGAAAACAAAGTGACTATCAAATGTCTTTGGTCCTGGAGAGAGCTAGGAGCAGTTCCTCAAGCGATGGGAAGACTCCAGTACTTGTTCAAAAACTTTCTCTGGGAGTGATTGGTGTCAATCATTGCATGAACAGAGGGAGAATTCCATGAAGAATTCATCTCCAAAATCCATTACTGTGTTAGTCTGGGTACATTAGAGAAACAAATCCACAGAAACCCATATGTATAAGAGAGAGTTTTATATAAAGGGTGAGTGCACATCATGAAAACATCCCAACCCAGTGCTGCCCAAGCCCACAAGTCCACCATTAACCCATTAACCCAACACCAGTCCACAACGTCCTCCACCTCACAAAACAGAGTCAGTGAATGTGTAAGCTTCTCAGCACTGGCAGGGGTCTCCACATGGCTGCTCCAGCACCCAGGGCTGCATCGGCGTAGGTCCATGTGGCTTCTCCTCAGGGATGTCTTGCAGGAATTCAGCCTTGCCAGCTGAAGCAGGGAACTGGCTAAGACAGCTGCACCCTGTTCTGACCATCAGAGAGCAAGAGACCCGAGAACTAGAAAGGCAAGGCTCACCAAGCCATTTATCTCTCCACCCTTCAATTAACCCCACATGTGTTTATCGGCCAGGCTGGCACAATTAACTACCTCAATTACCTTCTAGATTCTATGCTAATCTCAGCTCAAATGAATTAAACTTGTATTTAGTGAGTGCTGGCTTGGCTCTTAGTTTTGATTATCTAAAGTTATGATAACATTGTCGCTGAAGAGGAAGTTTCTCAGAGACATCAGTTGGCTTTTATTGCTCAGAAGCTGACATACGAATGATATCACAAAAGCCTACCACTCTCAAGGAGTGAGTCGAAATCTAGTGCCTGTGTTATTTCTGCTGGCACGCAGGTCCATCCTGCTCGAGAGCTTTGATGCATTGATGAAAAGACCAGCTTCACTGGCTTGATGGGGACAGCTTCTACACTCCTTCTCTGGTCAGTCTGGGGGAGCTACATGGCTACACACAGAAAGTTAACCATTGTAGCCTAGATGTTTGGTAGAGAGGGAAACTAGGAGAAAATAAAAATCCAACCCAAGTCTAAGATTGCGCCTTTGAAAGTGAACTTGCAAAGCTGTGGGGGAAGACTTTTCTCACTTTAAGGCATAGATGGTGAGTAGCAAATGAAATCTCTTTGAAAATATGTTCTAAACAGCAAAGTGTTATGTAATTGTGGGAAAAGTGCTACTCTATCATTCATCCAACAGCCTTTGAGTTTCAAACTGAAGGGTTTAGTTTCAGGATTTATGTATCTTTCCGCAGAGCCAGCTAGGACCCCAAGGTAAAACTCTTAGTTAAAATAAATGCACTTCTACCTCCAATACCGGCTCCCTTTTTTTCCTGGAAACAAATTCCCAACCAGCCTGTAGAATCCAGACACTCTTCGCTCAGGTCCATATTAAGTCATGTGACAGCCCTATACACTGGTAATCTTTGGTGGCCCTTCCTGTATACCCAATTTATTCAAATGGGTATGTGTGATGTGATTTTGTGTGTGTGTGTGAGCTCCCCATAATGCAATTTCTTTTTGATGCAACTGTTAGAAATAGAATGCAAATGTGGCATATGCCATTTTAGTGGCACGCAAGGAACTAAATTATAAAATTCTTCGTGTAGGTGAGGCAAAACTTTTACTGTTGCCACATTTTCTACAGTAAGAACATACCCCTATTCTACACAAAGAAATTGAGTCGTGAATGGAGTTGTTTCATCAATCTGTGTAAAATTCTGATGATCTTTCACAATAAAAAAAGTTTACTTTCACCAAACAGCTCATACTATAACTTTATTGTTTTTTTATTAAATGCTATAATTACAAATGAAAAGATGCATAAACATTTGTAATGACCAGAAACAAGTATTTCAACCAATTATATATTTATTTTTAGATGTATCATTCATCTCTAACACGTTACTTTAAAAACATTTCTTTCTATTATCAACCTTACAAAGTTTTTCAATGTTTCATCACAATAAACTATGGGACAATATCTACTCCTATATATAAGTATTATAATGAATTTCATCTTTCTTTCCTTGTATCCTGAAGGTGTATTGGTCCCTTCAGGGACCAAAAGGAGCAGTCTGTTGTGTAGTTTGTGATCATTAAGGGGAAGTGTCTGGATAAAGAAATTTCAATATTAGGAGATGTGCATTTATCATTTTTTATGGAATCATATGAGACTGAATAAAAATTCTCTTTCATCAATCTGCAAACTCAGTTGTCACAGAAGAATAAAACTGTGGACTTGTGAGAAATGGTCTGTATTTATATCCATCAAAATCATTCTGTGCTAGTTTTTTGGATGCTTTCGTGCATTCTTCATTAGTTATCTCCATGTTTTCAGAGGAATAATCTGAAAATAACTTCCTTCTTATGGATGTTTCTGCCATTCTCTTCACAGAGAATCAACCATGTCAGTGATGGGGTAACATGTGGTTATGCAAAATCAATCTCTGGCACTGAATATTGGTAGAGTACTACAGCCATTGGCTTCCTTTGCATGCTTATGTGATAATGAACTGCTTGATAATCAGTATTTGATGCTATTGGTTTTGGTATGCTTGCTAATATGCTTTTAAGTTATGCTAATCCATTGTTGATGACTGCTTTCGAATCTTGTAACTCTTGACTTGTCCGATGAAAATGTTGCAACATGTTCTTGTTGTTGAGGGGCTTTCAGTTGTCTCCAACTCATAGTGACCCTGTGTGCAAGAGAAGGAGACAGTGGCCGGAACTGTGCCTTCCGCACAGTTGTTCTTATGTATCCCAGGTTCATCGAAGCAGCTACTTTGCGCATTCATCTCTCCGAAGATTTTCCTCTTTTCCCTGCCCTGCCACCTCACTAAGCATGAGGTCCTTCTCCTGGGTCTGGGCTCTCCTGACAACGTGTCCAAAGTGTGTGAGATGAAGTCTCACCATCCTTGCCTCTAAGGAGCATTCTGGCTGTACTTCTTCCAAGACAGATTGCTTTGTTCTTTTGGCAGTCCATGGTAATTCCATGGTACTTTCAATATAGTATTCCACATAATCAATATAAACATATACTCAGTATCTCCTTTGGTATCTCCTTTTGTGCTTTATCCTCATCAATGTTTGCTAAGACATTTTAAATATGTGTGCGTAATTCCAGGATTGCACTTGTTGCTACAGCAAGTTCTTAGAAACTGTGTTAGAAAGACATTTTAATGTTCAATTGCAACCTAAATGTGTTCCAAGAACTGCTCATAAGTGAGTAGAGGCAGGGAAAAATGTAGAGAATAGCAGAACTGAATAAAAATAAGTCACCTGCATGTGGACAATAATATACTGTGTGCAAGATTAAGTGAATGAGAAGCGCATAGTATGAAAAAGGCATATTGTATTCTAGAATGTTCTGTTGCATGCATTTATAATGCCCTGACATCTTGGCAGCATTAGGATGTGAATGGCATTTGCACTTACAAAATTCAATTTGCAAATGTCATATAAAGAGTGAAGTGCTTGATTTGCAGTTGCTTTATGGACATGACTTTTTAGAATAGTAAATCTGACAAATGCCTCAACAGGTTTTCCATCTGTTGGAGTTAGGTATCTTAAAATAATATTTAATCAATCTACATGAGAAAGATCAGGAGTGAAATCTATAGACAAATTTAAAAATCAAGCTACACCTACATCATTAGAAAGCATCTATTGAACTTTATCACATCCTTCTCATGTTGTTGTAGAGATATGGGAGAAATTGCTATTTCTATATTACCTGGTAAAAATCAATAAAACGTATTAACAAGTTCAAGTAAACCCCCTAATTTTCCATTTTGGGAGGCCCAAACCCTTCACTTCTTCCTTGAAGAGATCGGCTACGCTCAGTGACTACCATCAATGACAGCAGCGATATGCTGCAAACAGCTTTCCAGCCTGTTGCTCTTCTTTAATTTATGTTTTTAGTTCACGCGTTAAGCCAAAAGCATGTCTTCCGTTTAAATATGATATACAACTTCGACAAATGGAATTGTTTTCATATTTATCAATTGTATTTGAGCTGCACTTTAATAAAAATTAATTTGTAGCAAATTGAAAACAAAATAACTTAGGGCTAAAGGATTCACAAACAAAACAAAGCACAGAGCTGACTGAGGGAGAAAACAGCGGCCACTTCCTCCGACCATCGTCACCATTAACCCGGCACCCTGCCAGTCTATAGTCTGGCTGATGTCTAGCATCCAGACATGTTCCACATGAATTTTTAAAGGTCCACTGTGATGTTGACAATCATTTGGCCCACTTTTGATTCAATAATCTACATCATCAGAAGAAAAATAATTTCACAAAGCAGGATTTATATTTTGGTTATTTATGGAGTTAGCAGATGTGACAATTTCAGATTCTAAAACAGTTTCACTTCCTACACTATTATTCATTTTTAAAATAAAATTACAGAATAGGATGGATGCAAAATCTGGAACAAATGCTGGTATATTAGTTTTTCTATTAGTAACTATAGCAGTGGCTGGAGTAGTCAACTTGCACCCAATAAACGTAAGTGTTCAGAAGAAGGCTCTTTTAGTTCATTACATCTTACACAGGAAGCTAACTTTGGGACTGTCTTCAGGGATGCACAATTCCTTTGCCTGTAGTCTTCTCTGAGCATGATTTTTGTTCTCCTCTTAGTTGTTGCTGTTTCTTTTTAGTTGGTTATAAAATGATGTCACTTTAAAATTTGGTTCTCTCTTACTAAAAACTTTGAATAATTGACAAGAAATAAAATGAACAACATTTATCAAATAAAATTTACACATGAATGCAACAATTATATCTGAAATTAATAAGGAAAAGGTGATTTACCACATGTAAATTTGTTCTTCAGATAAAAATAGTACTTAAAATAGTAGTTAAAAGTCAGTTAAAACTAATTTATTCACTTGGAATAAATGTTTGTTGGAAGGTCCTTTCACAGATATCCACAAGTAGTTTATCATGAGAGAAAACTTAAAAGCTGCAACATCCTAGATTATCGCAGTTCATTGGACTATTGGTGATACCGGATGGGGTCAGGAATGCTTTTACTAAGAGAGTAATAAGAGAGCCCACAGACTGGGCAAATATCTTTACCAATGATTCATCAAACAAAGGACTTATGATGAAAATATGCAATACTCTGCTAGCCTACAACAAGAAAATGACAAAGAGCCCAAAGAGGAAGTGGGCAAAAGACTTGAACAGAAGTATCATAAGGGCAGAAATCTGAATGGCCAGTAAACACAAGAGAAAATGTTCTGGATCATTAGTAATAAATGGAAATTCAAATTCAAACAACTATGAGATACTACCTAACACCTTTAAAGATAGTCCAATTCAAAAAGTCAGAAAGCAACAAGTGCTGGAGACAGAAACTCTCATCCACTGCTGGTGGTTCTATAGGAACATACAGCCACTATGGACATGGATCTGGTGCTACTTAAGACAAATGAAAATTGAGCTACCATATGATCCAGCAATGCCCCTACTGGGCATATACCCAGAAGAAGTAAGAAACAGACCAAGACTAGATATCTGCACTCCAATGTTCATCGTGGTGCAGTTCACATTCACAAAACCCTGGAAGCAATCTAAATTTCCTTCAACTGGTGAATGAATTAAAAAACTATGGTATATACTTACAATGGGGTACTTTGCAGCCCTAAAAAGCAGTGATGACTGCACAAAGCACATTGTCTCATGGGAAGAGTTGGAGGAAATCATGTTAAGCAAAGTTAGCCAAGCACAAAAGGACAAGTACAACATGAGTCCACTAAGGTAAGCTCAAAAAGTACAATGGGCTTAGAGGATAAGCTACTTACAGTGTAAATCCCAGGTTGAGGTCCGGAATTTAGGCAGAGGTCTGACCCAACTCAGTGATGCATATGGCAGTCAACTAAACAGGAGGGTGGAATGAGGGTGATGGGCAAACAGGGCACTGATACATCCAAAGGGAGGGTATTGTTTATGTCTCTACAGGGAAGGGAGAGAGGCCCCAGACCCCATTCCAGAGCGCCAAGCCTTGATGGCAATACACTAGCATGGAGCAACAAAATAACAGAGAGTATGACAGGGCTTGACCTAAGCTGAGCTATGTTGATCTCCTCCCCAGAAGAAGGTAATACAGAGGACAGCACTGAAGATATATCCCGGGGAGAGAGGTGGGTCTGTCCGGACCACACAGGAGTGAACAAGGAGGGAGAAAAAGAGAGAAAGAGTGGACCTGATCATGGCCCACCAAGGCCCAAGGATGACAGCCCTGCTAGGAGCCATCAGTACACAGAGAAGACCATATGGCTGGCCCTACCATTTGACATGACGTTCCATCACTGACCCATAGCACTAAGGGGACTGCACTGGAGACACTATGCAAAGAGTGTGCTCAGTCTGCCTCCTACACAGCTGGGTGAAACATGAAGGGAGGGCAACAGAGCAGCAATGAGAGCAAACTCACCAAGTGGCCGAGGGATTCTGAAAATAGACTTCGGACTCAGGAGACAGGGTTTGGCACCTCATCAGACTTAATCAGAAAACAGACATAGGGGTCAGTAAACAAATATGGAACTAGATATTGTTTTTGTTTGTTTGATTTTCTTTTTCTTTCACCTATGTCTATCAATATAAGACAAGTAGGACGAAAAATCCTGAGGAGAAGTCAATGGAACAGGTGGTTCCAGGGGGATATGGGAGAGGAAGGGGCAGGGAGGGGGAGAGGGGAGCCAACAAATGCAGGGATAAGGGAACAACAAGAGATCTAAAATTGATGGAGAAGAGGGTGTATAATGCCTGCTGGCTTTGATCAAGGGCAATGTATTTGAGAGCCGAATGGAGGGTGATCATGATAGTGGGGTAGGAGGAAGGTGAAAGAAAATAGAGAAAATAAGTAGGATGCAAAAGCTATTTATAGAGGTATAGCTATAGGTATGTATATATACAAATATATTAATTTATAATGAAAGGGATAGAGGCCAATGTACACATATTTATATGTTAAGCATTAAGATAACAGACAGACTTTGGGCCTCTACTCAAAGCTTCTCTTAACACAAAAATACTTTGTTCTAATAACTGCATTCTTTGATACTCACCTTCTCGACAGAGTCGCTGAAGATAAAATGGGTACATGAGCAAATGTGGTGAAGAAAGCAGATTGTACCCCGATATCAAAGGCTGTAGTGACTGGGGTCTTAAAGGCTTGAAGTTAAACAAGCAGCCATGTAGCAGGAAAGCAACAAAGCCCACATGGAAGAAGCACACCAGCCTGTGTGATCATGAGGCATTGACGGGAGCAGGTATCAGGTATCAAAAGATTCAAAATAAACAATTATATCGATGTGAAAGAGAGGGGTTGGAGTGGAGACCCAAAACCCATCTGTAGACAATTGGACATCCCCCCACAGAGGGGTTACAAGGAAGGGACGATTCAATCATGATGCAGTATACAGTACACCAATGAAACATCCATTCCTCTAGTTCCTGAATGCTTCCTCCTCCGCACTACCATGACTCAATTCTTCCTTACAAACCTGGCTAGACTGGAGTACATATATTGGTAGAGATAAGAGCTCGACACAGGGATTCAGGAAACATAAAACCCTTGGGAACAGTAGTGGGAGTAGCGATATCATGAGGATAGGGGGATGGTAGGGACACGGATTGCGAAGGGGGAGAGAGGAACCCATCACAAGGTTGGATATATAGCCTCCCCACTCAGAGGGACAAATAACAAAAAGGTGGGTGATAAGAGACAACGGACAGTGTAAGACATGAAATGATAATATTGCATAATTGACAAAGGATTCACAAGGGTGTGAAGGTGGGGGAGGGAGGGGGAAAAGAAAGAGCTGATACCAAGGGCTCAAATAGAAAGAAATTGTTTGGAAATGTTGATGGTAACATATGTACCAGTGTTCTTAATACTTTTGAATGATGGATTGTTACAAGATTTGTAAGAGCCCCGCCCCCAATAAAATGATTACATTTTTTAAAAGAATGATTTTTTAAATGATACATATACAAGAGTTTGCTCAATTTAAATATGTGTTTTGTTTCACTTTGTCCTGGACAAGACCAAATATATTATGACTCACCTGATTACAGCGCTACTTTTGTGTTCCATTGTGGTCACTAGAGAGAATTGATTGTGAGGCTATACATGATCAGTCTGAAATAAAAAGGAAAATATAATTGTGAAAATAAAATGTGCTTTAATTTCTTAGTGGAACTTTTCATCTCCAATATTTGAAATGCTGTCCATAATCGATGCAACATTATCAGCACTTGTCAGTGAAAAAGTTTGTCTTGCATATAAAAATATCAATCAGTTTCTGAGACATTCCATCTGAGGGGAAAGGGAAAATAAAACCCATTAAATAATTTTATTTTCAAAATATTCATTTAAAATTTTTTCTACCAGAATTGTAAAGTTTTCCTTTGTGGAGATACATAAGTATTCTGATAAAGTATGAATGCAATTTTCTTATAAATACTCCTTGTTGTTTTCTTGGAGTATAAATTTAAAAACACACTCATTCTCACAAAACAAATGTATTTTGTACAACAAATGACTACTGAATGTTGCATCCTCTTATTGTGCCTAATACCTCTTTTGTTCGTATATATGAGATAATATGAAGCACTGAAAAGATGGTGAAAAACTAATACTCCCTTGAAACATAAATTAAAATTATTCCCTTTACATAAACATTAATATAACCTGTATCTTGGCTATATTTATTGGATGTTGACTATATTTAAATATTTGATATTTAAATCCATTACTCATGTTAATATATTAAATGCATGTTAGATTTCCACCATATTAAATGCATGTGATTTTGCTGTACTGTGGTGGCTTTTGTGTTGCCAAGATGTTGAAAGCTATTCCAATGGTATTTTCAGTAACAGCACCACCATTGTGAACTCGCTTCATTCAAGATTAATAACAAACGAGGATGCAAAAATAGCAGTCCATTTTGATGAATTTGCCATCAAAACCTTGTGATTGAATTACTGTTCAGATTTACTCACCAATAACTAAGGGCAGTGATAAAGGAATTGAAAATTGTAGTAACTTTTTTCAGTCTGATGTTGATCAAGCAGGCAATAAAGATGCGTTGACAATGCCTGGTGATTGGAATGTGAAAAGTAGAAACAGAATAAGCAGTGGTTGAAATACATGCCGCTGGTGATAGAAATGAAGCTGGAGATTGCATGACAGAATTTTGCAAGGCCGATGACGTCTTCATTGTAAATACCTTTACCCAACAACATAAGCAGTGACTATAAACATGAACCTCACCAAATGTAATAAACTGGAATCAAATTTGACTACAATTTGTAGGCAGAGACAATGGAGAAACTCAGGATCATCAGTCAAAATAAGATTGGGAGTTGGCAGTGTAAAAGACTAGAAATTGTTCACATGGAAGTTCAAGTTGAAGCTGCAGAAAACAAAATAAATCTTCAACAGCCAAAATACAACCTGTGTATACCACATAAAAATATAGAGACCATTTCAAAAATAGATTTGATGCATTGAACATTAATGGTTAAATGCATTAAGCCAGAGGAGTTATGGGATGACATCAAGAACATGATCGAGGATGCTCTTGGGAGCATTAGATAGGGATGCTTGTTAGTGGTATGCAGTGAGTGGGCAGAATTGACCTGGGGTATCTGGGGGTCTCCCAGGAACGCAGCTGCTCCCATGGAACACTGGGACACTGAATTCTAGACCAGGGTGCATGGCAGACTCCAGAGACGCCGATGAGACGTTATGCGGGAACCCTAGTGGATGAACCGGACTCTACCTCAGACACACTACTTGTATCCTGAGGACTTAAGGCAGAAAACACTTGGTGTCCAAGGGAGCACAAGGCAGCAGGTGTACTGTTGGTTGGCGGATAAACAAGATCTGTCCACATCAATGCCCTGTATTCTGTATGAAGATACATATTGTTATGCTTAAACTTGTCTATGTTAGGGTGTATCTCAGAGGTGCATCACCATTAGGAATCACCCATTTGAAACTGTGTTACTGGTGTCTTTGTTTTTCAGCAAACTAAACCCAGCGAAATTGAGCCTCTAGGGAAAGAAAAATAACAAGGGTTTGGGAAGAGGGGCAATCGAGAGGTGTGGGGGAAATAAGAAGGAGATGATGTTAAGTCCAGGAAGGAAAAGTATGTTTGGAGACTGATTATGAAAGCAATTGTACAATTTTGTTTGACAGGATTGAACGATGGAAGGACATGACATATGTAATAACTCCCAAGGTACAGCAAATTAAAAAAAAGAAAAAGGATAGATCCAGGCATAGGTTATGGGCTTGCACTAAATCTTAGCTCTAATTTAAGAACAATTAGTTCTTACATCATGTCCCTGCTCAAAACACACCTTCGTGAAATGATCACTGAAGATAAGGGTGTTACAGCAAAGGGTGGTGAAGAAAACAGAGGTTTCCTGGCTATCAATCAAAATAGTGTCTGGGGTCATAAAGGCTTGTATTCAAACAAGAAACCATCTAAGCAAGGAGTCAACTAAGTCCACAAAGAAGAAGTACACCAGCTTGTGTGATCCAAAGATGATAATTACAATTTTTGAATATGGTGAAGAGATAATTATCAAACCTAAAGTTATGAACACCCAAATTGCAGAAGGCTATGGAGGAAGGTGGGAGCCCATAACCCATCTAGAGAGTATAATGTCAGACAGAGGCACTGGCCAATCCATTCTAGTCAAAGGCTAGAGTCTTGCACAGCCTTACTATCAGGCAGAATGCATTGTAATCTGACCATTCTGGACCAAACTCGATACCTTATCAGTTGACCCCCTACAGACACAAACTAAAATTATACTGGGGGCAAGTATCTCTTACTTGTTCCATGACAGAAATTTGCCCTTGCCCTTTTGAATGTTGATGGGAGCCTTTTCCATTTTACACATTATTTCGTATTTTTGTCTTTATCCTATTATGATTTTATCCTTACCCCTTTAGTATGATTTGATTTCTTATTGTTTTTTGTTTGGAGTGGATGCATAATGATAATGACTGATTTAATGGGTTATAGGGAAAACAGGGGTGGGAGGGGTGATCAGGGAATTTAGGGAGTAAATAATGAAGACCAGAGCTGGGAGGACGCATTAGAATGGATTGTGATTGCACAACTCATTTTAAAGGCAATTTAACAATTTGTGTGTATGGTGGAGGTGCTCTAAAATTGATGTGGTAATGATTTTACAATTCTCCTTGCTATGAGTGAATGATTGAACTATTGAATTTTATGATATGTAAATTAAGTGCCAATAAAACTGTTGGGGGAGAAAAAATAATGTCTCAGATCTTAAAGACTTGTCTCCAAACAAGCAGCCATCTAAGTGAGCTGTCAATTAAGTCCACATGGGAGAAGCACACCATCATTAGTCACTGAAGGACTGTAAATCCAATAATCCAAAGTCAAAGGAGAGATTAGTAACAGAGCCTAAATTGTGAGACTCCAGTTTGCAGAAGGCTATGGATGAGAGTGACAGCCCAAAATACATCTGTGGGAACTATATAAGAAATAAGCTTCTGGTGATCTCCATCTAGCCATAATTGAGGGATGGAGGAAAGTGGTTACTAAACAGAGTGCAGTGCAGAGATGAGTATGGAAGATCAAACCTGACTTGAACAGTTAAAACTCTGCCAGTCATTTTGGACTCATCATGAGAATAACTGACACAGGGGTTCGAGGGAATGCAGGGGTGGGAGGTGGGTGATAGAAGGGAAAGGGGATTTCAGGAGTCAATAACGAAGGCGGTGGGTGGGGGGGGAGTAGAACTTATTGTGATTGCACCACTCATTTCAAAGGCAATTTACCCAATGTATGTGGGGGTGCTTTAAGACTGATGTGGTGGTGACTGCTCAATGACCCTTGATACGACTGAACAATTGAACTCTTGAATTATTGAATTGCAAGATATGTAAATTATGTGCCAATAAAAGTGATGGAAAAAGGAACACATTACACAAAGAAAGAAAAAAATTCAATAAAGACACAAAAAGAGAAGCCAAAAGTTGATGTCAGAAGAGATGCTGATTCTGAGATGCTCACCTTCCTGACAAGATCTCTGAAAACAATGTGGTGAAGAAAGCTGATGGTTAATGTGGTGAAGAAAGCTGATGGTGCCCAGCTATCAAAAGATATAGCATATGGGGTCTTAAAAGCTTGAAGATAAACAAGCAACCATCTAGCTGGGAAGCAACAAAGCCCACATGAAAGAAGCACACCAGCCTGTATGATCATGAGTTGTCGATGGGTTCGGGTATCAGGCATCAGAAGACCCAGAACAAACAATCATATCGATGTTAATGGGGGTGGAGTAGAGACCCAAAGCCCATTTGCAGACATTCAACATTACCTTACAGAAGGGTCACAAGAAAGTGACTTGCCAGCCAGGGTGCAGTATAACACCAAAGGATCATACTACAATCCTCTAATTCTTTAATGCTTCCTCCCCTGCACTGTCATGACCCCAATTCTACCTTACAAATCTGGCTAGACCAGAGCATGTACACTGCTACAGATAAGATCTCTAGATGCACAGAATCCAGGACAGATAAGCCCCTCAGGAACAATAATGGGAGTAGTGATACCAAGAGGGCAAGGGAAGGTGGGGGAATAAAGGGTGAAACAATCTGATAATCTACGTATAACTGCCCCCCCCTTAAGGGGGACCAAAAAAAACCAGAAACATGGGTGAAGGGAGACAGCTGTCAGTAAGATATGAACATAATAATAATTTATAAATTATCAAGGGCTCATGAAAGAGGGAGGTTGGGGGAAGAAGGAAAAAATGAGGAGCTGATACCAATGGCTCAAGTAGAAAGAAATGTTTTGCAAAGGGTGATGGCAACATATGTGCAAATGTGTTTGGCATAATGGATGTAAGGATTGTTATAAGAGCTGTAAGCACCCCAAATGAAATGATTTAAGAAACAAAAAGAGATGCTGAAAATTACTTTTGAATATGGGCCAGCTAAAACAAATGGAAGAATTAAGTAAAATAGTTGAAAATAAAATTTTCAAACATAACTCAAGACAAAGTAAAGCATTATAATAAAATGTGCAAAGGCCTGAAGTTAGAAAACCAAAAGGGAAGAACACACTCAGAATTTCTAAACATAAAGAACTAAACAAATATTCTAATCTTCAGTTTTAATATTGAAATATTCCATGGGCAAAATATTGTTAGAGGGGGTTGACTAGAGAAATGAATTCATTGACACTCAAATATGTGTAAGAAAGAACTTCAAATCAAGAAGTAATAATGCATCAATAAAACATCCCAGCCCAGTTCAGATCAAGTCCATAGGTTTGATATTAGCTGTGAATTCAGAAAATAGCCCATGGATTCATCTTCAGACTCATGTAGCACAGGCACTGATGCTGAATGAGGACAATCACAGGCTTGGAAAAGTAGAGTATCAAGAGGAAGACCTTTGAGGAGATGGATTGGTACATTGACTGCTACACTGGTCTCAAGCATCACAATTGTGAGAATGGCTCAGGACTGGGCAGGTTTTGAACTGTTGTGCATAGAGTTACTTTATGTCAGAGTGAGCTGATGACACTTAAGAGCAACAATAGGTTACATTGTGTCTACATATATACCAAACAATCTCAAAGTTAAAGTTATAGATATATTATTGTTTGAAAAAGGTAGTACATAACTCTTCATAAATGCTATACACTGTTCAAGTAACTGGATTGAATCCCTTGTGTTCCCTTCTGGATCTCGAGGTCTCAATGGCTATTAACCAGGATGTACACTATAGCATAACTGTATATGATCATGGAAAAAGGCATTCCTGAACCTCATGGTGTGAATTCCTCCATCAGTAGACGTGAACGAACAAGCTGAGTCTCTCAAAATAGACCCAAGAACTGTAACTTATTAATATAACTCATCCTTGCCCAGTAACCACTCAAGTTGAACCCAGTTGCATATTTGGAAACTATAACTTGAGTTAGACTCAACAACCCCCACTCCTCCCCACACACCTCTTGTTTATTAGAAATAGCTAGTGTACATTTAAGAGAGCCACTGAGATATGAAGTCTTAATTACATAAAAGTGGGTGGTAGGAGGCAGACAAAGTAGTTTGAAGTGTCAAATGGTTTAGACAATTGTGTGTAGGCGCCCTTGTGACCACGCAGAAATGTTATTTCTGGCCAAGACATTGTCACACCCTGGAGCTGGACTGAATTGCCAGTTCTCTTCCAGTGTGGGCTTTGCTTTGCTTTTGTCCTGTCTGCTTGGCATCTATGGAGCTTTGCTTTAGACCAGGGTGCCCCCATTTTCTTGATGCCTAAGCATGTGTATACCTTAATGGATAGCAGCACTTGGTCTATCTCCTAAAAGGCCTTCCTAATTATTTTTGTATCATTTTGTCTCATCATACTCTGAACATCAAAGAACATAGTTTGTTTGGTTTCCAGAGTATTATTTTTTCCAAGACTGGAAAAGTCATTGGCATCTCTGACCTCATTTTATTCATCTACAAAACAAAACACACACCCCACCCGCTATAAGTACTTGAGTGATGCAAGCAATTAACATGTTTGTCTGCTAACCAAATGGTTGGAGAACTGAATCCATCCAAAAGGTGTCACAGAACAAAGGCCATACTTCCAGTCTGACACATATGAGTTGAAAATTGCTCTACAGCAATTGGATAAAATATTCTGGCAAAGAGCATGCAAGACATTGTATGTAAACTTGATAAAACTTTCCAGCACGATGTATTATGATCACGCTTTCTTGTGGTATAGTGTATGTACTGGGCATATACTATGAGTCCAAGGATTCCCCTTTCTCATCCCCCAGCCCTCAAGGGTCTTGCTAGAACTTTGTATGTAGGAGCAAAGCCAATAGGTGTTGAACATGACAAATTCACTGGGAATTTTCCAGGAGCCAATCTCAGAATACTAGATTCCCTGGGGACTAGAAAAGGAGCTGAACATGGAGAGATGGAAAAGCAGAACATCAGAGCTCAATTGGCAAACACAATTGCATATTGATTCAATGTCAATGGTCTTAGGTGTAATCTAGTGTAAATACTGCCAATCTCCTCTCTAAGTATCTGTTCTGGGTATGAAGGGAAATTGAAGAATAATCTAAATGAGAGTGAACTTTCAAGTTTTTAATGACAATTTCAAGATATAGAAAACAAGATTTAAGACATTTTGTGGAGATATGGAAGTGAGAAGGAATACAATGCTGGTCACCTGGCAGGTCCAACTTGAGATAAAAGGGTGGGGAGGATGACCCCTAGCATTCACGCTGAGGGGCAGTAAGCTGAGGTCCATGGAGGCAAACAACCTGGTTAGCAGTCTAGAGCTGAGGTCCCGCATCAAATGGAGATGGTGTGCCCACTTCTCTATGCCCCTAGTCTGACACTTACTCTCTGACCTAGCTCATCCCTAGAAACCTGCCTCCTGTTCATAAAGGAAGGATTTAAGTACAGAGAATTTGGGGGTGGCTTCAAATATTCTTTATATCATATGTTACCAGGAGACTTTACATCTTACAAGACAACTAAGAACCATCAAGACATCTCTTTGGTTTAACAAGCATTTCCAACATCCCTAATTTTTGCAAAGCCCTGTCCTTGGTGCTGAGGAGTGCAGCAAAAAAAGAGCACATTAACACTCTACCCTTGCCCCTCAAGCACTCCCAGGCTAGAAAAAATGATACAGAGACTTTCAACTAATTTCTGGTGGATGGAACTAGGCTGGGTGCTCTAAGAAATGGACACTGTGTGGTGGCTGGGGCTTCTGCTATTCTGTAAACCCAGCATCCATTGCTCCTTCTGGACATGGCACCTTGATTTTCCCTGAGAGAACTCAGGTGTTCCAGATTTCTGTACCTATCAAGATAAAACTAAAATGCATATAATTCAATATGTGCCATCCTCATTTAAACAACATTCTATAAGTGAACAAAGCAAAAAATACCCTATGCCTAACAATTGCAGTTAACTAACACCTACACCTTAATCTTATAATCCTATGGATATATTCCCCCACCCATGAGTGTTTATAAACACTCCTCGTTGAGGTAGTGTGGTAGTGAAGCTCGTGAGTTGAGGCAAAGAACTAGCAGCCGCATGCTGGTCTGATCACCAGAGAGAGAGAGAGAGAGAGAGAGAGAGAGAGAGGCAGGGCTCACTGACCCATTTATCTCTTTGTCCTCCAATCAAACTACAACCTTGTTAATCCCACATGTTCTTATTGGCCAAGTTGACACAATAAACCTACCTATCACAGTCCACCCCTTGCTAACTTGGCACCTGTACACAATGATAAAAATGAATGTTGTTAATGTATATTTTTAGCTCAGGGGTGAAAATTGCCATTTGAATTTCTCAGAAACCATCCTGCTTAAAGAAAATGGCTGACAGACGGTCAAAATAGATGACAGAAACCCTGGATCTGGTTTAATGCTCTCAGAGACCTAACCCCATAATTCTGTATAAATAGAATAGTTTAGATAAGGATTAAGATAAGCTAAATAAGTATTGAACTTGAAAGTTTTAAAAATCGAGTTTAATATATGACTCTACTTTGTTTATACTGATTTCATCTGCCTATTATTGTTGATATAAGATTGATACAAATGTTTATTGGGAAGTAAGAAAATAGAGAGGTTGTAAGCCTACTTGTCTTCAGCCATTAAAATTGGATCCTTAAATGGGTGTAGGACACGCCTGCAGAGAAGACTCTGAAAAGATATGCCCCATCCAGTGTTTTGGAAAACTCAGGACAGCCTATGGTGAAGAGACATGCTTAGGGGCTGTTGACAGATTGAAGAAAAAAGGAACATTTTGGATTTGAAGTTTGAACTCTAGTGGTTTTTGTCAGAAGCTGGAAAAATCTGGAACCATGCAGAAAACTCGTCTCTAGGACTGAACATTAAAGGAAGCCTGTGGGAAGGCTGAAATTCTTGCTAGGTGACCACCTGATCCACTTGTTGAGTAGAAGTGGGAGAAATGCAGGAATAAAGAGACGAGTTGAGTCTGGCCACTGACCCCTGTGGACCTGGTTCACAGGAACTAGAGAAGATGAGAGCTGGTTGACTGGTCTGAAGTTCATGACCTAGCACAAGGAGGCTAGGGTTGTTAAGAATTTGTGATGAGGCCAAGGTCTAAGGCAAGGCGACCATTGGAAACCCTGGTGAGGCTAAGTGAAGCAGCTCACATTGAGTTAACCTGAACTGAGCTAGATGAAGAGAAGATATCTGAGCCTGTGAACTGGTGCATATTGCTGCAGACTTTATGGATGGCCTGTCCTGATTTGACTTTGCTCATGGATGCGGATTTCACAAGGTTCCAACTGGAATGAAGATTCTTCAAACAAAGAATATGATTGTTTCCTCAGAGCACTGGGTGATGTAAGTGGGCAGTATAGAAATTGGATACCCAAAGTGGGGTGGATAGAGGCATGAAGTGGTTGTTTTATAAATACTCATAGGTGGGAGAATATATACATAGGATTATAGGATTAAGGTGTAGGTGTAGGTGCAATTGTTAGGCATAGGATTTTTTTGCTTTGTTGACTTATAGAATGTTATGTTTAAATGAGGATGGCACATATTGAATTATATGCATTTAATGCATTATATGCATTTAATGCATTATATGCATTTAATTTTATCTTGATAGGTACAGATATGATTTTATTGTTTGTTTGAAAATTATATATCGTAAAGAGTTATGTGAAAATGACTAATTGACAAGGGGTGGTCTGTGGTAACTACATAATCTGGTGTCAATTTGAAAAGATTACAAGTGAAGGGGTGGATGCTGACCTGTCAATCAATATATAACCAATGACGCTTCTGTGTGGGCATGGCCTTCTCCTGAGAATTCTTGGAATTCCTAGATTTCCTCCTTGGAGACAGGAAGACTCTCTCTTGGCTCACTGCCTTCAAGACTCTCTACTGACAAGGCTGACTTACTGCAAGACATCCCTGAGAATAAGTCACATGGACCTAGCCTGATGCCGCCCTGAGAACTGGAGGGGCCACAAGGAGATGCCTGCCAGTGCTGAGATACATCTACCACCACTGACTGTGCACCCACTAGCCTGTGATCTTCCTGAATTCAGTGTCAATCCATGTGTTTTGTGAGTCTGAAGAGGACTTTATAGATTGGTATTGGACATATGAGCTAATATTGGATTTATGGACTTGATCTGGACATGGCTGGGATGTTTCCTCAATATTCAACCGATCTTGTCATATAACCCTCTTTCTTATATACATATTATTGTCTATGAGGATTCAATGTCCTGAGGGCCTCTGGAGAGCTCATGACAATCCGGTGATAGCTCCTGAACTCAGCCTTCATTCTGCTAGGTGTCATGGACTCCATCACCCAGGCCCGCTGCCCAGGGCCATGCAAAGGGCTGTTTGAGGCCATGAAGCCTGAGCCCCTGTTAGAGAGAGCACAGGGGTTTCTCATGGAATATTAAATCCACTGAATTTAATGGAGCAAATTTCTAATGCCACAAGAAACCACCCCAAAGGGCCAAGAGATTGAAGGAGGAACAAAGGGTCCCTCTCAATTGGCATGCATCCAGGAGGCAGTTCTCTCCCTACAAATATACCTGGACAGGTCCTTCTCCTGTGAGGCAGACTGCCTGCTGGCAGCCAACTCCCCACGGCGGCAGCATTTTTGCTTTGCCTTAAAATCTAGTTTGTAATTGGCTCTGATATGAACGGGGTGAAGAATTCTGTTTTCCTTTCTATTTTTATACTTATCTTCCAGAAACACATTTTTTTCATAAGAACCAGGATAGTTGGACTTTGCAAACTGCAACTGTATGAAGTGGAAGGAGAGAAAAATCATTTCAGATTGGGTGGTAGAAACAGAATCACAGCTGAACTTGTCCAGAAATATAGACCCAGCATGCACGTGGACTCCAGCTCTCGCGCACAGCGGGTTTTTTTCTAGTCTCTTTAGTCCAAGGAAGGAGCAAGATGGACTCTGAAGGACTGCAGGCAAGTGACAGTGCTGGCTCTCTTTAATTCACTATAGTGTTCTACACTCAGGGTCCCGAGACCCCTCAAGACAAGACAAAGGACTGATTCAGTCACACCCCACCTCTGCCCTTCACCAGGTATTATGACCAGACCAGTTTGAATATAATAGATAGTGGAGGAGCCTTTCCACTTCACTCTAACCCTACACACACACACACACCATGCACCTGCACATGCATGCGTGTGCCTGCACACAATTTCCCCGTTACCCCTTTAATTTAAATTTATATTGTTCAGAAACGGGGAGTCCCACATCCTTATGACCTTTCAAGGTTAATAAACAAACCCTTGGGCACATCGCTTCATTAAAGGCCCTAATTTCGACCTTTTGTTGGTTGTTGGCTACTTGCCTGATGACTCTATGCTTTCTATGACAGGCTCCCCTCCTAACTGAATTCTCTCGTAAGAAAGGGGGAGAGGGATCGCTTGGCTTCTCCAACGTCCTCCCTCCTTTCTGCCTTGCAAAGTGTTTTCTTCAACAATTCCACCTCTTTCTTTCTTTCTCTGGTCTCCATCCAACAGGTTGATTTTGACTGCAGTTCCTTTGAGGTGGCTGGACTCCTGTTCTCCCCTTTGTCCTTCCAGCTCTAATGACAGAAGTAGCTTCTTCCTGATTCTACTTCTGGGTTTGCATGTGGTTTTGCTTTATTTGCATCACTTAAATACCTAGGAGTTTCTATTTCCTGGCTAAGCAATGATGGACATATCTTTTTGTCCTGTTTCATTTCCAGTAAACAGGCAGCCCCTGCTACTTGACAAAATTGTGGTATTTCTTACTTATCAAAGAAGGGTTTGTCTTAAATTTCCATCTAATTTTCTTCAATAGGAGTTGGAGCTGGCATCAGACTGAATGGCTGCAGTATGGCTTAGATTTTGGAAGTGAGGACGGAGCAGGGAAGCCCTGTCAAAGAAGATGGGAAACCTGTTTCTGAAAGAAGGTCTGGAGGTGTTAAAGGAAGGAAAGCCAATAGTGAAAAAGAAAGCCAGACTAGCTAATGGTAACAAATAGTCCAGGGGAGCACCTTACGGGGCTCAGGGAACAGATCAGAACATTTGGAATTGGGACGATGCAATCCGTGAAATGGGAGTTAGAGGCAAAGAAGAAATCCCGAACACTATGGTAAAATCAGGCTGGCATTTGAGGCTCTTCTGTACTGTGCACGAAAGGGGCTCATTTAGTTTTCAGTTCCAGGAAAAACCATATGCGCTGATGTTATTAATCACCTTTTTGAGGTGAAGGGTGAAAGGATTCAAACAGGGGAATGGCATGCTTGCATTTTGGTGAAATTATACATGATCGTACACTATTTCAACCACTTATACATATATAGCTCATTGCCATTGATTACATTCAAGTTGTCCAGATATTTCCAACATCCTTCTGACTGTTCCATCATCATTGACTCAGACTCACTACCCTTACTTGTCTCATCTAACCTTTCCAGTTGCTGTTATCAATTCGTTCAGATTTATGATTTTTAAGTAGATAATGCGATTATTTTTAGGAATATATTATTTGATTATTTTTAGGTATTCTTTTCATATTAGAAAGATGTCTCTTAATTATGATATAAATTACTATTTTTCCAAGTTTTAATTGCTCTTTAAAATTTGCATAATCATATGATTTGTTTATTAATTTTTGCTGTTGCAAAGATTAGAAGTTTTTAATGTAAACAAATTGATCATTTTTATTTTTTGGTTGAATTGATAAACTTTTTTTAGTGATTCTAAATTAATTATACATAAAATGTCCTTACCCACGCTCAATGTGTTTTCTAGCCTTTTTAAGGTTCAATTTTTTAAAATATTAAACTAAGGCCAAGATAAATTTTAAGCAAATTAAAACATGTACGTTTAGATTTAGTTTGGGCTCTGCTAGATGATTACTTGTCATTTTCACTTCTTTCCTCCACTGATTTGCAATGACACCTTTGATGTCATGTTGCAAACCGATATATACAGTGACTCTATTGGTGGACATTTTGTTGGGTCCAGTGGTCTGCCTGGTTCATGACCAATTCTAAATTTTAAGTTTTAAGTACTTAGAGGATATATTTATCTTCAATAAAAGTAATTGCCCTTATCGTTCCTTTTTTCTGGTTTTAGCTTATCTGACTATTATTTCTTATTTTCTTGCCATACGAACCTTAAGAACTTATAGCTGGAAAAAATAGGATTAATTTTAGATACATGTGAGAATACATTAACTTAATAAAATATTCTCTACATCTTTTGAAAATGAGTCCTACTATATCAAACCCATCATGTGCCACTTCGGGCTTTCTCAATTCTACTTATATCTCCAGCCCCTGGTGCAGTGACTGCTTCATGCTGCCTCTGATCAGCTTCTCATGGGAGGTGATTCACTTCAGACTCATCTACCTATGATGACCTTCCTGCATTCACACATGCATAAGCCAGGAGTAGCAGGGGGGGACGTGAGTGGGCTTAAACACTGCAATGATTGTGCAGATGATACAGGATTGTGCAGTGTTTCCTTTTGTTGTACATCAGGTCACCATTAATGGCACCTGACAGCATAATTGTCTATGGCTCCTCCGTGAATAACATGGGCAGATCCTTCTCCTGGTCACCCTGGACTGTGCTGAAACACCAGGCTCCCCACAAGCTCCTGGGACCACTTTTCAAAGAAACCTTCCTTTTCATGGACCTTTGTCTGATTTGCTTTGCACTGGTTTAGGGAGAAGCAAAATGAAAACAACTCCTATACAAGAAAATGTATATTTTTCTGATGGCTAAGGAGCCCCGGTGACAACGTGGTTAAGTACTCATTGCTAATTGGAAGTTCCAAGTTTGAAACCACCAGGTGCGCTGAGAGAGAAACATTGACAACCTTGTAAACCCTTTGGTGTAGTCCACTCTGACCTATAGGGTTGCTGAAATTAAATCAACTTGACAGCATTGGGTTTAGTTTGGCTGATTTGTTTTGATTTTTTGTGTAAATCTACTTTCTGTAGAGTTTTTAATATCTTGTCACATGTTTATTTATGGAAATGTTTTAAGTGTATTTCTTATAAGGGTTTTCCTATATCTTTAATTTTCTTTGTTGCATGTATAAATGAGGAAGTATTTCATTGCTTATTTTGATTTTATACTATTTCATATTTCATCATTTACTCATATTCTCAGATTGTTATAATATTCTTAACTTGGTTACCTTGCATGGCTATACAATTGTCATGTATGTATTTTGGTAGAATTCATATCTCTTGGATTTTTTAAATCCCTAGTTCCTTTCACTACCACTGTGTTTCCTAATAGCTCCATGAAAATATTGAACGTTAGTGACAAGAGTAGGCAATCTTGTCATAGTCTTGGCCGCTGTGACATTCCTTTCAGTCTTCTCCTTTCATTGTGACGCCACAGTGTGGTCAAGGGCACATGCTTTATTATATCAGAGAAAAAAGTCACGTATTTATCTTTTATTTAGTGTTTTCTTCATTTTTAATAAAGATAATTATTGAGTTTTGCCAAATGGTTTTAAAGTCTATGGAATTATGCCATTTTCCCTTAGAGGTGGTAACAGAAACATTTGTTAGTTAATATGTTTTCTAGTGTTTAACCACGACTGTATTCATGAAATCTACTGGACAGTTATGATTTATTAATATTTAATGTGTTGGTTAGTCCTTCTTGGTACAAAAGGTTTGTGCTTACTTACTAACCAAAAGGTTGGCGATTACAATCCTCCACATAGCACTGAGAAAAACAAGCCTGGTGTATATGGTAACCATGGACATCCCTGTGCAGGGCATTCTGCAGCTCTCTTCTGAAACGTAGAGAGAGGCTCACCATGAGCCAGAATCATCCACTCAAGGGCTATAAGTAACGTCTTGTGGGATTTTTTTGGTAAATGTTTTGCTTAAGATTTTTGCAATAACATTTATAAGTGAGATTTTTGTTTAGTTTTCCTTTTAGGTGAAATCTTAGTGAGATTTTGTTATCAGTGTTATATTCACTAAATATAACAAGTCTGTATCTTAATATGATCTGAAGAATTTAAATAGTTTAAAACAGCCATTTTGAAAGTTTAATGGAATTTCCTGATGACACTGTCTGAGTTTAGAGTTCTTTTGGAGAGTGGATCTTTGAAAGCTGCCTTTATTTCTTCCATGGGAATTAATATATCTGGAATTCGTATTTCTTTTGAATTATTTTTAATAAATTAAATCATCCTAGATATTTCTCTTTTTTACTAGACTTTACGTTTATTTATACTGATCTGTACTGATGCTCTTTTGTGATTTTTTTAGGGTTTGTGTTTGGTTTTACTTGTCCATTTATGTGATTATTTTTTAATTACTTTATTGGGCGCTCGTACAATTCTTATCACAATCCATACATACATCCATTGCATCAAGCACATATGTACATTTGTTGCCCTCATCATTCTCAAAACATTTGCCTTCTGCTTTAGCCCTTAATATCAGTTGTTCATTTTCCCCCTCCCTCCCCACTGCCCCATCCCTCATGAACCCTTCATAATTCATAAATTATTATAGTTTTGACATAAGTTACACTGTTCAGTGTCTCCCTCCGCCCTCTTCTCTGCTGTCCACCCCCCAGGAAGGAGGCAATACTTAGATTCTTGTAATCAGTTACCCCTTTCTACCCCACATTCCCTTCACCCTCCAGGCATCGCCCCTCTCACCACTGGTCCTGAAGGAGTCATCTAT
>NW_022106189.1:6785560-6812775 GCF_000313985.2 Echinops telfairi | reverse complement strand
AGAACAATGTGTTCTTGCAATGAGTAAGTGCTTGAGTGGAGGCCCAATGTCCATTTGCTGCCTTAATACTAAACCTATAAATATATGCACGTAGATCTGTTTCCCCACACTCTTATATAAATATATTTACATGTGTACATTCCAGTCTTTAGACCTCTATCCATACCCTTTTCCCCCTAGTTCTTTCCTCTATTTCCCTTTACTTTCTTCTCGTCCCACTACCATGCTCAGGCTTCATTTGGGTTTCAGTGATTTCTCTCTTTTACATTGCCCTTGCTGAATCCCAACCAGGCCTCTCACACCCTCCTTGCCACTGTTTTTGGATCACTTGTTGCTCCCCTGTCCCTGGGTTGGTCATCACCACCTCATTACCCCCACCTCCCCCTCTCCTGTGTCCCCCCGGAACCGTTGGTCCTGTTGTTTTCTCCTCCAGACTATTCATCCAGTCTATCTTATCAAGAGAGAT
Source organism: Echinops telfairi (assembly GCF_000313985.2). Taxonomy (NCBI): domain Eukaryota; kingdom Metazoa; phylum Chordata; class Mammalia; order Afrosoricida; family Tenrecidae; genus Echinops; species Echinops telfairi. The sequence continues at coordinate 6,812,309 of NW_022106189.1, read as the reverse complement.
CTGTAGAGATAATAATATGCAACAAAAACCAGGCCAAAGCAAGAGAGGGGATGAGTGAGAACACAGCGATGGCAACAAAAATATTTACCATGTCATTTAGTTTACTGTATATTTGTGTTTTCCCCAGGTCTTGGTTATCCTATGGGTTATTTACTGGGGAACAAAACAGTCTTTGTATTTAATAATTATTGCTACATTTTCTCCCTAATTTACATTATGCTTTTATCTTTATCAATTCTTTATTTAGCTAACTTTCTTTTCTAATTTTTGTTTTACTTCGACTGTTAGTAAATTTGACTTTATGCTTTCATTTTGATATAAGTAATTATAGATGCGCATTTTTATCAGTTCTCCTTTTAACAGTATTTTCAGTGGCAATTTTAAAATGCTACTTTGACTTGAAACGATGATTATTTGTGAAAGATTATTAACTTTTCCTAGTAAAAAGACTTAAACATTTTTTTCTTTTATGTGTTAGTTTCCTAGGGCTGCTGTCATAAAACACCAACGACTGGGTGACTTAAGACAATGGAAAAGTATTATCTCACAATCCTGGAGGCTAGAAACCTGAAATCAAGTATTGACAAGGCTTCGGGAAGCTGTAAGGGAGAATCAATTCCATGCCTTTCGCCTAGTTTCTGATTACTGCTTACAATCCTTGCTTTGTAGGCAGGTTCCTTTTATCTCTGTCTCTGAAATTGAGTGACATGTGTCTCTGAGTCTTCCTATAGCCTTTATATAAGGACACCACCAGTAAACATCTTTCTATGGCAAGATTTTACTCTCCTACATTGGACAGCTCCTGAAAAAGAATAGCATATTCGGTAAAGGGTCAGCAAACAAGAGAAAGGCCTTCAATGACATGGATTATCATTGGCTACCACAATGGGCTCCATATAACAATTGTGAAGACACTACATAATTTAGACAGTGATTCACTCTAATGTAAATAGATAAGTTTTGAGTTTCAACCAACTCAGTGGCATCTAACAACAATGACTAATCCAGGATGAGCTAATATTAATTTAACTAATTGCATCTGCAAAAAACCCTATTTCCAGATAAAGTCACATTCAGAGGTCAAGGCTGATATAAAATTTGGAGGCACTCGAATCTAATACACTAATTTTACTAATTTATGATTTTATTGACTCATAAGCAGGGACTGTGTTACATTTTTTTCAATATTTTGAAATAGACTTACATTTTCTTGTAGCCTAATGTCCTTAGAAAGGATTTTATTTAAGTGCTTTCTAACTGTATATACTTGTTATGTCAGGGATTGATGGATGTGATTACATTATCCTAGAACTAATGTGTTTCTATTCATTTTCCTAAAATATATCTGGATTTTTTGCTTTTTTTTAACAAATAATATTTTATAGTGTTGGTGATTAAAAAAATACTTTTATTTAGGGCTCTTACATCTCTTATCACAATCCATACATTCATCCAGTGTGTCAAGTACATTTGCACATATGCTACCATCATCATTTTCAAAGCATTCTCTTCCCACTTGAGCCCCTGATATCAGCTCCCCATTTCTTCCCCCTCCCTCCCCCAGCCGCCCTCCCTCATGAACCCTTGATAAGTTATAGATTATTGTTTTCATATCTTACATCATCCTCTGTCGCCCCCCCCCCCACCTGCTTTTGCTTTATGAATGTGGTTGCTATATTATTTGGAATATAGAATTCGTTGTTATTATACTGAATTGTATTCCTTACCATTGCCTTTAAAGTGCCTTTCTCTGTTCATTAGTGCTTTTTTTGGGCTGAATTCAACTTTGTCTGATAATCTGCTTATAATCTCTGCTTTCATTATGTTTGCTTTTTCCAAAAAATACTTTTGTCTGTTATTTTATTTTAAACCTTCTGAATCATTCAGACTGCGTTGTGCTCAAAAATGATCCTTAACACAGTAAGCCAATCTTAAAATATGTGACCTAGTTGAGTAAAGATAATTTTTAATTTCTTTACTGAATTTTTATTCAACCTAGTTCTTTGGTGAAATTCTTCTGATATTTGAGAAGGTTTATATTTCTGCTCTAGTTATTATCTTTATAAATAAGACATTATATAATCCTCTTAATTTTCTATTTCTTTGGGCAGCAATTAGTATACATCATTAAACTTTTATAATACTTCTTGTAGAAAAAGACTAAATGTTAATTTTGTTAGACGTATTCAGACCAAAAAAGTCTACATTAACTTTTAAATTTCATGCTACATCCAAAGAAAGGTAAGCCAATGGAATGATGAAATTTTAAAATAATATCATCAATATCAATACAAGTAAAATTTTTCTGAAGATAATTAAAAAGAGAATGAATCAATAAATAAACAGGGAACTTCCAGAAATTCTAGCCATGTTCTGAGTAGGATATGGATAACGTTGCTGACGTCATCTAGATCTTGGTTGAAAATTGACAATACAAAATTTATGTTTGTTTGTTTTTATTGACTATGCAAACATGTTTGACTCTGTAGATCATAAAAATACTGTGGGTAACTCTGAAAAGATTGGGTATTCTAGAACACTTCGTTGTGCACATGAAGAATGTGGGGCAGTTGTTCAAACAGAATAAGGGGAGACCGCATGGTTTAAAATCAGGGAAGGTGTACCTCAAGGTGGTGGTCTTTCACCCTATGTATTCAATCTCTATGCTAAGAAGAAAATAGAAGAAGCTGAGCTGCAGGGATAGTGAATTATTTAATGTGATTCTTCCAGCCAAAGTCTCTGTAACTCTTACCAAATGGCCATGCATGGGTCTGAGGAAGAAGGTGAAGGAAGACACCGATAGGATTCACCTGTAATTATTGAGCAGATACATTGTGATTGACAACCTACTGAGTGTAAAATGAAGCCCTTCAGGAGCAGGAGGGGACATCATACTGACAGCAAGAACCAGGAGTGGAGCTTGTCCTCCTGACCCTGAGATTCCCCCCTGTGAATGTCCTTGATTCAAAAAAACAGCTGTGATATCAAAAGAGCAGCAGCAAATACAAGAGCTGGAGCCTAACAGAGTGGTGGACTTCTGAACCTACAGAGTAAGGAAAGCTGAGTGCTTTGGGGCACAAGGCTAGTTTGTGGAGTGGGATCCCTCTTAGCACTGAATTGGGGGTGCTGGGCTTGCTGACCCGTGAGATGGAGCTGAGTGCCTTCAGGTAGAGGCTTACAGCATAGTGAAATGGCCCTTGGGTGTTTATCAGAAGCCCTGAAGGAACTTTTTAACATCTCCTGACAGAACAACTGTATCCTGAACACCTCTCACCATCAGTGAAACTTGTTGATTCACTGGAACCATGAGTATTGTCTGAGTTCTATGAGGACATTGCAATGAATTATCCAACTCAGTAGCTGGAAAAGTAGAGTGTGATGTGAATGACAGAACACTGTCATATGAAGAAGAAGAAAAAATATGATGAGTGGAAGGCCCATTAACAATCTTTGATAAACGATGACACAACTTTGCTGAAACTGAGAAGGTGTTGAAGCACTTAGGGTTGAAGATCAAAGGTTTCTGTATGGATTACAACTCATGTGAAGAAAGTAAAAATACTCACAATTGGACCAATAGATATTATGATAAACAGGGAAAAGATTGACGTTGTCAAGGATTTCATTGTACTTGGGTGGAAAATAATTGAAGTTGTCAAGGACCTCATTTTATTTGAGTCCAAAATCGGTGCCCACGGAAACAACAGTCAGTGTATTAGGCAGGTTTCTCTATAGAAATAAAGCCAGAACACTTATGATTTTATATAGATGGATAGATAGATAGATAGATATAGAGCAAGAAGGAATATAAGAGCTAATTAGTCCACACAGCAGTACAGAGGGCTCAGTTCAACTCACTTTCATGGAAGAGTTAATATACTGGAAGTCCTTCAACTCATGTGAGCCGCCAAATCCCTGGTCAAAGAAACAGACAGCATAGTCTGCCTGCAGGCAGCAGATAGCAGGTTGGGTCAGCAACAGTCCTTAGTGAAGCAGGCCTTGATGGGATCTCTAACTCAAGCATGGCAACAGGATCAAAAGGACTCAAGTTGAAGCAATGTATGCACTAGCAGTGTGGAGAAGCAGATCTCGAAGGAGCCTCAAGCTCTATCTACAAGATCCAGAGGTTGGCTTAGCTCACAGGTAGTGCAGCACACAGGTTAAGGCAGAGAACTAGGTAAAGCAACAGCACGCTGGTATGATCACTAGGGAGCAAGAGGTGAATGGGATGCCTGCTGTCTTTATTTATTTGGGTTGTCCTTCATTCATGGTGCGGCCTGATTAAATTCTGCCCACATATTCCTATTTTCCTAGTTGGCACAATAAACCTAACTATCACAGTCAGGAAATCAAACAACCTATTTCTTCTCAAAACTATTTTATTGGGAGCTAATACAGATACCATATTATTCCATAGTTCAATCATAACATGTAGTATGCTATAACTATTACCACAACCATTTTCAAAATATTCTCTTCTTGAACTCTTTGATATCAGCTCCCCTTTATCCCACACCCTTCCCCACTGTCACCCCCAGGAATCCTTATTCCATTTGTTATCTCTATAAGTTCATCAATCCTGGGTTTCGTATACCAAATAGCAGAAACACGTATAACAAAAATTCAAGAAGGCTACCACCAATGACAAAATACATTAGAATTAAACTTCAATATGTAAACAAAGACCAGGAAATGTTGAAAACCAGATCAGGCCCAACATGTATCAGAGAAGGGATCAATTGACAAGGTTTTAACCATTGCAGTAAGGCTTATCATTTTGATCTCCTATAGTCATGTACTCCGTTTGGTAACACAGTTTTCCATCCCTCCATTATGGAGAGAAGGAAATCACTGGAGGCGTTTCTCCATGTGGGTCTCACAAATAAGCCTTCTGCAAACCCGATTCTCATAATTCAGACTCTCATACTGTTCCCTCCTCCAGCTTCAGATCATATGATTTATAATCCTTGGGTCACTGATGTTGGCATGCTTCTTCCATGTGAACTTAGTTGATGGCTGCTTTCTTAGAAACAATCCTTTAAGACCCCAGATGCTATTTTATCTGATAGCCAGGTATAATCTAATTTCTTCACCATACTTTATGATAACACCCAAATCTACTGTGTTCCCTTCCTTGGGGTGAGTATCAAGCCAGGTCATGATGTAAGAACTAAATGTTCTTAAATTGGAACTAGGATTTAGTGTGAACCCAAAGCCTATTCCTGGATCTATGGTTTGTTTTGTTTTTTTATCTGCCTTTGGATCCCTTTAGAGACCTCATTGTTAATTTATGGTAGAAAGACTTATCAATCATCTCCCTGGAAAATAAAGATCTTCTGTCAATATTGTCATTTATTAGTCCCTGGTACTAATTTTTCAAACAGAGTTGAGAGAAACATTAGGCCAATGTACACTAACTACATAACAGAATACCTGAATTATTCACATTGTACAAAATAAATTATTTTGTGACTGAACAATATTTACACAAAAATTGGGAGTTAGTTGTCAGGGAAATTTTACAAAAATATTCATGGTAATGCAGTCACAGGTTTCCCAGAATAATATATATTTTAATACAGCATATAAGGCATTGACATAGTAGTAAATCAATGATTGTCTGCCTGCTGACAGTTCAAAAATCTTGGTATAGATGTCTTCTGCTTCTTCAAACACCATGATAAACAACCTATTTCATTGGGAAAATCTGCTACAAAAGAATATTTGAAAGGAAGTCACTTCAAGGGCTAAGATGAATCTGATCCAAGCAAGGGTATTTTCAGTCACCTCATACGCGTGTGAAAATTGGGCAAATAATAAGGAAAAACAGAGAAAATCAATGTATTTATTTATGGTATTGACGATGAATATTGAATATTCTATGGACTGCCATAACAACAAACAAATCAGTCTTGGATGTAGAACAACCAGAATGCGTTTTAAAAGCAAGGATACCAAGACTCTGTCTCACATAGTTTGGACTCATTACAAAAGAAACATCCCTCATAAAAGTTATCATAGTTGGTAGAAGGTGAGTGAAAAAAGGAGACCCTCAATGATGTGGGTTGACAGAGTGGCTGCAACAATGAGCTCAAACATCACAACAGCTGTGAAGATAGCACAGGACTGAGCAGAGCTTCATTTGGTGCATATTGTTGCTCTAAATGGGAATCAACTGGCAGGTACCTAATGACAATATGTAGTTACTGTTTGCAGAAAGAATTATAAAGGGCATAGTAGGCAGGTAGGCTGGTAATATATATATATATATTACCCAATATATATTGGATATATATACTCAAACTCACTGCCATCAAGTTGATGCTGTCTCCCAACTACCCCATTGGACAGAGTAGAACTGACCCTGTGAGTTTCTGAGACTAACTATTAAGAGGAGTAGAAAGCACTGTCTTCTTCCCAGTGAGACTGGTGGTTTAGAATCCACCTTGTGGATTGCAGCCTAATTTGTAACCAGCTCAACACCAGGGCTCCTTAAAATATATGTGTGTGGATGTATATGTATATGTACATATGTATATACACAGATATATATGTAAAGAGAGTGAAAGAGAGAAATTTATATCAAGAAAATGGCTTATACAGTTGTAGCTGTAGTTCAGTCCAGTCCCGTTCAAGTCTGTTGACTTGCATAACTTTGAGGGTTGATGAAATAGGTATCAACTGGAACACCCAAGACTGCAGGAGCAGATACTTCCAAGGTCAGAAGGTCAGGTGTCAGTTCTCTGATGGCTCCCTGGTTGGCAGGCTGCTGACTTGAATCCACTAATGGAATGTTGACAAACCAAATGCAGGATCCAGACCCAGCCAAAAGCACATAAGCTCTCTGTAGTGTCTACTTACATAGAAATTAGGTTACAACCCAGATGTAACTTCATCAGGACTGCTAGCTGAATAAGAGGGTTACATTTCACCTTATCTTCTTATAGCTGATTGGCCGTTTGCAGCAGATTTCATTGCAGTGTTATACTGTGCTAGGTAGCATCATGGGGGATTACTAGATCTTAACTGTCAAACTACTGAAAATCTTGACCCAGCCAAGTTGACACAAGACCTAACTATCACAGAGAGCAGGATTGCCAAGACAATAGCATTAAGGCAGGTGTTAAATGAGAATGGCTTCCAACATGGCTGTTTCAATAGATATGGAGAGAAGTAGACTGATTAAAGAGATGTTTTGGGAGTAGAGCAACAGATCTTATGGTGGATTTGATTTTCAGAGTAAGGGGAAGAGAGGAATTAAGTATGAATCATAAAGTCAGTTATGATATGTTTGAAGGCAGGAATCCTGAACAGAGAGAACACAGAAGATGAAAAGTGTGGGGAATAGGAAAGGTCAAGAGTTGATCTGAGATGTTTGTGGGACATTGACAGAGCTGTCCAGTAGATGAGTAGTGTGTTAGTCTGGGTACATTAGAAAAACAAATCCACAGAAACTCATGTATATGAGAGAGTTTTATATAAAGGCTAAGTGTGCATCAAGAAAACATCCCAATCCAGTGCTGCCCAAGCCCACAAGTCAAACATTAACCCATTAACCCATTAACCCATATGTCCAGAACCAATCCACAAAGTCCTCCTCCATCTCATAAAACAGACACAATGATGCTGACTGCAGGAGGAAAGCCGAATCAGTGAACGTGTAAGCATCTCAGCGCTGGCAGGGGCCTCCACATGGGTGCTCCAGCACCTAGGGCTGCATCGGGGTAGGTCCATGTGGCTTCTCCTCAGGGATGTCTTACACAAAATGAGCCTTGCAAGCTAAAGCAGGGAACTGGCTAAGGCCGTTACACCCTGGTCCAACCATCACAAAGCAAGAGACCAGAGAACTTGAAAGGCAAGGCTCACCAAGCCATTTATCCCTCCGCCCTTCAATTAACTCCACGTGTTTATCGGCCAGGTTGGCACAATAAACTAACTACATCAAGTAGATATAGGAATGAGCTGGTGGTTGGAGAAGAGAGCAGATTTGGAAGTGTATTTAGATGTTCTGAGCATATGGGTGGTGTTTAAAAGCATGCTCCATTTTTGAGTCATATATTTTATTAAATACCAAATTCCCATCAGGTAAAGAACCCATCTTCGCAAAGAGTTTCCAATCATACAAACAGCCCACTAACAGACAAGAAGTGATCATGCACAGAGAAGAGAAACCATGAAGAGCCTTGGCGGTGTAGTGCTTAAGCATTGGGCTGCAATTCATATGGTCAGAAGGTCGAACCACCAACAGTTCTGAGGGAGAAGGACTGGGCTTTCTACTTCCCCAAACAGTTCCCGTCTCAGAAACCCACAGGGGTCACTGTGAGTCAACGTTGACTTAAAGGCAACAAGTTGGGTTTGGATTGGGTATGAGAGCCTTGGTGCTGCCTCAGAAAAGGACTGGACTGGAATAAATATCTCCACCTTTAGTTTTTAGAATTATACTTATAAATTTATATTCAGTAAACGTTTGCTCTTTTTGATGTATGAGTTTTGGGGCATGCACAGATGTTATGTAGTTACCAACATATCTAACACACACAACAGTTCAATCATCCCATAACATTCCCTTGTAGTGCCCCTTGAGACCAAACCCTCTTCTCACCAATAGTGTCTAGCCACATAGCAACCACTAATCTGTCCCTTCACCACCGTTATGTTTTCTTTTCCAGAGACTCATAGAAATAGAATCATATGAAATGAAGCTTTTAAGACTGGCTGCTTTGCAAGGTGACTATCATTGCATGTATCCATTTATTCTTTTTTATTTCTGAGTCGATTTAGTGCATGTGGATGCCCCAAGTTTGTTTATTCCTTTACCAGTTGAAGAGCGTCTGAGATATTCCTAGCTTTGGGTGTATATGAATAAAAGTGCTAAAAACATTCACATTCAAGTTTGGTGTGAACATGAGCTCTTATTCCTCTTGTGTAAATACTGTAGAATGGAATTTCTGGGAGCCCTGCTGGCACTGTGGGTTAGGGGTTGGGCTGCTCCACACAAAGCAATGGTTCAAACTCACTAGCCCCTCCCCAGGAGATAAATGAGGCTGTTTGCTATGAGTCAGAATCAACTTGATGGCAGTGCTATTTGTTGTTGTTGTTGTTGTTGTTGTTTTCCTTTAGTTTGCATCTTAACAGTTAACCTATGTTTAACTTTACAAGAAATTACCAAATTACTTTCCAACACAGTGCCATTATTTGCACTTCCACAGCAGTGTACCAATGTTCACGTTATATTATGAATATCCAAAGTGCTGCATACTCCGAACAGGAGTCAGACTCCGCCTCAGCTCTCAGGCCAGCTCTCATCTCCCCTGTTCCTCTGACTGGTCTTCCTCAGCATTCTCTGTCGTAAGGTGAGATGCCCGTATCCACACGGGGTTCTCTCCTCTGGGAAGTGCACTGAAAGAAAGAAGCAACTCTGGGCTGGGACCTTCCATCTGCAACAAGAGAAAGGAAGAACAGGAGCACATTTTAGCACAAGGCTGTCAGCCTGTCGGTCTGAGAGGTCATGCCCGTCATTGGCGTTAGTCCAGAAAGTTACAAAGTGAGTAAGCCATCCTAGAAGGAAATAATTGGGTCCTCTGGACAGTCTCAACTGTTGGTTTAGAATATAGGAAGGTAGAAACTTGCGTTTCATGGAAAAAAAGCAGGCTTAGAAGGTTGCCCAGACGGCCTTCATACACCTTTGCCCTGGAAATGAAAATTTCAACATGCAAGCAAGTTCTTCATCTATGAATGCCCCTCTGTTCTCTCCTGGAGGTCAGAGCCCATTGCTTCTCCCAGGATTTCCTGCAACTTCTCATTTCAGTTCCTCTGTACCTTTATTTATGGAGGACTAGAGTTGGCTAAGATGGATCACAGCTGAGTGGCTGGCTATCAGATCTTCATCAGACACCAACTTAATTACTTTTAGAATTTTAATGCTACCTAAAAAATGAGAAATAGATGGGCTTTGTCAACAAGGTAAATAACCTCTGTTGTTCCTACATTTTGAGTAGCCTTTTCTTCATGATGCAAGCTCAGAAATAATTAAACAAAAATAAAAGGATGAACCCCAGGAAATCATGAGTGAGCAGGAATCAATGCATAAGATTGCCAAGCTCAGAGATCCACTGAAACACAAAACGGCCACCAGTGGAAAGAATGGCTGTGCCCCACCAGTTCCCCCGTGAAAGCACTTGGACTCTCACAGCCTCTCTGTTTCCCATCCATTTGGACACACATATAAAATAAAACCCATTTTTCCAAAAGCAAATAAAGCTATTAACGTTTATTTTTCATATAAAAAGCATCTACATCTTTTCCCACCATAAGAAAAAAACATCTGTCTACTTTAAAAGCTTCAAGCTCCATACCCTAAGATAATATGGGTTATGTAGTAAAAAGAAAACTTTAAAGTAATGAAGCATAAACATCAACACATATAAAAGGTAATCAAAAGAAAGCTGCAGTTGACTGTAAAGCTTTTACTAAGGCAGTTACGCCTTTTTTCCTATGAGCCCTGAGACCCAGGAATAAACATTTGCTAAAGTAGAGACTGGTGTTGTGGTCCTCGCAGAGGGACTCAAAATCAAAATAAGACAGGGATTCATGTTGCCAGGTTGTGTTCAGCTCATAGCAACTCTGGATCATAAGCTGCAAGCTGCTTGGGCGAGGGAAGGGGTTTCTGAGGCTCAAGCCAACACACAAAACTCACAAAGTCTCCCTAGGGTCCCATCTGGTTTATTCTCTTCACAAGACAGAAAGAAAAGCAGATAAGAATCCGCAAAGATGAATGGGGTAAATATTATTAGATCATCCCCAGAGGGAAGAAGAAAACTGTCCAAATTTGCATATCAAGTCAAAGAAAAAAACAAATGATTTTTGTTCTGTCTTGGATTATAGCTTTGCACACTCTGATTTCAGCCTCTGCTTTTCTGGTCCATGAGCAGAAAGTGTGGGGAATGATCATCAACATGAGATACTGCTCACTCCAGACTATCCCAAGTCCCGCCGTTGAGATTGTCTTAAGACAGCAAACACTCTTCAAAGGTGTTCTTTTATAATCCTAGCTCCTCACTTTCCATTGGGAAAAAGAGTTTAATAATACTTATAGAGGGCCCAATGGGAGAATAAACCTGGTACTATGTCCCCAATTAGACATTCCTGACCTAGTTTCTATGGAGCCTTTGGTAACCTAGGTGGTGTGATATAAGCTACTGTTACTTTAGACAGTGATTTTCAACCTTACTAATGCCATGACCCTTTAATACAGTTCCTCATGTTGTGGTGGCCCACACCATAAAGTTATTTTCATTGCTACTTCATAACTGTAATTTTGTTATTGTTATAATTGTAACGTAAATATCTGATATACAGGATATATTTTCATTGTTACAAATTGAACATAATTAAAGCATAGTGATTAATCCCAAAAAATATGCAATTAGATATTGTGAAATATTTATTTCTGATTTCAAATAAATGAAATTTTGTCTTGAAGCATGGTGTGTTAGTCTGGGTACCTTAGAGAAACAGTGCACAGAAACTCACGTATAAGAGGGAATTTTATATAAGGGTTAAGTGCACATCAGGAAAACATCCAAACCCAGTGCTGCCCAAACCCACAAGTCCAATATTAACCCATATATATGTCCAACACCAATCCACAAAGTCCTCCTCCATCTCACAAACACACACTATGACACCAACTGCAGGAAGAAAGCTGAATCAGTGAATGTGTAAGCATCTCAGCGCTGGCAGGGGTCTCCACACGGCTGCTCCAGCACCCAAAGCTGCATCAGGGTAGGTCCATGTGGCTTCTCCTTGGGGATGTCTTGCAGGAAGTAAGCCTTGCCAGCTGAAGCAGGGAACTGGATAAGGCAGTTGCACCCTGGTCTGACTATCACAAAGCAAGAGACCCAAAAACTAGAAAGGCAAGGCTCACCGAGCCATTTCTCTCTCCACCTTCAATTAACCCCACATGTGTTTAGTGGCCAGATTGGCACAATAAATTAACTAACTCAATCCATCCCTTGCCAACTTGTCACCTGTACATCGTTCTTTAGCCTCACAAATTGCAATTAACACCTACACCTTAATCCTATAATCCTGTGAATATGTTCCCCCACCTATGAAAGTTTGTAAATCAACTACTTTATGCCTTTATCCCCCTCCAATTTTGGGTATCCAATTTATATACTGCCCACTTACATCAACCCAGTGCTCTGAGGAGACAATCATATTTTTCAACATGAAGAAAACTATTCCAGTTGGAACCTTGTGAAATCTACATCCAAAAGCAAAGTAAAATCCAGACAGGTCATCCATAAAGTCGGCAATAATATGCACCAGGTCACAACCTCAAAAATCTCCATCTGGTCGGGTTCTGGTCAACTCAATGTGGGCTGCCTCACTCAGCCTCCCCAGGGTGCCCATTGGTCACCTTACCTTTATACCAAGGGCTCTCACCAATACTCAACAAACCTAGCCCCCTCATGCTAGGTCATGAACTTTAGACCTGTCAACCTTCTCTCATCTTCTCCTTTTTCCTGTAAACCAAGTCCACAGGTGTCAGTGGCCAAACTCAACCTGTCTCTTTATTGCTGCATTTCTCCCACTTCCACTCAACAAGTAGATCCAGGTAGTCACCTAGCAAACATTTCAGCCTGCTCTCAGGCTCCCATTATCTCTCCGCCCTTCAATTACTACCCCCCCCCATGTGTTTATCAGCCAGGTTGGCACAATAAATTAACTAACTCACATGGTATAGCATGGGTAACAGTCTTAATATAACAACAATAAACTACATTGCTACGTATTGCAACCGTGCACATAAAAAACTGATGTTAGCGCAAAGGTTGAGATAGCTTCTTTCTCACCAGAGCAGAAATTCTCAGGGCAGTCTTTGCAAGAGCACAACCAAGATCATCTTCCACAACAAGTCTACTTCTGCATTTAGACCTGATAACCAACAAGCTGGAAAACCCTGTTTCACAAAGATAAGTTGGTGGAAATGGAAGAAGAAGGTGCAGCACAGTCTCAGACAGAACAGGATATGACTGCAAACACTTGATCCAGAATTTTGTAACTGGCATTGTAGGGAAATAAGTTCTTGCTGCATCGCTGTTAGTAAGTTCAAATAACTAAATTCCTCTTGTGCAGTCTCAGGAACATCTTCAACTTTGACTGTGAATGGGCTTCTGGAAATGCAAATGGGGTGTCAGATTTGGAAAGTACAATGAAATTTTATCTGCAAACACATACAAGTGTTCTTTAACAGAAATTGTTATCATAATCCTTTTGTCTGGTTCAATGTCATGTTGCTCAAAGAAAGCAGATAAGGTAGGCAATATATAAATTTTATTTTCATCCAAATTTTCTTGCCAAAGCTGGTTTCATTTGGAATAATCAGATTTTTTTCAGACAAATAGAGGCATGTTGCCTTTGGTCTTTGCAGTGATAAATTTAACTCATTCAAGATGGCAAAGATGGCAACCAAGTAAGCTATTTTCTGCAATTCACTTTTATCACTGGAAAGTGCTTCGAACTGCGGTCTTTCTTTCTGATTAAAAAACGTTTTGAGTTCATCATGAAGCTCAAAAATACATTTTAAAACTTTTCCTCTCGACAACCATCTTATTTCAGTGTGAAATAGCAGGGCATTATTCAGCACATCCATCTCATTGCACAGTTGTGAAAACAGTTTACTGTTTAAAGTGCTCGCCTTTACACAATTGACAGAACTTTTGATGACTTCTTGTAACTTTTTGTAACAAAATTGACACTTTTGATGACTTCTTGTAACTTTTGTGGCAGTGTTTATGTTGCTAATATTTATCGATGAAATATACAGTGATTTCCGATGGCTTTTGGTGACTCATTCAGTACTAAACGTTGAAATCCAGATCGACATCCCAGCACAGCTGGAGCACCATCTGTGCAAACACCAAAAATCTTTTCCCAAGAGATCGTATGCACTTTCAGAAATGAACCAACTGAGTCAAATACATCACAAACAGTAATTGTTGTTTAAAGAAGTTTGCAAAGCAGAAACTCATCTTTAAAGTCACCATCATTAATATACCTCACGTAAACCAGTAACTGTGAACAGTTTGAGATGTCTGAAGATTCATCAAGCTGGATGCTAAATATTGGAAGTGGAACAGATTTAATTTCCTGGATTACCGGATCAAGAATATCAACAGATATGTCATCTATTCTTCTGTGGACAGTGTCCTTAGATAAGGAAAGTGCACTCAATTTCGTAACAAATTCATCTCCGATCATAACTTGAACAAAGTCTTAGGCTGCTGGCAACAGTAAATCCTAGCAATGGAGTGAGGTTTCATAGCTCTGGCAATTCTGAGTGCCACCAAATATGAAGCTTCAACAGCTGCTACATTTTGTTTGTGGTCCTTGCCATCAGTGTCAAGTCTGGCTTTCTTGAGTCCATCAGCTTTGCTTCTAAAATAGTTGGTATACTTGCTGACAAAGCTCAGATGCTTGCTAGCAAAATGGCATTTTAGTTTGTTTGGCTTCATGGATTTGGCTGATAGAACTTCACAACAAATACCACATTGCAGTTTCTCAATTCCTGCTGTAACTATTGAGGTAAAACTATACTGTAAAAAATCCTCACTATATTTTCCTTTCTTAATGTTCTTCTCTGCACGATCCATTGTCATGGGATGGTTTGCTAATGAAAATAATATATAACAATAGCTTTAATAATACAAAATATGATACATGGCATAGTTCAGTCAATACGGTTTATTAAAGTTTCCTATAATTCACCATTCTCTGTGTTCTTGTTTATTTTACATGCCTGATACTGTCACAAGGGGGTGGTATTCACATCAACCAAAACTGAATATAAAAAGACCGATCAGCATCCAGATTAAGTTCCCAGGTACAGATTTTTTTGCAGTAGTTGATGATTTTACAGTACATGATTTTACATTTACCCAGTAATTATACTTCATGAAGTGTGATTTTACCTCCAATACTGCTTTTAACAGAGTAGCTGCTTTCAACACAGCAGTGCTTTCTACAAAGCAGCTGCTCTCTACATATGTGTGACTGGTCCGCATAAGTACATTCTGGTACCAACCCTGTCACATATACCTGTATTTTTACCGTCTATGGGATGGGGTGGGTGAGATGATGTCATCATGCTGGGTACTTGTACATGAGCGTATCTGCATGTGGGCGGACCTGCCTGGAGACGGATAGAGAAACGGTGTCTTGGTTCCTAAGACCATCGGAAATATGTGTTTTCCAATGGTCTTAGGCAACCCCTGTGAAAGGATCATTCGACCCCCAAAGGGGGGTCGCCACCCACAGGTTGAGAACTGCTGCTTTAGAGTCTGTTATTTTAAGGAACTGTGTTAATGTGGGTTGACTAGAGAAACAAATTCATAGACACTCATATGCGTATAAGAAAGATCTTTATATACAAGAGCAATTGAATATTGAGAAAACGTCCCAGCCCAGTCCAGATCAAGTCCATAAGTCCAATATTAGCCCATATGTCTGATGCCAATCTATAAAGTCTCTTCAGACTCACAATGACACCAATTGCAGGGAGATCACAGGCCAGTGGGTGGAAAGTCTTGTGGATCTAGTGGCGGTGTGAGCATCTCAGCACTGGCATGTGTCTGTACACAGCTCCTTGAGCTCAGGGCACCAGCAGAGTTTCATGTGTCTTCTCAGCTGGAATGCCTCCCAGGGAGTCAGCCTTATCAGTAGAGAGTCTCGAAGGGAGTGGGCATGTGTCCCGGCTCAAGCAAGCTATTTATCTCCTTAGTGTTCCCAAATGAGGTCATCAAGCTGTGACCTGATTTTCAGGCCAAACTCCACCCCTTTACTCTAATACTCTCAAATTGACAGCAGATTATGTAACTACCACAGAAACACCACATCCTTCACAGGCTACATCCAAATGACAATATGGAAACCATACTAAATGAAATTCGCTTTGCCTCAAACTCACCTATAGCCCTTGGACTTCAGACTGAAACTCCATGGTGTGAGAAGAAATAGATGACTGCCACCCCAACTTGCTGAAAGTGGCTGTCATTGGACTTTGGTCCAGATCCCTGACTTTAAAGGTATCCAATGAAGAGAGGTCTGGCACCACCATATGTTTACTATTTTAATGCCCTCTTACTATGACATGTACTAATCTGATAGGCATGGTTCTGCTCTTGTGAAAATTAATGAAAATGTTGCCCTTTAACCAACCTTCATTGTCAATATAAATAGTACTCAATCATTTATGAGATTAATCTGTACAAATCAACAATTCATGGAATGTGGATCAGAGCCCATCTATACTTGCATAGTTCCTTTTCTCAATGTTGAGTTAAATTCTATACCACTGGATAAATTAATTGCACTGTCAATAGAATGGCTTTATATCACAAAGGGAGGATTTATACTGGTCACTGGCATTTAATTATTGTGAGGCCTCTAAAGGGAAACAAAGACATGATATACCCTAAAAATGTCCGTGGATTTTGGACTTGCATTTGATTATAGCCCCAACTTAGGAATGGTTAGTTCTTATGACCTGACCTTTCTCTATGCTTGCCCTCATGAAGAGATCACTGAAGATATGGACACTACAGCAAAGTGTGATGAAGAAACCAGATGGTGCCCAGCTATCAGGGTAAAAAAATAGTGTCTGGGTTCTTAAAGACTTTTCTTCAAACAAGCAACCACCTAAGTGAGATTTCAATTAAGTCCACATGGAAGAAGTGCACCAGCCTGTATGATCTACGGATGGTAAATAATAAAAGTAAAATCCAAAGGAAGGAATGGAATCAGCGATTAACTTGTCAAGACCTGATCTGCAGACAGCAGTGGATGATCGTGTGAACCCAAAATTCATTTGCAGGGTCCCCACATAGGTTAAATCTCTGATGAATCTTCTCTGACCTTAGTTGAGGGATGTGAATAGCCATGCTATCAGACAGAGAATATCATAAACAAGATATGGCAGTTTTAATTGGCTTAAAATGTGATACTTGATCATTTGTTCTCCCTTTGACCCATTTTAAGTTTGTTCTAGTTTTTAAATACTCTGCTTTTTTTTTCATTTTCCCCTTTGGTTTATTTTGCTATTATTGTTGTTGTTACTTTTTAAATATTTTCCTGTTTTTCAGTATATGAAGACTAGGATGGGTGAAACTCTGGAGACAGCAATAACTGGATTAGGGGCTTTTGGGTGCATGGTGAGGAGATTGGTACGAAATGGGGATCTAATAATGAATACAAAAAGGATGAAAGTGCTCTGGAACTGATTGTAGAGATGATTGTACAACTCTTTTTAATATGAGTAAACTATGAAAGTGTATGATATGTGAACCATATGCTAATAAAACTAGATTTTAAATGAATTCTTTTAAATCCTAGTTCCTCTAGGCAGCAGACAGGTTGCGTCTTTATCTCTGAAGATATTTCTGTTTTTATTCCTCCCATTAGACTGACTTCAGGGAATAAAAATAAAGCTATTACTATTTATTCAATGCTCATCAGACAGAGCATTACCACTGGCTCCTTATGATTTGGTATAGTACCTGGCCCAGGGGAGGTTCAGTATAGTATACAATATACTAATCATATATTGCTAGTATATGACTAGTAAATGACTATGAAAAGGAGAGGCTGGTTCACTTAGAGATATCTACAGCTTCTGAGATATTTCTTAGGGGACTGAAACTACATGAGTACTGGTATATGTCCAGCTAGGGGTAACAGATTTGTGTCAAGGGACTACACAAGCTCAAAGAACAATCCTGAATGCTGTCACGAAATGTCATTCTCTATGTCAACCAAGTAGTTGGAAGAAAAGATGGCATCCTGCTGGATGGCCACACTCCTGCCTAGCTCCTTTGGCCACTTTCTCTATCTACTCCATCTCGCTGTGTTCACTCAAAAACATAGGAGCTACTTTGGGGCTTTAAAAACATCCTGATCACATCTCTTTGAGCCCTTGAAGTAATTATTTATACTCAATATTCTGATTAATTTCTCCTTTCTAGTACCTTAATTACCCAACAGCCAATCAATCATTTGTTACACTGTTCAGCCTAATTGCAAATTGTCTAAGCTTCATTTTCAATCACAATTTTGCTAGTAGAATTTGTTACAACATGGATTCCAATAAAATCAGCATCTCTCAAGTACACTCTCTGTTCAATTAGTGTCTCTGGATCTGTGCGTGTGTGCAAGTGCGTGTATGTGCGTGTGTTTATTGTTTGCTGTGCTTAATGTTGACCAGCCTTGATTATGGGCAAAGAGTATGGCATTAATTGTGTTGCTTCATTCAAGCTACATGCATGTCAGAATGCAGAGCTGTAGAGAGCGGGCCTTTGGGTTCCACTCCCACAGCTTGATCCTGAAGAAGTCACTTCCTCTCAGCCTGAGCCTCAGCTATCTATTGAAAAAAGTGAAATGTTTCATACGATGATAATCAGGAAGGAAGTGGAAACGAGAGGAATGGGCTGGATCATATGCATAGGTTTTGATAGCACACTTTGACTACATTATAAAGAGATAGGATTAATCTTCACTTCCTAAATGAAACTCTCTATTTGCTAGCAACGTGGGTGCAGAGACTTATTCCTTTAGTGTGATGATAAACAATAGCATGAGCAAGATGATAAACAGCCTCAGAGCTTAGGGACAATGCAAAGTGTCAGGACTAGGAGGCCATGGAGAGCACATGGCTTTCTAATAACCTGGTTCCTACCTGGCAACTGCCAGCTGTCCACATGCAGGGAGGTGCTGCATGAAATTCTCCATAAAGCAAACAGAACTCTCGACTCATTTTTATGTGGCCCCTGCTGCCATTGGCTATTTGTGTCCCCTGAGTTGCATCATTATTCAGGTTTCTTCCAGCTAATTGGTGGTTAGGGAAAGGTGAGATGAATTGCTACCTGTAGGGCAATATTTAATATGCTATATTAAATAATTAATATGTAAGAACAAAGAGCCAGTGGGGCTGGACTAGATCTGACTCTATATTCTGGGATGAAAGGGGAGTGACATTATATTCAGGATCTAACGCATCCTGATTTGGATTCTGGTATTTTAATACTACAGATAGAGTACAGCAACCAAATGTGATTTTGAAAGGTGATAGTTGGATTTTGGTGGTTCTTACCAGTTAGGCAGAACCAGTACCTAACTCTTTGTTGAGTTTGGTGAATCAGTTGTTAAAATGGCTCTTGTAATTAGGGTTCTCTCTCAAGTGGGTGCCTGGATAGTTGCTCAATATGAAAATCACAGATTTGCATTCCTTACTCTTTTTTCAAGTTCATTTGCTCAATAGTAACGTTAATGCCATCCACAGATATAAAAAAAATTAGATGGAACTATGCTGGTACTATTTATTTACTCACTTTGTAAATCTCATTATACTTATGATGAAATACGGCATTTTTATTCCCTTGCATTTGTTACCTCAGTAAACAAACATATAGCATAAAGAGTAAAAGTGCCAAACAATCAGAGGGTGACATGCTGTGGGATACAGAAGGGTTTCCCCAGGCCATCCCCCCAAATATTTGCCAAACCTAACACTTTGCTTGCAACACATTAAATGATCGCACACTTGAAGGTCAACTGCTTAGAGGTTATCTCCCTGAAGGTTATCAGCCATCCAGAGCAGTCAGACCCTATAGTCCATCCCATCCTAAGTAGGGCCCATTCCCTGCTGATAAGGATAGTAGATTGTTTCCCTGAAGGAGAGCCGAGAGACAAGGTCAAACCAACTCAAGGAGGACCAAGGTTAGGCTGCCATATTGACTGTAGGGTCCACCCATCTTGTCACATTTGTACATCTAGTGCCTCCCCTTCCTATTGTGTATACACCCCTAGCTCATCCACTTCCTGGCAATGTATGCATACTGTAAAGCTCCTTCCTGCTATGTAGTAGTTGCCTGTAAAACAGGGGGCTTGCCTGTCCCCTAAATGTATATAAGACATGATTGGAAATATATTCACTCTCTGAGCAGACCTGGCTGCTGAGATCATGGCCATCCAGGAGGTGAGCGATTGCATGCCTTAGATTGTCTGACGTCTCTTTAATTTTACCCCTCAATCACAAACTGCTCCTTGTACCCATTTGATTGTGGGCGCTGGTACCCCACAACATGCTGCCATTGGTTTCAGCTTTGTGTTATGCCCCAAATTACTATGGTATGAATGAATTATGCAATTCTTGAAAGTGTTCAAAAAGCTAAGAATATTGCAAGAACAATTGTTTTACATTCAGCAGAGGTAGAAAGGGGTTTATCAAAGATGAACATAATATATTCAGAGAAGTCCCCTGTTTGTAATATATCAAACACAATGACTATTGTATAAAGGACTAGGACCCTAGCCTACAGTGAAAAGGTGGTTAAGGATAAACCACACAGCCAATGAAGCATTAGATAAAAGCGGAGAATATTGCAAGTGATGATACCAATCAAGAAGCGTTGTGGAAATATCTTAAATAACTCTTTTATTGTTTTTGTCAGATATTATTTAAAGTGTGATGGGTTGAAGACTTAAGAGACATGGCTTTTGTCATAGCTTATTCTGTGCCTGGGTCCACTTACTTGCTTGGATCTCCATTTCCCCATTTGTGAAATGGAATTATAGGCCTCCGCTGGGGGGTGGATTGTTGTGATAATGAAGTGAGTATCATTATGGTATACTTAGCGACTCCCAGAGAACAAGTGCTCTAGAGATATCTACTGAGGAATATTGGGAAGGTGGAAACATCTTTTCAGTTTGTGTTACTGTTATATTCCATCAAGTTGAGTCTGATTCATAAGGGTCCTACATGGCAGCGTGAGATTAGAACTGCTTCCTCAGGTTTTAGTAGATTGTAGTCTTTATCATTTCCGATGTCCAGTCTCTCTCTCTCTCTCTCTCTCTCTCTCATATATTGGCTGGTGTCTTCAAATCAATGCTCTTCTGGTCAGCAGTAGAATGTGGAACATTGGGCCAGCAGGGCTCCTTTAACTTGTAACACCTAAAAATGTCACCAGTATTTCTTTTTATCAACTACTAACTCAACAGTCCTTCTTTATCCACCTTTAAAGTTAGATCTTCCATTTCTTCAAGTATTAGATATTTTGGCTCTTTGTCACCCATCTGTGTTTGCAGTGTGAGCCACGAGTACATTTCTCTTCAAGAGCTAGAGGTTTATTCTGAGGTTCATATCTTCACTTGCAAATCATGCTTCCTAGTCAGAGTTACTTCTGAGGGAAGAAAAGTGAAATAATGGCCTTTTTAATTGACACATTAAAGGAACGAGGTACTGTAATTATTCATTTATACTCAATGCAGTTTCCCCAAAGCCATCGACTTATTCAGTTTTGGGAACAAGCAATTTCAAATGAGCACAGTGGGTATATTGAAGTTAAAATATTTGTTTAGAAATTTAGAAAAATTGCAAGATTGCTCTGGAGGATGTATAAGGGTAAACTCGTGGTTACATTTGAGTCTTGAACTTCTCCTCACAAAGCCCAATCTGAGATCCAAGTCAAGGAAAAACTTCATCTGTTCATTGACCCACACATTTGTTAACTATTTTTTGAATACGTTATATGTGTCTGCCATGACCTCTAGGCCAAGGACCAAACTGAATACATTATAGTACCTGCCCTCATTGAGCCTCTGGTCTAGTGAAGGCAGCAGAACAGGACAGATATATACTGCATTTATGCATCCAAACAAATGCTTATCCTCTGCCTCTGATGTTTACATATTTAATGGGGAAAGAATTTTAAAGTGTTATGAGCATCAATTGCTATTCTTAGAGGCATGTTTAGATCAAATTGTTCGTCCTTGAAGAGAGGGTGAAACAATGGCTGCTTGGGGGTCATCATGGCAGTCATGAATGTTTTGGACGAATTGCTCTAGGGTACTATGACTGCTGCCTCTGGAGCAGTGCATGAGGTGATCCTGAACTTTGCTCAAGTCAAAGACAAAAGAAAACACTTTCCTGGTTTGCTACGTGAAGAATTACAAGTGGATCTTAGCTCAGAGAAGAGACTACCCATTTTGCGCCAGGTTATAACTCAGAAACTTCATACTAGGTCAGTCTTAGCAGAACCTGTGCCTGAGTGCTGTGACCCTATCCTCCATCCTCGGGCAGAAATAACCTTACTATAGGGAGCTAGCCTCTATTCCATCCATGCTAGTTACATTGTCTGCTGTGCTATATAAACCCCCTTAGTCTCTCTGAGAAATAATTAAAGCTTCTGGTAGCTGCTTTCCTCATTAAAGTGTAGATTATATGAATTCCCATGTCCATAAAATAGTGCATAGTATAGGGTTTAGGAGATTAGTTGAAAGTAGAACAAACATTGATCTAAATCCAAAGCTAACATTTATAAGAACTGTGAACTTGGATGAGCCACTTAAATTAGTTGGTTTGGTAGTTACATAAGACTTAAGAGTGAAGGGGTGGAGTTTAGCCTGTCAATCAGGTTGATGACCTCATTTGGTGGCGCTAAGGCGATAAATAGCTTTCTGGAAGTGGGACATATGCTCAATCCCAGTGAGGCATCCCTGCGGACGAGACACATGGAGCTATGCTAGAGCCCTGGAGCTGATGGAGCCACGTGGAAACCCTTGCCAGCACTGAGATGCCTACACTGCTACTGCATTCACATGACTTTCCACCGACTTGCCTGTTGTCTTCCTGCATTCAGCATCATTACACATGTTTCATGAGTCTGAAGAGGGAATTTATAGATTGGTATTGGACATATGGACTAATATCAGACTTATGGACTTGATCTGGACTGGGCTGGGATGTCTTCTCAATAGCCAATTACTCTTTTATATGAAGCTCTTTCATATTCACGTATGAGTCTCCCTGGATTTGTTTCTCTTGTCTGTCCAGACTAACACAGTCGTGCAGCAATTTTCATAGAAAATAGCAGTAACTCTATCTCTTTTCCCTGACATGTCTATCAATTTACTGTTCTGTGATAATTTTTGTGTTGCTATGATTCTGGAAGAAACTATGCCATCAATATTTCAAATACCAGCAGAGTCAAGCATGGGGGACAGAGCAAAGCATCCAGATAGTCTTAGAAGAAAGGTCTACTGATCTACTTCTGAAAATTAAGCAAGGAAAACTTATGGACCAGAACACTGTCTGACATGTTTGGTGAGGTAGAGGACTAGTGAGGTTTGGAAGTCATTTGGTGCTATTGATTGACAGAGTTGTCTCAATGGCGACCTAGAATATGTTTTCCATCATAAGAATGATGGGTGCTAGTTTTAACAACATTTCATTGTTTTACCTAAAATTTCCACAAGTTGAGTGTGATATGACGATAGTTTGCTCTTTCCTTTACAGGGTTATCACAGGGATTAAATGGAATGATCCAGTTTTGAATTAAGTTTTGCCTGACTTAAATGTTGATTCTGGAGGATGCTGGCAGGGATGTCATGCAGCTGCCCAAGCTCGCTCCATGTATGTCTTTCAGTGACAGTAGCTTCCTGTATGAAATCCTCTTCTTCTTTCAAGTCTCAACACAGTCTCTTCATTGTAGTTGTTCACTCCTCTTGCATATCTATAATAGTTTTCTAATAATTCTGCCCTAGCTATACCTGGACACATACCAATATATCTTATTTAGAAATATTTTGGGTTCCATGAACAGAAACACAATCAGAATATCTTACATTGAAAAGGATGGTTTTTAGAAGAATGTAGGGGTTTCTTATGTGTCCTTCATTGATCACAAGACACTTTCAAACTCCCCTTTTTTTGTCTTTTTTCCTCCTTCATTTTTTTGGCAACATATAACAACACAGATCTCTTTTGGCAGATCTTTATTGATCTTTAATGACTCTTGTCATTCAAAGAAAATTACTCTCCTTCATCAGTAGAGAGGTCATTTCTGACCTTCCATTCTAAATGGTTAGTCTTCTCATTTGTCTTAGTTCACTATGCTGCTAGATCACAGATACCACAGAGGTTGGCTTAAATAAACAAATGTATTTTCTCACAGTTTGCCATTCTTGTTAGGAGCTGGCAAGGCAGTTCTGATTATAGTAACCTATACAGCAGTTGATACACTACATAGCATGTACCATCCTCAAACTTGTAATGCTTGAGCCAGTTGTTACAGCCACTGTGTCAATCCATGTGAATTGACAAAGCTATGGAATCTTTGACAAGCTTCCTCTTAAAAAAATCTTTTTTTAGTAAATATTTTTATTGGGGGCTCTTAAATCTTGTCACAATCCATACAATCATCCATTGTGTCAAACACATTTGCACATATGCTGCCATCATCATTTTCAAAGGATTTTCTTTCTACTTGAGCCCTTGATATCTGCTCCTCATTTCCAGCCCCCCTCCTTCCCCTGCCTGCCCTCCTTCATGAACTCTTGATAAGTTATAGATTATTATTTTCATATCTTACATTGTCCTCTTCGCCCTTTACCCACTTTTCTGTTGTTTGTCCCCCTGGGAGGGGGTTATATTGATCCTTGTAATCGATTCCCCCTTTCTCCCGCACCTTCCCCTTATCCTCCTGGTATCTCTATTCTCATTGTTGGCCCTGAGGGTTTTATCTCTCCTGGATTCCTTGTGCTGTGGGCTCTTATCTGTAGCAGTGTGTATGCTCTGGTCTAATCTATTTGTAAGGTAGAATTGAGGTCATGGTAGTGAGGGGAAGGAAGCAATAAAGAACTAGAGGAAAGTTGTGTGTTTCATTGGTGCTATACTGCACCCTGAAAGGTTTATCTCTTCCTTGTGACCCTTCTGTGAGGGGATGTCCAGTTGCCTACAGATAGGCTTTGGATCTCCACTACACGCTCCCATCCCCTGACTCCCATTCACATTAGGTATGATTTTGTTCTGGGTCTTAGATGAATGATACCTGATCCCATTAACACCTCATGATCACACAGGCTGATGTGCTTCTTCCATGTGGGCTTTGTTGCTTTTCAACAAAGATGGCTGCTTGTTTATCTTCAAGCCTTTAAGATCGCAGACACTATATCTTTTGATAGCCGTGCACCATCAGCTTTCTTCACCACATTTGCTTATGCACCCATTTTGTCTTCAGCGATAGTGTCAGGAAAGTGAGAATCACAGAATGCCGGAATATTAGAAAAAAGTGTTCTTATATTGAGGGAGTACTTGAGTCAAGGAACAGGCTTCCTCTTTTTGTTGACCTTCCACTTTGCCAAAAATTATGTCATTTTCCAGGGAATGGTCTCTCTTAATAACATGTTCAAAGTACATGAGATGACAACATGACATCTCCACATTTAAGGAGCATCCTGGCTCTACTTTCAAGACAAATTTTTGTTATTATGGCAGTCCACCATACTCTCCATATTCTTTGACAGCACTATAATTCAAATGCATCAATTCATCTTCTTTATTTGTTATTCCACTTTCATATGCATATGAGGTGACAAGAGGCTTGGGTCACACACACCAAAGCCCTCAAAGTGTCATGTTTGCTCTTCAATACTTCATAGGGGTTTTGTACAGTAGATTTGCCCAATGAAATATGTCACTTGATATCTTGACTACTGCATCCATGGGCATTGCTTGTGCATCCAAGCAAAATTAAATCTTTGACAACTTTAATCTTCTCCCCATTTATAATTATGTTGTCTGTTGTTCCAGTTGTGGGCATCACTGTTTTACTTATATTGAGTTCCAATCCATACTGAATGAAGACTGCAGTCACTGATCCTAACGAGCATGCAAGGCTGTGCTATCTGTGTATCCTGAGTTGTTGATAAAACCTCTCTGAATGCTGATGCTGCATTCTGCTTCATATAGCCCTGCTCTTGGATTCTTTGCTCAGCGTACAGATTGAATAAGTATCATGGAAGGATACCACCCTAATGCACACCTTCCTAATTTTCAACCATGTAGTAGTCCCTTGCTCTGTTTGAAGGGTTGCCTCTTGGTCCATTTGCAGGTACAATGACATATCCTGGAATTCCCATTCTTCTTAATGTGATTCATAGTTTATTATGGTCCACACAGTTACCATAGTTGCTCATAATTTAGGAGGCTCTAAATTTTAATTTCTAGCTCTAATAGAAGGCTTTCTCTCTTTATTAGCTCTGGAGGAAGGTCTTTATTGCTTTTAAATTTCTGTTCCTGAATTTCTTGGCGATCTTTTTGTGGTCATTGTGCTAGTCTGGGTAGACTGGGGAAACAAATTCATAAACACACATATGTATGTAAGGGAGAGGTTTATATACAAGAGCAGTTGAACATTGAGAAAACATCCCAACCCAGTCCAGACTACATCCATAAATCTGATATTAACCCATATTTCTGATATCAATCTATAAAGACCTCTTCAGACTCATGAAACATATGCAATGAAGCCAAATGCAGGACGATCACAAGTTAAAAAGTCTTTGGGTCCAGTGGCGTTGTAAGCATCTCAGTGCTGGCAGGGGTCTCTCTGTGGCTTCTCTGGCTTCTGAAGTCTGGTTGCATCCATGTGGCTTGCCTTCTGCAATGTCTCCCAGGGAGTAGTAGAGAGAGAGAGAGGTGTCTTTCACCTCCAAGGAGCAAGTACCAGATTTCCCAGAATTCTCAGGAGAAGGCCATGCCAACACAGAAGTATCATTGGCTATCTCCAGATTGACACCCTAGATTCCACCCCTACATTCTTTTTCTTTTTTTTTAAATCGTTTTATTAGGAGCTCATACGACTCATCACAATCCATACATACATCAATTGTGTAAAGCACATTTGTACAT
>NW_022106189.1:6755594-6784923 GCF_000313985.2 Echinops telfairi | reverse complement strand
TCTCCACTCCTCACTCCCCTCATCATTCACTATGGTAAGATTTTTTGTTCTGATGATACCTTATACCTGATCCCTTCAACACCTTGTGATCGCATAGGCTGGTGTGCTTCTTCCATGTGGACTTTGTTGCTTCTGAGCTTGATAGCCACTTGTTTACCTTCAAGCCTTTAAGACCCCAGATGCTATACTACAGTCATCTAGCTTCTCCATCTATGCTTTCTTGCTGAATATGCTCTTCCATAGCCCAGAAGTGATTGGCTTAAGACATACATTATGCTAAAATGCCTTACTTACATAACAAAGAAACTCTATTCCCAATGTGGATTATACCACATTGGCAGGGATTAGAATTTCAATACATATTCTAGGGGCCACAGTTCCATCCATAACACCATCCCATCTCTGCTTATTATATCCCTACACTCTATCTTTTTCCAGCCACTCATCGCAAGCTGACATCGTTAATAAGTGAACCTATTATTAATCTCCTTTGGGGCCTGACTCCCCCCCTCCCCCCCATCAAATAAGGTTCTTGGGCTCAGGCATTCTGTCCTCCCAATAACCACTGACCCCTAGCACTTGGCAAAATGCCTAACTCAGAAAATGTCTGTTGAGTGAGTGAATGATCCACCGAATGTTTCACCTGCTCTGTCATTTTCCACAATGGGTGTCCTATAGTTTGCTCATTGCTCTGATGATAGATTTTAGATCCCTTCTCATTTTTTCTCTCTTGCCCAGAGCTTTCTTAGGCAGCCATCTTTGAACTGATGGGCAGATATATCTCTAGCAAGGTATTGAGAAGTTGATCTGCTGGGTAAGGTGACTTACCTGACTCCCATTTGAGGTATTCCTTCATACAGGAAAATTTTTTTATGGGTTTCTTGCCTTGGGTGGGTCTGTGTATTTAAGCACGAATACCTGGGTAGAGGAGGAAAGAGCTGTTCTGCACCATAGATAACCTGAGAACAGGCTGCCAGAGAATTGATGCATAGATCTTTGTGACCGGAGCATTTCAATACTAACCTTTGCCCTTGAAATTTTAATGCTTCAGAGATACCACCTACCAACAGAATACAACAGAAGAGAGCTTAGTATGAAATGAAAATTAAACTTGCTGAATAACTTTAAATCATTAGACTTCTCAATGTCCTAAGCATCGTGTGTAGTTTGGGTTTGAAACACATTTTAAGGTTTAATAGAGAAATATTTTACAAAGGTGAACTTTGATATGTAATCCATTACTGTTAAATGAATAGCCTCCACTAAAATGCTTTCAAATAGGTAAAATTTGTAGGAAAGTTAAAAAAATATTCACAAGTGAGAGTATTTCCAAGGAATATTTGTAATTCTTCAGTAAACAGCTCCTGGAATGGAAATGATACATATTAATGATTACATTTTTGTATTTAGTTAATGAGCTATTATTAACTGATCTCTATGATTTGGCTAGTACTGTGTATATTCTTGGATTGCCATCAGGTTTTCATCAACTTATTGGGATTAATTTTTATCATCTATATTATTTTTACTAGTAGAGCTTACATTGAATAGTTCACAGTCCTGTGCCTTTTGTAGTAGGTTACTTTCCCTTTCCAAAGCACACTAACTAGATTATGTGACACCCCCCTCCCAAGTTTAAAGTCCTCTCTGGGATTTTTATGGTACTTGGAATAAATACAATGTAAAACTTATAGTATTCTTTAATCTCAATGTCCCCTACTTTTCCATCCCATTCTGTACCCCAGCCATACAGGCCTTCTTGAAGTTTCTTGGAAACATCTGTGTTTTCCCAGCTTCTGGGTCTTTGATTTTACTTTTCCCCGGTTAAAACTCCCTGCACGAGAACTTCCCAGGGCTAGCCATCTCTTATTCTTTAGGTTTCAGTTCCAACAGGCCCTCCTAAGAGTGGCCTTTCCTGGCCATCTTTGTTATGGTGGACTCTCCCCCTAGCCACTTCCTGTTTCCAATTGTCTCTGTAATTAATAGCACTCATCATTGTAAACTGGATCCCTGGTGGTGTAGTGAGTTATGAGTTGCACCACAAACCACAAGGTCATCAGTTCTAAATTGTTAGCTTCTCTGAAGAAGAAAGATGAGACTTTCTACTCCAGGAAAGAGTTACAGTCCGGGAAACCCAGAGGGGCTGTTTTAGTCTGTCCTATAGGGTTGATATTGGTCAGAATAGCAATGAGTCAATAAATACTCAATAATACAGTCAATAATAAGTCAATAATACAGAATAGTCAATAAAATTGGCTATAGTAATAAGATGCTTTTTTAATGTTTTTATTCATTATGTGGTGATGTGAATTACTTGATGTGACTCTTTGAGTCGTATTCTTTGTCATGTCTACCAAATGACTGGGTAAGACTATGCAAATGATAAATGCTTGTGCCCTACAAACCTGGCCCCTCTGTGGGGACTATACAAATGAGATATATGGACCTCTAAGGTGGAAGTGAGTTTAGCCAACCCACTCATTTAAGGTAGACCGATTCAGAAGCAATAAGTGGGGTTCTCACTCTCATCAATAAAGGAAGCCCAAAGATGCCTGCACTATACTAAAGCTCCTTGATCCAGGAGACAAAGAGCTGTGACACCAGAGACTGAGAGAAGTACCAGAAAATGAAAGCAGCAAAACCAAGAGCATGAGATAAAGTGATGGACCTCCCAGCCCATCAAGCAAGGACGTTGCATGTCTTTGGTCAGGAGGCTTGCTCCTAAAGTGTTGTGCCTCCCAGGCATTTTGTCTGAGGAGCTAGGTTTCCTAATAGATGGTGCTAACGCTGAGCACCTTCAGGCTGAGTTTAGTGATGTAGTAGAGTGTGTTTCGAGCATTTTCCCATAGAGTAAAAAGAACTTCATGGCATTGACCAAACAAGAGAGAGGCTAAGGGATTATTACATCGCTCAGAGCCTGAGGACCAGAGAGGCATGACTATGAACAGGATGACTAGACGAGGCTGCCTGGCTGAAGAACTGTATCCTGAGCTTTCCTGATCCTTTTATTTTCTCTTACAAATCCCATAATTGTAGGTATTGCCTATGAGTTCTATGTGGCCATTGCAAGGGATTATCAAGCCAGGCAGAGAAGCAGAGAGCACATTGGGAGGAATGGTTGATGTCAGACTGGCAATAAAGATGGGAGAGTGCTACCATCCAGCGGTAAGTGACGGCCTGAAGAGAAAGACTGGCCAGTGGACTGACGATCCAAGGGCAAATGGTATTTCCAAAGTACAGCTTTATATATAACGAGGCAAGGGTACATGGCGTACCTAGGGTAACAATAACATTGTGATAAAATTGCTCTAAGCACAAACAATTCCTTGGGACTAATATTATCTTAACAGATGTAGCTGTGTTCTCAGTGTGCTCAGGGCATCTCGAAATGGGGGAAAACATATGACCTTCGTCCCAGTGTCCTGGGTTACTCAGTGTCCTCAAGCACCCCAGAGAGTCACCAGTGAAACTCAATGACTCTATAGAGAGTGTTGGCGTGTCTTACCTGCCACATAAGGATTGGCTTTGGGTTGATCCAGTTGGTATTTCTCCCCCTTACCCATTGTGAACTTACAAAAAGCCAGACACTGCCCCATATGTCTTTTTACACATTAACTAGAATTTTATATATATTCATTTACTTGTTTATGCCTGTTCAACTGAGATAGGAAATCCACAAAAGCCGTGTCCTTGCCTTTAATTACTACTGTAATATCACTATCTATAACAATGTCTGGCATAGCATAGATAGTTGGTAGCTTTGAGGGTAAGGCAATATTGTTACAAAAGTAAGAAATGTTTGTTAAACAAATAATGAAGCTATTGTTTCGAAATATGATGCTATTGTTTCTTGTTGCATCCTCCATCTAGGTCTACACACTTTTAAGTGGTGTATCAAATGTTTCAATACTTTCCTGAAGGATGTGGCATGATTTGCTTGACGGTGCATCAAGTCAGTAGTTTGGGAATCTTCAAGAAACTCAAAAGATACTACTTTTCAATCTTCTTCCTGTTTTGGGAACAAAAAATCAGTAGGAAGTGGCAAGATCAGGTTTAATGGGATAGAGTTTTTGAATATAAGTCTCATAGAACAGTTCTGGTTATTCTTAAAGAGTGAGCAGCTGTGTGTCATGATGATGGGGTAGGGGAAGAAATTCCTTGGTTCAACTTTTCATGCTGAACTTACCCCTCTAACCCTGACATAGCTGACCCATCAGATCCCCTCATTGTATCTTTTTTTTTCTTTTAAAAGCACAGTAATGTGACTAAAGACATATGTATTACTGAAAGATCTTATCTGCAGCTGTCTACTGATCTCAAAGATATGTTTAAACATTTTAAAAAAATCAACTCATCCATGTATGAAATTGAATCCCAGTAGCAATACTTTTTAATGTGCCCTCAAATATGTTAAATAGATCACCGGCTCTGGTCCCTGTAACTTTCCAGTCCACAAGGCTACAGAACATTAGCTCCTTTTCCTGATTCAGCCCTTTCTCAATTGCTGAGTCTCTCACGCCCACCAACAGCAGCCATTGAGAGAAGGAACCCTAGATAAGCCCTGTATCCTGTTTCTGATATGGGTTCCTGACATTGATTCTTTGGCTCTGCCTTTTGTTCTACAGTCCTAAAATATTCTCAGGAAATACCTTTTTATTTTCATTCTTGATTTGTTTTTCTAATAATCCTACTCAGGGCCTGGCATCTTCTCTGGTCAGAAATGATCTGCAGTTAAATGATCCCTACCTTATTGCCATAACTACCTGGAGATAGGCAGTTTCTATCATGACTGCCTTTATAATAACTTCAGTTCTGGCTTTCTTTCTTGCCTGGGCATTCCCAAACTCTCATCCCAGGTTCACCTTTCTTTTCATCCTCTTCCTACTGAGTCCTTATTTTTACAAAAGTAAACATTTGCTTTAGGAATGATAACACCAAAAAAAGTAATTTGAAAGCATTTCTTCTTAATAAGGTTAATAGAATTAATGGGGAAGAAACGCCTCTTTTTCCATTTGCTCTCTTCTGTCTCTTAGAAAAGTGATTTCATTGTCTTGGCCTTCTGCCTTGGTACTCATACATTTTCCTAAATTCAGAGTATAATTATGGGAAAGGGACTAAAAACTCGAGTCTCCAGTTTCAGAGCCTCCTTTTGCTGGACCGTACAGCACAAGTTTCAAGGCATGTTCTGCTTCATTATCAGCCCATGTATGTTTCCAGGGATTCTCACTAGGATGTCTAGATATTGAGTGCTCAATGAATATTTACTGATAAATTAATAAATAGCCCAAGACTACCCTGACTTAGGAAGAATCTGTTAATTAAATGGTTGTTTTCCAAAGAAAGGAAAAATGAAATATGTTAATTCTGAACATCTTTGAAAAAATTTTTATATTCACTCAATCAAACTCCCACCTACTTCGGATGTTTTGCGTGACTCACTGTAAAAAGAATTCAACAAGATGTCAAGGAAAGAAAGTAAGTCAATACTCTAGGTTTTATAGAACAATATTTAGCCTTTTCTCACCATGAAAATGGGGTAATTGAAGGGAAAAAACAGGCAACAGTCTCTGAGTAGCAAACATGGTTTGAACTCCACTACTAACTTAGAGTTAGGTGGTTTGAACACTCCTCTCAACCCTGAGAGAGGTTGTGGTAGAAAGTCTTGTCAATCTGCTTCCATAAAGACTACAGTCAAGGGACCCCTATGGAAAAGTTCCCTTAAACAGGGGTTGACAGAAGTTGGAATATACAGAATGGCAGTGGGTATGAACTTTTTGTTTTGTTTTCACTAATAGACTTCATTGCCATTGAGTGGATTCTGACTCATAGCAACTCTTCTATAGCGTGTCCCAAGTTGTAAATCCAAAAGAAAGATAATAGCTTGTGGGTTTGAACCAACAAAACCATTCTGTTAGTATTCGATCACCTGACAGCACCAACAGGGAACTTTTGGGTTACTGTAGGGAACATAGGTTAGTAATTTCATTAATATAGTGAAGACTAATTAGAAAATTTCCAGAGTGTGTTAGTTCTTTCTGACATCCCCTGAGTTACAGCTTTGTATACCCATGGACACCAAGCATGATGGTGTGATTGCCTTCCTGGTGTGGGCAGGAAAGTGCTGCGTCTTACCAACTGCATGGCAACGAGGCTGGTCTCTGCTCAGAGGCTCAATATGACTGTTGAGTGGGTAGGTCAGTTTGTAGCAATCATTCTTACTTATTTTCTTTTGATCCTTCTGCTTCTATTCTCAGACAACATAGATTTAGAAGAAACATGCACACACACACACACACACACACACACCCAGCACGAGGTCATAAAATTATTTTTCTGGCTCCCTTAGAGTCTTGCCAGTTTGCTAACACAATGGTAAAACCGGAGGGCAGGAACATACACACACACAAGTACAAACAGTGGGGGGCAGATAGAACCAGAGTGGCCTATGGAGTACATAGAACTTCCTTTGATGTTTACTCTGAGATGAATAAAAAAATTTGAGAAAATTGGCACTTGGAGAATCAAGCAGCTTTGGAAACTGCAAGTTCATTTAATTTCCCCTTGTTAAGTTCTAATTTGGAAGAAAAGGCTTTTCTTGCACAGTGGAACAAACTTGATTCATATGAATGGTGCAAATCAGCAAGAAGAATTTAAATCTAGTTATTCAGGAAACGAGTTTCTCTGGGCCAAGCAAGCTGCAGAGTGCCGATTATCCTAGGGTGAAGTGAGGCAGCGGTGAACCATTGCAGCCCTGGAGGCACCGTGGTCCCACTGTTCCCGTCATTCAGCCCAGTGATTTGGGAGGGAGTTATCAGGGTCTGTTTGTGCAGGTGGGAAGCAAACACTGTTTCTACCCTTCTGAACTCTGTGGAAGGATTGCTGGTCCAGCTAAAGAAGTGCAAAGGTCTCTGAGGAAATAGCGAGATGGAGGGATGGAAATTGCCATGTTGTTGTCTGTATGCATAAACCATACACTACATCAGCACTGCTAAGGACACTTACTCATACAGGGCTTTGCTTTCCTATAGGTGACCCTATGGTACAGTTGTTAAAGAACTTGTCTGCTAACCAAAAGGTCAGTGATTCAAAGCTTCCGGCCACTCTATGGGCAAAAATACGACAATATGCTTCTATAAATATGTGCATCCTGGGAAACCCTGAGGGGCTGTTCTACTCTGACCTATAGGTCACTTTGAATCAGGCTCAATGAGACTGCCTTCTAGGTCTTCTTGTTCATTGAGCTGTATTGACAGAGGGAAGAAGATGCTGACAAAGGAGCAGAGAGTTGTGTCATTATGATAATCAATGCTGCTTCTTCTCAAGAAAGATGCCTGTTATAGGAGGAATAGATAAATAAAGTACAGAGCGTGCACACATTGGAATACTATGAAACAGAAGAATAAGGAAGAATCTGTAAATCATTTCCTGGCATGGATGAACCCAGAGGACATGCTAAACAAAATAAGTCAATCACAAAAGGGAAAATATTATATGAAACCTCGATTATAAAAAGTTAAACTAAAGTTTAGCCACAGAAAGAAATATTTTTTGATGATGACTGCAGAGAGGAGAGGATGGGGGTTGAATATTCATATTGACTTGGGAAGAAGGAAAGCAATATACAATAAGGCACATGGAATTACAACGTGCCCAAGGGAAAGGAACACACAAGGAGGTGTGCAAGGGTAAAAGACAAGATAAATACTAAAACACACACACACTATTTCAATAATAGTAATAACAAGCAGCATCTATGAATGCAAGTTGAATGGATGTGGGAAGAAGAATGGGAATATACCCACAGAGGATATCTCCACATAGTTCTTTCTTTTTCTTTTTCTTTTTAAACAGTTTTATTAGCACTTCATCCATATGTCATACAATTCAACAATTAAATCATATCAAGAAGAGTGGTACAATTATCACCACTATCAATTCTAAAACATTTTCTTCTTCCCTGTACTCATTGTTTTTCATGTAATTAATTTTTAATTGTGGCAAAAATATACACAACAAAACATTCTCCAATTCAACAACTTCTACATGTATAATTCAGTGTCATTCATTATACACTTTATATCGTATAACCATTATTGATAATCTTTTCAAATTATTCCACCAACATTAACATAAACTCAATGCCCCCTGAGTTAGTTCATTGTGCCAGCCTGGCCAATAATCACATGTGGGGCTAATTGAAAGGCAGAGGGATAAATGGGTGGTGAGCCTCGCCTTTCTAGTTCTCGGTCTCTTGCTTTGTGATGGTTGCACCAGGGTGCAGCTGCCTTAGTAGTTCCCTGCTTCAGCTTGCAAGATGGACTTCCTACAAGACATCTCCAAGGAGAAGCCACATGGACCTGTCCCGATGCAGCCCTGGGTGCTGGAGCAGCCGTGAGGAGACCCCTGCTAGTGCTGAGATGCTTATTCGTTCACTGACTCAGCTTTCCTCCTGCAGTCGGCATCATTGCCTCTGTTTTGTGAGGTGGAGGACTCTGTGGACTGGTGTTGGGTAAATGGGTTAATGTTGGACTTGTGGGCTTGGGCAGCATTGGGTTGGGATGTTTTCGTGATGCACACTTTCTTTACATAAATAAAACTCTTATACATGAGTTGCTGTGGATTTGTTTCTCTAAAGTACCTAGACTAATACACCCCCTAAGCAACAACTCTTCCTCCTTGAGCTGTGGTAACCATCAGTCAACTTTAGTTTTTTTATTTTTTCTTTCATTTTAAACCATTTTATTGGGAGCTGATACAGATAGCATATCATTTCATAGTTTAAACACATCAAACATTATTGTAAAATTGCTACTGCAATTTTGAATCAGTTTCAAAAGACTCTTTTCCTTCTTGAACTCTTTAACATCAGTTCCCCACTCCCCCTACCCATTATACTCAATGGAAAGCCTTATAGGTTCATCAACCAGGGGTTCACAAAAATTCAAGACGGTCACCTCAAATGACCATTTCCACACCAAATACATCTGAGATAAACCTCAATGTGAACAAGCAACAAAAACAAAAAATTACAGAAAATGTTAAAAAACATTTAACATAAAAAAATGTTAAAGATGCTCCCAGATCAGAACCCACATGCATCAGAGGCAGAATCACCTGACAAGGTTTTAACCATTCAAGGCAGGTTTATCATTATGATTTATTATAGTTATCTCTCCAATGCACTCTGTTTGGTAACCAGTTTCTTCCCATCCTTCTCTTATGGAGAGAGAGAAGTCACCAGAAATGTATCTTGAGCTCCCACTGTCATCCATAGTCTTCTGAAAACCAGATTCTTATGATTTAGGCTCTGATAATATTCTGTCCTTCGGCTTTGGATTATATGATTTACAATCCTTCCATGACTGAGGAGGGTGCGCTTCTTCCATGCGGACTTAGTTGACATCTCACTTAAATGGCTGCTTGCTTGGAGACAAGCCCTTAAGACCACAGAAGCTATCTGATCTGATAGCCTAGTCACATCTAATGTCATCACCATACTTTGCTGTAGCACCCACATCTTCTGTGTTCCCTTCTTGACAGCGAGTATCTGAGCAGGGTCATGATGTACTAGCTAATTGTTCTTAAATTGGGGCTAGGATTTAATGCAAGACCCAAACCCATTCCTGGATCTATATATTGTTTTTATCTGCCTTTGGCTCCCTTTCAAAACCTACTTGTTACTTTATAGTAGAGAGTCTTATCGATCATCTCCCTAGGGCATAAAGATCTTCCATTAATATTGTCTTTGATTAGCCTCTGGTACAAATTTTTTAAAGCCCTGTTGAGACAGGAATATTGGGCCAATGTAGGCTAACTCCGTATCGCAGTACCTAAATTATTCACTTGTACAAAATCAATTCTTTCATGGCTGGATGCTATTTACACAATCAATGGGAGTTGGTTGTCAGGGAAAGTTTACAATAATATTCACTAAGAATGTCCATCACAGGTTTACTGGAATAATATATATATCCTAATATAGCTTCTAGGGCATTGAAGTAGCAAGGCCATGTTTGTCCACCAACCGGAAGCTCAACAATCTTGGTACAGCTGTCTTCTGCTTCCACAGACACCATACATTTTCAGTCTTAAGCCCTGAGGTTGCAAGTGTATTTGAGGTAGAGTCCAGTTCACCCAGTGGATTCTCTGCCTTGGATCTCACTGATGCAGATGTAGCCTCTGGAGCATGCCTTGTGCCCAGAAGATCCAGGATTCAATGTCCTAGCCTCCACGGCACCCATCCTGGGTCCTCAAGATGCTCCCAGAACATATAGTTCATCTATAGCACATACACTTTCTTAGTTAAATCGCTTTTTTAAAGAGTTGTAATGTTACATCATCACAATCAGTTCTAATGCTCCCTCCCCCTTCCCGCATTCATTGTTTGCTCTCCAAAGACTGCCGCTCTCCCTACTCCCCACCGGGCTCCATGTCCTGGATAAACCATTGCATCAGTTATTGTCTCTATGCATCCATTCCTTCTGTGCATCCCAAACTAGGAAACCCAATATAAGCAATAAAAAACAAAAAGAAAACTGCAGGAAGAAAATAATAATAAAATCAAAATTAAAAGTTAGAAAGAAAAGACCACCATCAAAATTTGAAAAGCCAAAAAGAAATTTCTGTTATGGAACAAGTGAGAGACACTTGAACTTAGAGCAAATTCAGGTTGGGTCAAGAGGGAGGTCAGCTGACCCAATATCATATTATACTATGATTTGATTAACCATAATCAAGTTTATAATACTCTCTGTCTAATAATAAAGCTATCCAAGTCCCTCATCTGTAGGTAGAGGGTATTTGTGGTAGGCTTAATCTGACCAGATACTCTGAAGATGGATTTTGGGCTCCCACAGTTCTGCATTGCCTTCTACAACTGTATGTTTACTCTTCAAGCTCTGATATTTTACGCTTCATCATATTTGTTCTTTTGTTTTGTTTTGCTATTTGTTATCATCATCTTTGCATCACTGAGGCTAGTGTGCTTCTTCGATGTGGACTTAGTTGATGACTTACTTAGATGTCCTTTTGTTTGAAAACAAGCCTTTAGGACCTCAGACACTATTCCAATTGACAGTCAGACACCACTAGCTGCGTTCTTCACCACACTTTGCTGGAGCACCCTTATCTTCAGTGATCTCTTCATGAAGGCAACTATCAAGCAAGAGAATGTTATAAGAACGGTTATTGAATTGAGATGAGAATTAATTGGGCCCCAAATCCATCTGCTTGTTCGTGGGCTATGAATTGCTGGATTAAATTGGCAGTTATATTATGACCAAAACAAAAATTAACAAGAACAATAACAACCAAAATAAACACAAAAACACACAAACCAAACACACACATATACACAAGAAATAAAAAAGAGAAACGTTGTCAATCAGACCTCTGGGGTATAAGGCGATCTCATTGATAACATCAATAATTTATCCAATAGGATTTGAGGTACAGTTGAGATGAGAACTTTATGTGAGTATAATCCAACTGCAACCTGCAATCCAAGAGCTGTTGCTTAGTACAGATTGATTTTTTAATCTATTAAGCTGTGCTTACACTGAGCACAGGGTTTGGTGCTAGGGGTTTTGTCCCGCATCATTTCATACAAAAGCAGATACTTGCCTCTCATATTAAAACTTGTCATATTAATGCAAGGGGAGCATTGACGTTCTAAATGTATTGTGACTCTGGGTCCCCTTTCATCGGACACTCACTAAGCCAGGGGTCCCACCCAAAATCCAATGACTGCCTATTCCACAGTGTTAGGGTGGCCATCCTTTGCTTCCTCTCCCTTCAGGGAATTTCAGTCCTAATTCCAAGGGTACTGGTAGTTTTGAGATAGGGCTCAGTTCGTTCAGTTGGGCCTCTGCATTGAATCCTTCTGGTGTGGCCCTTAAGGGGTGCTATGTTTCCTGCAAGGCCAGGGCCTAAGGTCATCATAGTGCTTAGTCTGAGCATTGGGTAGAAACATATTCATAGTGTCTACCCAGGAGCATAAAATTAGACTTATTCTCTTCTTAGGTTCATGGGAGAGGAGGATGTGGGGGAGAGGAATTGGTGTTAACAAACCCAGGGACAGGGAAACTACAAATGATCCAAAATCGGTGGCAATGAAGGTATAAGAGGCCTGGTAGGGCTTGATCAAGTGCAATGTAACTGAGAACAATTTCTGAAACCTAAATGAAGGTTGAGCATAGTAGTGGTACAAGAGAAAAGTAAAAGGAAATAGAGGAAAGAACTAGGAGACAAAGGGCATTTATAGAGGTCTAAATACAGGCATGTACACATGTAAATATATGTATATATGATGATGGGGAAATAAATCTGTGTGCATATATTTATAGGTTTATTATTAAGGTAGCAGATAGACATTTGGCCTCCACTCAAGTACTCCCTCAATACAAGAACACGTTGTTCTATTAAACTGGCATTCCATGATACTCACCTTCCCGACACAATCACTGAAGACAAATGAGTGCATAAGCAAATGTGGTGAAGAAAGCTGATGGTTCCCGGCTAACAAAAGATATAGCATCTGGGGTCCTAACGGCTTAAAGGTAAAGAAGTGGCCATCTAGTTCTGAAGCAACAAAGCCCACATGGAAGAAGCACACAAGCCTGTGTGACCACGTGGTGTTGAAGGGATCAGGTATCAGGCATCAAATAACAAAAAAATCATATCATTGTGAATGAGGTTGTGTGTGGAGTGGAGACCCAAAGCCTATCTGTAGGCAACAGGACATCTCCTTACAGAAGGAGAAAGAGATGAGCCAGTCATGGTGCAGTGTAGCAATGATGAAACATGCATCTTTCCTCTAGTTCTTCAATGCTTCCTCCTGCCACTATCATGATCCCAATTCTACCTTACAAATCTGGCTAGACTAGTGGATGTACACTGGTACTGATAGGAACTGGAAACACAGGGAATCCAAGACAGATGAACCCCTCAGGACCACTGGTGAGAGTGGCAATACCTGGAGGGTGGAGGGAAGGTGGGGTAGAAAGGGGGAACCAATCACAAGGATCTACATATGACCCCCTCCCTGGGGGATGGACAACAGAAAAGTGGGTGAAGGGAGACGTCGGACAGTGTAAGATATGACAAAATAATAATAATTTATAAATTATCGAGGGTTCGTGAGAGAGGGAGGGCAGTGAAAAACTGAGGAACTGATACCAAGAGCTCAAGTAGAAAGAAAATGTTTTGAGAATTAGGATGGCAACAAATGTACAAATGTGTTTGACACAATGGATGTATGTTTGGATTGTGATGAGTTATACGAGCCCCCAATAAAATGATTTAAGAAAAAAAAGAAAAGGAAGCAGAACATATTAAAAACTAGAGCAAATTTAAATGGATCATAAAGGAGAACAGGTGATAAGGTTCTAAAATTTTAACCTAAGTGCATCAGCAGCAATCCACTGTCCAATGTATTCTTCATGTTAGCAATTCACATCCTTGGTCCAAGGTCAGAGGGTGTGTAAGTCTGTGTGTACTAGAGAAACAAATTCATAGACACTCATATGTGAATAAGAAAGAGCTTTGTATACAAGAGCAACTGAATATTGAGAAACATCCCAACCCAGTCTAGCTCAAGTCCATAAGTCTTATAGTAGCCCATATGTCCTATACCCATCTATAAATTCCTCTTCAGACTCATGAAACATATGCAATAATGCTGAATGAAGGAAGATCACAGGCTAGTGGGTAGGAAGTCTTGTGGATTCAGTGGTGTTGTAAGCATCTCAGCGCTGGCAGGGATCTCCACATGCCTCATCCAGCTCAGGGCACAAGTGTAGCTCCATGTGTCTTGTCAGCTGCAATGTCTCCCAGGTAGTGAGCAGAGAGAGTGTGTGTCCTGCTTCAAGTGAGCTATTTATCTGCTTAGTGCCTCCACATGAAGTCATTAAGCTGCCACCTGATTGACAGGATAAACACCACCCCTTCACTCTTAATCCTCAAATTGACAACAGATTATATAACTACCACAGATCACCCCTTGCCAATTGGACACTTTCACAAAACTTCTTAGCCATACATAATTTTTAACAAAACAATAATAAAATCATATCTGTACCTAACAAGATAAAACTAAAATGCATACGATTCAATATGTGCTTCACTCATTTAAACATAGCATTCTATAAGTGAACAAAGCAAAAATACCTTATGCCTAACAATTGCAGTTAAAGCTTACACCTTAATCCTATAAATGTATTCCTATGAATATATTTCCCCCACCTATGATATTTGAAAGCCGGACACTTCATGCCTTTATCCACCCAATTACGGGTATCCAATTTCTATACTGCCCACTTGCATCAACCCAGTGCTCTGAGGTAGCAATCATATTCTTTGTTGTGAAGAATCTTCATTCCAGTTAGAACCTTGTTCAGTCTGCATACATAAGCAAAGACAAATCAGGACAGGCCATCCACAAAGTCAGTAACAATATGCGTTAGTTCACAGCCTCAAACATTTTCTCTTCATCTGTTCAGATTCTGGTCCACTCAATGTGGGATGCCTCACCAGGGTGTCCATTGGTTGCCTCGCCTTTAGCCCATGGGCAATGTCATAAATACTCAACAAGTCTAGACACTTGTGCTAGGTCATGAATTTCAGACCAGTTAACCCACTCTTGTCTTCTCTAGTTCCTGTAAACCAAGTCCACTGGTGTCAGTGGCCAGACTCAACTCATCTCCCTACTGCTGTTTTTCTCCCACTTCAACCCAACAAGTAGATCTAGGTGGTCACATAGCAGGCATTTCAGTCTGCCCATACGCTTCCTTTAACAGTTCTGTCCTAGAGTGGGGAGTTTCTTCAAGGCTCCAGATTTTTTCCAGCTTCTG
This sequence comes from Echinops telfairi, assembly GCF_000313985.2. Classification (NCBI taxonomy): domain Eukaryota; kingdom Metazoa; phylum Chordata; class Mammalia; order Afrosoricida; family Tenrecidae; genus Echinops; species Echinops telfairi. The sequence goes on along the minus strand of NW_022106189.1, from coordinate 6,770,074 downwards.
ACAAAAGCCGATAGTTCAAACTTCAAAAATCTAGAAAATTCCTTTTTTCTCCCATCTGTCAACAATCCTTTAGGCATGTCTCTTGGAATGCAAATTTCCTGATTACTCCAAAGCACTGGGTGAGGTTTATCTTTTTAGAGCCTTCTTTGTAGGCAGGTCCTAAACCCACTTAAGAATCCAATTTCAATGGCTGAAGACATTTGGGTTTATAAACTCTCTATTTTCATACTTCCTAATAAACATTTCCATCAATCATTATATCAATAATAAGCAGAATAAATAAGTATAAACAAAGTAGAATCAGATACTATATTCAATCCTTAAAAGAGTGAAGTTCAATTCTTATTTAGCTTATCCAAATCCTTATCGAAACGATTGTATTTATGCAAAATATGGGATTAGGCCTCTTGGGAGTATCAAGCCAGAGCCAGGCTTTCTGTCAACCATTTTCACAAAGCAGCTCTGAGAAATTCAAGGGGTGATTTTGTCCCCTGAGCTCAAAATATACATTAATCACATTCATTTTCGCATTTCATACAGGAATAACCAAAGACTACAACCAATGAAAAGAACCGAAGTTTAATTTCCCATGTTCTTTCCAGAAAACAACCCAGTGAACTGCATGGCCATAGCTGACCTCTGGCTAGCCACAGAAAAACTACATGATGCAGAGGTCAAACCAACATCCACTCGGCATCTGCACGATTCCTTTTTCTAGAACCCCACTCCTGAGGTACCAGCATGCGTAAATCTGGCTAGACTAGAGAAACAAATTCATACAAATTCATATGTGTATAGGAAAGAGCTTTATATACAAGAGTAATTGAATATTGAGAAAACATCCCAGCCCAGTCCAGCTCACTTCACTCTTAATCCTCAAACTGACAACAAATTATGTAACTACCACAGAGGAGATTTACCAAGCCCTTAATCCAAGGGTTTATTTCCCCTTCACTACTTTTTTTTTTCTAATTTAAAAGTGAACCAGATTTAAAATGGTTCAAAGGGGAGATAAAATGATAAGATATTGCATTTTGACCTAACTTTGTCTGCCTCAATCGACTTTATAATGGCTATTCAAAGCCCTCAGTGTGATCAGTGGGAATTCACCAGAGGCTTAATCGATTTATGGCCCTGCAAATAGATTTTGGGCTTCCACTGTCATCCATAGCATTCTGAAAACTAGCTGTTCATAATTGAAGCTCTGATGCCTTCTTTTCTTTAAATTTGCATTAAAACTGGAAAAAAGCTTTGCTGGACAGAGCTTTCTAGTCTGTTTTTCTTCCTGGGTGACCATCTAGCAACTCGAACTGTTAGTGCAGCCAGTGGTGTCCCCTGTGAGGGTTCTCTCTGGTCACAGTGAATTTTTTTCATAAAAGCCCCGCCCCCAAATCTCATCAAATAAAATCAAAGATAAAGACAATACTTAATTGTTTTTCTGATGTGAGGGGGGTGGGCATTTGGAGCTCATGCCATGAGATCAGACTGTTAATCAAGCTTTTAATTTAGAGGAAGCACACCAGCCTGTGTGATGCAAGGTTTGAAAACAATATGTGGTGGTACCCACACCCCTCACCCTCAAAAGCCAGCATTGTTTTGCAAAGCTATGAATTTAAATTTTTTTACAAAACTATCTAAGAGACGCATGCTGTTTTTTTGTCAAAAACTGGCAAGTTGAGATGGCTGCGTGAGCGGTGCATTGTCGTGGTGGCAAAATCAGTCTGCCACAAATCAGGCTTTTTTTGTTGCCCATTGTTATGCACTCTTTTCAGAACTTCTACTGCTTGATTGATGTTTGCTTTCTGGGTCGTAAGAATAGCGCCATGTCTTTTCACCATTAATGACTTTGGGGGTAAAAAGGCCGGGTTGCTTTGGAGCTGTTCTTTTAAAGCACGGCATATTTCCACTCGGTGCTTTTACTTCATAGTTGAACAGAAAATTTCAAAATGCAGCTTGAGAAGACAAAGTCAAATAGAATAAAATGCACAAAATCCTGAGTTAGGAAACAAAAAAGGAAGAACACATTTAGCCAATCTTAAACTGAAAGAGCTAAACATAAAACTTAAACCCAAATTGAAATACTGAAAGACTCAATGGCAAAATATTAAATGCCACAGGAAGCGTCAAAAGATGATGGAAAGAATACACAGAGTCACTGTACCAAAAAGAACTAGTTGACGTTCAATCACTTCAAGAGGTAGCATATGAACAAGAACCAATGGAACTGAAGGAAGAAGTTCAGGCTTCACTGAAAACCTTAGTGAAAACAAGGGTCCTAGAATTGATGGAATACCAAACAAACTATTTCAACAAGCGGATGAAGCACAGGAAGCAGCCACTCATCTCTGCCAGGAAATTTGGCAGAAAGGTAGTTGGCCAACTGACCGAAGGATATCTATATTTGTACCTGTTTCAAAGAAAATAACTAGCATAAGGTGAAAATTAAAGGAAAATATCATTGATGTAAGTAAAATTTTGCTAAATACCATCCAACAATATTTTGTCAAAGAGCTGACAGAGTTCCGGGTCAGATTCAGAAGAGGACATGGAACAAAGGATTTGCTGATGTCAGATGGATCTTGACAGAAAGAAAAGATCACTGGAAAGATGTTTACTTGTGTTACTTTGACTATGCAAAGGCATGTGACTGTGTGGATTATAACAAATTTTGGAGGGCCTTGAACAGAAAGGAAATTCCAGAGCACATCATTGTGCTCATGCACACTGTGTGCATAAATCAAGAGGCAGCTGTGGGACTAGAACAGGGAATTCTGTATGGGTCGGGAAAGGTGTTTGTCAGGGTTGTATCCTTTCACCATCCTTATTCAGTCTTCCTGCTGCGAAGTGAAGTTGGGTTATGTGAAGAAGAAGGCAGCATTGGGATTTGCAGAATTATTATGCAGCTGGGACAACCTTGCTTGACGAAACTGAAGACTTGAGGTATTTGCTGATGAAGATCAAGGATTGCAGCCTTCAGTGTGGATAAAACTCAATGTTAAGCAGACCAAAATCCTCACACCCAAAAGGCAACATGATGAATGAAGAAAATATTGAAACTCTCAAGGATTTTATCTTGTTTACATCCATCATCAATACTTGTGGAAGTAGCAGTCAAGAATCAAATGATGAATTTAATTGGGTAAATCTGATGCAGAAGATCTCTTTTAAGTGGTAAAAAGCAAGGTGTTAGTTGAGGACTAAAGTGTGCTTGACCCAAGCCATGATATTTTCTATTGACTCATTTGGCATGCGAAAGTTGGATATTGAATAAAGAAGATCAAATAAGAATCATTGTATTTGAATTATGGTTCTAACTAAGAATGTTTTAAGTACCACGTACTGCCAAAAGAATAACGTGATTTGTCTTGGAAGAAGTACAGTCAGAAGCCCCTTAGAGGCAAGATAGCAATACATACATTGGACATGTCATCAAGAGAGACCAGTCCTTGGAGAAGGACATCATGCTTGGAAAAGTAGAGGGTCAGAGAAAAGAGGAAGGCTCTTAACAAGTTGGCTTGACTCAGAGATTGCAACAATGGGCATAGGAACAATTAAGAGGATGTCGCTGGCCCTGGCCCAGGTGGTGTTCCACTCTATTGTGCATCAGTTGATTCTGGGTGAGAACAGACACAACGGCACCTATGAACAATCACCACCACTATCACAACAGCAAGACTTTGTAAGTTTTTATAGGAGCAGACAGCCTGGTCTTCGATCCACTGATGAGCATGTAGTTAGCAGTTCATTACCCAATAGTACTGAACTCTATAGTATTGTTTAAAGGCTTTAAAATGTGGACATAAATTATGTATTTCAATCTCTGGGGATTACTTTCATTCATCCGATCCATCTACTTTTACATGCTATGCAGTATTTTATGTTCCCCGATATTAATCTGTTGTTAGAATTAAAGGCAATTTCAAACATCTTCCTTTTACCCCCTAAAAATCATGCAGTAAATATATTTACTTTATGTCTCTTTGTGTGAATGAAAGTTTTGCATTCCTGTGATATGTTTTGCTTTGAGAGAGTGTAGCACATTTGTTTATGCTATTTTGTTGCTTTAATATTAATATCTTTAAGCATGTAACCATGCAGTAGATGCTATGCTATGCACCTAAATTTCACCTTAAAGATAAATCACTCATATTCTTAGCTACCAGGGTTGGTAACTACTTACTGTTTATAACTGAACCCCTTCCAGGAAACATTTTTGGCTGAAGAAACTGTCTGGTTTCCCTGAGCCTTCCTGCCTTTATTCTTTGTTTTGGAGCAACTGTTGCCCTTTTCATCTCGTATCATGGATATGACATCCATAGTTTTAAAGAGTTTATAGTTCTAAAGAGCACTGTCCTCATGTATGTTATTTTTAATTTTATAGACAAATCTATTATTTGGTTGAGAGGTGGCTTTTAGGAATGGCTTTATGCCGGAGTTAGAAGGGTGATTTGTGGCAATACTCTCAGGTTCCTCTAATCTCTAGCATGCTAAAATGTCTGGTATTTTCTAAATGAACTTGAGTTTTGTTCTACATTTTTCTCCCATTGAAACTGGGACCTTCTGTTGTGTCCCAGAATAGAATAATCACTAGTGGTAATGAGCACTATTTTCTTCTCTGGTCTCAGACTGTTAGAGGCTGTGTTTCATTGGCACTATTAATCCTTTAGACTAATTGCTTCATCGAGTCTTCAGTTTTTTCACCTTCCTTTGTTCTGCGTAGGTGGAGTCCTATCGTTGTATCTTTGATGGCCACTGGAAAGCTTTTAAGACCCCCAGATTGCTCTCACCAAACTAAGGTGTAGAATATTCATTTTTTGTATTATGTTATGCCAATTAATGTAGCTATCCTGCAAGACTACTATCCTTAGAATTTAGGCCCAAGGAGTTCAGTTGTACAGGTGTTGGTTTATGTTTATGAAGTTTTCCATAACTTCATTCTTTATGTGCTCCATCATATATATGAATTTATGTGCAGCACATATAAATGCATTGTTTTTGGCTGGTTAACTAGAGAAATAAATCCAGTGACACATTCACATATGCATAAGAAAGAACTTTCTATCAAGAAATAATTATAGGCCAATAAAGCATCCCAGTCCAGTCCAACTCAAGAGTATTAGTCTGAAACTAGTCCATACGTCCCTTTTCAGACTGACATAGCCACATGCAAGGTCACAGACTGGTTCGCAGTTTGGTAGGTACAGAGTTTAGTGAATCTAAGGTCGATGAAAACATGGTAGAGCTCCAGCAGCTTTCATGGTGAGTGGCAGAATTCCAGCAATCAGGAAGATGGAGAGGCAGAGAGAGAGTGAGCTTCCCAGAATCCTTCTTTTGAGAAGGCCACACCCCCAAGGAGGCACCATCAGGCTGTAACCTGATTGACTGGTTGGATTCTACCCCTACATTTTCATATATCTTCAAGTTGACACAAAACTATACAAATACAGATAAATCCACAACCATACCTATATGTACACATGAGTTTGGTCTTTTAAAAGCTCCCACCCCCACCCCCCAATACACCTGTTTAGCAGACATATGAGATGGTACTAGGAAAAAAGCTCTGCTGGCCAGAGCTTACGTAGTCTGCATTTTTCCTCCAAGTGGAGCATTGAGCAACTAGATGAAGAGTACTTTAAAGATAATATGGTTGTTTTAAAAAAAAATTTATGTACATAGCTTTGGAAAAACATTCCATTCTATTTTTTAGGTACCCTCTCATATTTATTTATATATCCACTGACAAATCATTGTTTGATATTACCATTGCTGTAGAATTATATATTTTATAGTATATGTTGTGTTGTTGTCATGTTGTTAGGTGTTATTAAATCAGTGATGACTTTATTAACCCATTACAGCAGAATGAAACACTGCTCAGTCCTGTGCCATCTTCAGGGTTACCATAGTTGAGTCTATTGTTGCAGCCACTGTGTCATTTGTTGAGAGCCATCATCTTTTCCACTGGGCTTCTACATACACAAAAACACACAAACAAACTCACTGACATCAGGTCAATGCGACGCATAGCCACCTTATAAAATAGGCTAGAATATTAATTCTGGTGAAGAGAAAGCCAAATGCATAATCTGGGGAACGTCAGCACAACATGATCAAGGCAAAGGAAGACACTGAGAGCTACACAATGATAAAGGACAACCATTTAGAAGGCTGATGGTGTAGTGGTTATGCACTGGGCTGCTTCTACTGCCACTGGATCCACAAGACTTCCCACCCACTGGCCTGTGATCTTCCTGCATTTGGCAGTATTCAATGTGTTTCATGAATCAGAAGAGGAATTTATAGATTGGTTTCGGACATATGGGCTAATATCTGATTTATGGACTGGGCTGGGCTGTTTTCTCAATATTTAATTGCTCTTGTATATAAAGTTCTTTCTTATACACATAAGAATGTCTCTGGGTTTGTTTTGTCTAGTCAACCCAAATTAACACACACTTGTGTTCTTGTATCTTTTCTCTAGTAATATTAATGTTATAGCTGACTAAGTTGCCATCTTACTCTGCCTATATAGAGGCCTATTTGATTTTCATTTCTACTATCTTTTGACTGATCATTGTGTCAATGGATTTCCTGGGAGGTTATAACCAAGTCTAGCAGATAATATTGTTGGGGTTTCACTCCAAAACTCAACTTAGAAATGTGGTTTCCGTTCAAATTTCCTTAAATCTCCATTGCTTTACAAATTCCAACTTTCTTCCCTTGCTAATACCGCTTAATTTCTAGCTGCATCTTTTATGCATGATCCAACTTGGAAAAACATTTTAGGATACCAGCAATATTAAAGCCAAACATAAAATAAAAAATCACAGCTCAGTATTTTTTTCTGCATCTAGGCTTATTTTTTCCCTGTTCCATGGAGGCTAATCGTCTCTAAGCTTCTGACCATGGATCTCTAAACCCTCTCTAAACCTTTCATCTGTCAACTGATCAGTCTCAGGATGCCCATGGTGTGAGCACTTGAGCCGGTGAGGGCATGGCAGAGGCTCTCAAAGCTGGCAGCCTCCAGGCCCATCACAGCAGATCTATATCAGCCACCATCGGCATCTGTGAGCTCAGACCCTGTCACCTCCGCAGCATTTCCAGTGACCTATTTTGTCCTGCACAGAACTGGGCTTTTGTCCTATTGGGATGGAGCTGGGATGGAGCTTATTACTCAATGTATGATCTTTGGCATATAATATAACAACTCTGATTTTTAAAGTTCCAGTTTTTAAAAAGGAAGCTCATTACTAGCTGTATGATCTTGGGTAGGAAATGGGACAGATCTTGGGTAGGAAATGGGACAGATAAAAAGTTCCCATTTTTTAAAAGGGTGTTTTAGGGCAGGTTCCTTAGAAGTAGATACTGAGATGGGGCTTCATGCTTTTATATGAAACTGGCAAAAGAATTAGGTCAGTGTCAGGCTACCCAATAATCAAAGTAAACACAGTATTACTTGTGCTTACAATTCTGTAGCGAACCATTTCATGTGTTCCAACACATCAAAGATTCTAAGTGTGGCTGGCACCTGTCTTCCAACCCTGCAACACCTTCCTACAGAATCAAAGCTTATTTTCAAATTCTTGAAAGAGAGTTCCCAGTGAGTAAGGTAACGATAACTTTACTTGTATGTATTTAAGAATCTGAAGTGAACAGTTTTATGTTTTCATCATATCACATGCTGAATACATGTAAAATTGTGCTTACCTTGCTAATTGAATAACCTGTCCCCAATTGACAGAAGCAGCATAGAACAGATCACACAGAATATAGTTTAAAGTGAAGTCTCACTCAGTCTGATCCAGCAAGGAGTTTTGGAATACAAATTTCAGAATATGTGGGCACCAAGAAGGGGTAAATTTGTAGTCAGTCACTGGTATTTGACAGCAGGATAGATTAAACAAACAAACCAACAACACTAGACAATAACAACAGAAGACATTGCCTTCAAGTTGCTCCAGATTCACGGTGACCTTATTTGTGTCAAGGAACAAGGGATATCAGATGGATATGCTGATATCTGATGGGTTGTGATTCACTATACCAAGGCATTTGTAATACTCTCTGGATGACCTTGAGAAAAATGGGAACTCCAGAACACTTCGTTGTGCTTCTGAGGAGCTTGTACATGGATCAAGAAGTAGTTGTGTGAACAGAACAGCTGAAACATTTAAAATCAGAAGGGTGTGTGTTGAGGTTGTATCTATCCTCTCACCACACTTATTCAATCTGTATGCTGAGCAAGTCATCAGAGAAGCTGGCTTTTATGAAGAATAATGTGGCCTCCGGATAGGAGGAAGGAATATTCACAACCTGAGCTATGCAGATGACATCATTTTGCTTGCTGAATATGAGGAGAACTTGAGATATTGCTGCTGAAGATCACGGATTTCAGCATTCAGTCTGGATTGTGATTCAACGTAAAGAAGATTAACATCTTCACCATTGTATGAATAGGTAACAGCCTGATAAACGGAGAAAAGGTTGGAGTTGTCAAGGATTTTTGTCTTATTCGGATCCGTAATTAGTGTTCATGGAAGCAGCCGTCAAGAGATCAAAAGACATGTTACATGAGGTAAATCTGCTGCACAAGACCTCTTTAGTGTATTGGAAAGCAAGGGTGTTACTTTGAGGACTAAGGTATGCCTGACCCAAGCGGTGGTATTTCCCATTGCCTCATATGCATGCGTAAGCTGGATGTTGAATAAGGAAGACCCAAGAAGAAGCAATGCATTTGAATTGTGGTTCTGGAGAAGAATATTGAAAGTAGTACCACGGACTGCTACAAGAACTAACAAACTTGGCTGGGAAAGGAGTATGACCAGAGTGCCACTTAGAGGCAAGGATGACAAGATTTTGTCAGACATATGTAAAACATATTGTCAGGACAGATTAGTTCCTGGAGAAGGACATCATGCTTGTTAAAGTGGGGCAGCAAAAAAAAAAAAGGGGGGGGTAGGCCTTTCAGGAAATGATCTGACACCCTGGCTACAATATCCTCAGGCATGGCACTGATCGTGGGAATGTAGTAGGACTGTGTGCTGTTTGGTTCTGTTGTGCATTAGGGTCGGTATGGGTTGGAACCAACTTGACGGCATGAAACAACAACAGAATTTTTCTCCATAAGGTTTTCAGTGACTGGTTTTACAAAATTAGTTTACCAGGCCTTTCTTTCAAAGTACCTCTGAGAAGATTGGAACGTCCAACCTTTGGGTTAGTGGCATTTTAGTTAGTTGAGTTACACAGAGACCCCATGGAAGGAATAGTGGTACATAATTCCCAAGTAACATTGGGTCATATGGTTTGTGAACTTCTGGAGTAAGTTGGGAGGCTACGACATATTAGCCACACAGTATCAGAACTCCCAATGATATTTACTAGGATAGGAATTAATTAAGATATTCTGTGGAAAAGGAACCCTACTAGTGCATTGGGTAAGTTTTTGACTGTTAATCAAAAGACCATAGGTTTGAACCCACCAGCTGTTCTGTGGAAGAAAAGATCCAGGAAATTGCTCCTATAAAATTACAGCCTATAAACCCCATTGGGACTGTTCTATTCCATCATACAGCATTCCTATGAGATGGAATCTATTTGAGGGCATACAATATCAACAGTGTCTTTAAATAAGTTAAGACAGCATCTATGAAACACAATACTCAATAGTAGAAGCCAAATTGGGGTATCTTTTCATATAAGATGATGGTGCTGAAACTTTGAAGAGATTCAGGGTCACTTGAAGAACTTCTTAAAACACAGATTGATGAATTTTCCCCACCTCCAAGTTGGTGATTCAATAGGTCTGACTCGAAACCAGAGATTTTGCATTACTAATAAGTTCCAAAGAAATCCTGATGTTCTGGTCTGGGAAATCACCCTTCAAGAGTCATTAAAGCCAAACAAAACAAAACAAAACTCAGTGATCTCAAGTCCAGCTGGCTCCTAGTGATCCTATAGAAGAGGGTAAAAGTGCCCACTGTGAATTTCCAAAACTGTAAGGAAGTAGAAAGTCTCCTCCGTCTCCCATGGACAGGTTGGGGAATTTGAGCTGCCAACCTTGCCTGTTGCAGCCCAAGGAGTAACCACTACACCGGCAAGGCTTCTAGAATCACTAGATTAGGGGAATTAATAGCATGAAGGAGATTACCAAGGGATATGCCACAAGACTTGATGTTATCTCCAAGAAACCACAATCACTTTATCTCTGCCATTCTGTAGTCGTTATGTACCTGGGAATAGTCAATCTCATGTTGTGTTCAGAATGTCATGATGCGCTGATACCAAATCATGGGGCTTGTTGTTAAATATTCAGGAATTTGTCAAGCCAACTTTAAAACATAGTCATTTTTAAGAATCAAATTATATAAATTTATAATTAAATGTATTATATTTAAAACAATGTAATCTCTACTCTGAACTAAGCAACCTTTATCATTTGACTATAATTTGTTCTCATCAGGGAGCTTGCTGTCTAATCAAGCATGCCAGGAATCTTTGGCAATGGACTGAGAACCACAAAAACACTTGATTTGGGGGTAGTGTTTAATTCTTGTGGTGTAAAGACTCTCACCAAGGCTGACTTAAAGATACCAACATGATTTCATTGAACACAGGCTTGAGTATACCAAAATATATGTAAATGAATAACCTCAAGAGAAATATTTAAATATCAAGAAGTTACCCAGCCCAGTCCAACTCAAGTGCACGAGTCGGATGCTAGTCCATATTAGTGATGCCCATTAGTGAACCAGGAAGCAGAAAGATTATAAGGCAATGAGTTGCAGGAATCTAAAGTCAGTGGAAACATGGCAGCAGAGTCACAGCAAGCAAGAAGGAAGGGCGAGAAAGAGTCCGTTCCAGAGTTCCTCACTATTATCAAACAAGACCATAATCCGAAGGAGGTTTCACCAGGCTACTACTTGATTGAAAGATTCAAACCACACTTAGCTTAGAGTGTTTGGTTGACAAATCCCTAATTCCCACAGCATGCTATGAAGATAATATGAAAAATACCCAGTTGACTAGGAGAAAGAAAGCAGGATTTTGGGTTCTATGAGATACTTAATTGGAAATTTTGATTCCCATCTGCTCTCTAACATGCAGGAGCAAGAAGTTGTCAGAACACATACAATGCACCTTTTCTTTCTTCTTTTATCCTTCTTAACTAATTGCCTTTCCATTTCATATTATTCTCATTTTTCCACTAGGTTTTCCCTGAACTAGAGCTCGTTTTCCATTACAGTGACTTTGAACATCACCCTTTAGCTAAGTGTCATTATGTTGTTGTGTTTCCACACTCTCCGTAAGGTTGCTAAATCCCATAATGTACAGTATGTCTTATCGACTTCCGGCAAGTCTTTAAAATAGTCATTAGCAACAACAATGACAAAGTTGCTAGTTGATTCCCACTCACAATTAGCCCAAGTGTGCCGAGTAAACTGCTTCACAGGGCTCTCAAGACTCTCAACCTTTGGAAGCAGATCACCAGGCTCTCAAATCACTCCTGGGTGAGTGCGAACCACCAATTCTTTGGTTAGGAGTTGAGAACACAAGTGTTTTCACCACCTCAAATTCAAGCTCATTGCTATCATATTGATCGACTCATTGCAACCCTATGGGCAGGGTGGAACTACCCTTGAGTGCTCCCAATGACGGTAATTCTTTACAGGTGTAGAAAGCTTCCTTTTTCTCCCAAGGAACAGTGGGTGGTTTCCACTGCTGAGCTTGCAGCTATCAGCCCGAAGTTTATTCTACTATGGTACCAAGGCTTCCTGTTTTGACCACCTAGGGACTCCTACAAAGGAGCAGTAAAGGTAAGAGCAACAGCAACCAACCCACAATTCTGCATCATGGGCACCTTTCTGTGTCAGAGTAGGGCAGTACTCCATGAACTTCTCAATGACTGTTCTCAGAACTAAGTCTCTAGACCTTTCTTGTGAGGTGTCTCTGGTATATTTGAAATATCAGTCTTTCAGTTAGTAGCCTAGCTCGTTACCATTTTTGCCATCCAGGGATATTAGAGGTGACAGTAACTCCATTTTGTAGATGATAAAATTTATGCCCAGAAATTATAAAGTGGAGGCCTGATGAAGCCAAAGTTCATGCTCAGCAATGGTTCTCAACACATTTATGTGCAACAAACTCTCAGCAACAGTGGAGGTAAAGGGGACGGTTGTCCTAAAAAGGATAGGCCTTTGGATTTTCTAGATGATCTCTCTTCATCAATAATCTCGAGAAAGCTAAGGGATGATCAGGCTCAAGGGGCTTTGCTAAAAGTCAGTCCCAGGCTCCAGTTGTGGTGCTGTGATGAACAGCCCATCTGAGAGATAAAGGGAGAGGCACAAGTGCTTCTTTTACAGTAATTGCCTCATCATTGCGGAGGCTCCTTAGCATTTCCACAACACATGCAGGTCAATTATGGAGCAATGAGTAACCAGTAAGTGGCCATTAGTGCCCACATCTATCTGAAAGGGGAGGTGATGTGTTGGGAAGGCCTATATGGGCAGACGGTGATGCATCATTAAGAAATGAGCTATGAGCTAAGTGAGGGAGGCTTCACCTTTACGGTAAGGAAAATAGGAGTATGCTTATGGTGGTTGAATATGTAAACTGACTAAGAGGCCTGGGACCACCCTCCAGAACAGAGTATGGTGACAAAGTAGACCTACCTTAAGAGCAACCTGGACATGCCTTGCCTCATCAGCATGAAATTTAGTAGCAGAACAAGTCCCGGTGTCTTAATCTGTCAGTATCAGTGGGGTCTAAAGATGGTGACTTTCTAAAGAACACACAGCCTAGTGTAGTCCCAACTCATCTCTCCCGGTCCAAATCTATACTTTACAATTGGTTGATTTACTAAGAGCAACAGAGACAAGCAAATATGTGTATCTCCAGAGATTTCTTTGCTTTCCTTAAACAGTGAGTTGTGGAGTGAGAATTATCACAAAGAATTTCTGAATCCCCTTAGGATAAACAAGACCAAAGTTCTAGCTGGGAGTCTTCCTGTCTTGTTTTCCCACTAGCTTCTACTTGTACTGGAAAGTACTGTGTCTAGGAGCACTCACCCCCAACTGGCACAGAGTGAGTGTCTACTGTGTCGGCTGGGTGTGTGAATACAGAACTGAGGAACTCAGCAACAGAGAAGGAGAAAACAAAGACATCGTTTCCTTCATATTTTGGGATCATATTTTCTGTCTTGAAGATAGGCATTGTGAGTGGATACTTGTGACTGTAAATTGATGACTCCATCTAGCTCCTAGTCCCACAAAATGGCCATCACACACACCTTCACTTTTTCTTTTTTACACGCAGTTTACGGAGTATGTGGTAGTCTCCAGTGAAAGAGTGGAAGGTGGGGGAGAACCTGTGGTCTGGACTCAGACCTGAGTGTGGACATAGTCATGAGCTATCTTGATCACCTGGACTTCTTCTAGGAAACTCTCCAACTCTTTCAGTGTTCCTGCTGAGACCCCTGGGAACTCATGTCATGGCATGAGGAGTTTCGATGGTACTGACCATAACATTGAAATGCTCTGTTTACACAGCCCTCTACTTTTCAACTAGGTTCCACAATTCATTGCAATGGCCCTGCAGAAGTAACATACAATGCTCAGAGGGTTTATTGTCGAAGTTAATAGTTCCCAATTCAAGTAGAAATGCTCAGGATATAGTTGTTCAGTGTGGATATATAAAGGCTGCTTTTCAGAGCTGCTAATGCATGCCCAATGCATGCCACTGTACTATAAACCTCACCCCAAAGACATTCAGCTCCAATTTCCTGGATCAGCAAACCTAGCTCCCCCAATTTATTCCCAGAGGTCCCTCACTCCACAAGCCAGCCTCCTGCCTCAAAGCACTCAGCTTCGCTTGCTCGGTAGGCTGTGAATTCCATCACTCTGTTTTCCTGCCAGCTCCTGTGCTGCTGCTGGAGCTCCTTCATCACTCCTCTGATGTCAAACTGTCTCCTAGATCAAGGAGGTTCATTGCCCAGGAATCTTGCGGTCCAGAAAATGCACTCCACTCTTGTCTGTTGCTGGTGTTGAGATGCCTTCTTCTGCTTTTGAGCATTTCACATGCAGCAGGATGACAATCACAAAGCATCTTGTTAACAAGAACTCACAAACTGACTCCTTGGCATCTTCCCCACCTTATTCTACTCAGACTCATGAGAGAAAGGTGCTTTAGTGAAGGTCACCGAGACTATGGCTAGAAAGGCCATGTTAAATAATTCGTTGCTCTGCAGCTAATAATAATAATAAGCTAGCATCTAAGTTGTTATTACTGTAGCCCAACAGGGTACTCTGTGCTCAGCTGACAGATCTTTTTTTAAAAAATCATTTTATTAGGGGCTCATACAAATCTTATCACAATCCATACATACATCAATTGTGTAAAGCACATATGTACATTCATTGCCCTCATCATTCTCAAAACATTTGCTCTCTACTTAAGCCCCTGGCATCAGGTCCTCATTTTTT
>NW_022106189.1:6731348-6753808 GCF_000313985.2 Echinops telfairi | reverse complement strand
GCAGGGCCATGGGTCATTGAGGGGCTCATGTCTCATAGTGGGGCCCGCCATGTGGCCCTCTCTGTGAACTGGCTGCTCCAACTGGGAACATCGTCCTCACAGCCTGGTGGGCCAGGATGTGCTCCACTCTCTCCTCCTCCCCCTTCATCTACTTCTTTGCACTCCAATCAGATATGTCCCTCTCCAGGAGCTGCATATTCAGTGCCATCCTCTGAAATAAATTCTTCTGGGGGGAGAGACAGGTGTCCACTTAGTAGTTGGGATTGGGGCCGGCCCCCCAGACCTCTCCACTGGTTCTCTACTCCACACTGGCATGTTGAATTCACATCTTGGACACTGGGTTGAAGGAAGACAGATCTTTATCTTCATGGCAACCCCTTGAATGGGGATACTGCCCATCATTATTGCTTTGCTACTGAGGAAACTGAGGCAGAGAGGTTTAGTAACTTACCCATAACCACGAAGTTACCAAGCAGCAGAGCTGAGCTCCAGTCCACAAGAAAACTGTTCTTGTTTTCATTTTCATTGTTGGTTAACTTAACCATAAGCTGTAGAGATTCTCTTTAGTGTCTAAATATTCACTATAATGATGCACAAGAAAAGTTTTATGTGAGTCAGGGAAATGGGGCTCCTGAGTGCCCTGCAGAGTACTTCAGCTATTCTTGTAGGATGACTTTCTTGCTTTTTAAAAAATTAAACCGATGGCTGCAATTTTATTGACTAAATGTAAGAGTTGTCTTAAATTCATTTTTTTCTGTTTTTAAAAAAAACATTGTAGTGGGAGCTAATACAGATATAATATTCCACAGTTCAACCACATCAAACAATTGCACACAACAGTTACCATGACCACTTTTAAAATATTCTCTTCCTTCTTGAACTCCTTCATATCATCTCCTCTTTAACCCTCCCCCTCCCACAATGAACCCCCTTGGAGCCCTTATTCTATTTGCTGTCTCTATAGGTTCATCGATCCTGGGTTTCATAAAGTGAAAAAGTATAATAAAACTTCAGGAGGGTTGTCCTCAATGACAAAGTACGTCAGAGAAAATCCCCAATATCAAAAATAAAACTAAACTAAACAAAACACACAGAGAAAATGTTGAAAACCAGATCATGCCCAATGTGTATCTGAGGGGGAATCAATTGAGAATATTTTGACCATTTAAGATGAATTTCTGATGCATTATTGGTGCTGTGATCTTCACTGGTTTCCAAAAAGTCTAGCTCTTTATGTTTAGCTGTTTGCCTATGCTGGACTCAGGGATTCAATTTGCAGAGGACCTTTAGAATTGTTACTATATTAGTTCCTGGCTTATTTGTGTTGCAAACATGATGGTCATGGAAAAAACAAACTAAAAAAGTTACTGGTGAATGGATTCTCCTCATGGCAACCCCATGTGTATTAGGAGAGATTGCATTACATAGGAATTTTAAGAGGTAGGATTTCTGTTGAATTGCCAAACCTTTCCTCCAAGGGACTGCTGGGTGGATTTGAATTGCCAGCCTTTGATTAATAGTGGAGTACTTAACCAGTGGCATCACCCAGGAATTCTTACTTGCCATACATACTCCAAAACCCAAGCCCACGGTTATCGAGTCAATTCTGATTCATAGCAATGTTATCAGAACGAGGAGAACTGCTCCCCAGTGTTTCCAAGAATAAATCTTTATGGGTTTAGACAGTTTTCTTCCAGGACACACACAGCAGAATAAATCATTCATATTGAATACTGTATAATACTCTATTCTATATACAAAGATAATTATTTCATTACAGCTTTCAATTAAATTCAATTAAATAATTATATGATTGATTTTTAATATTTTATAGTATTCATTTTTAGAATGTTTTCAGGGAGGCATATTGCATTTTAAAGGGCTGGTTTTTTGTCCACTTGGGATAATGAAATAGCCACCTAATCCATTCTGAATTAGATTTGGATAACGAAGGATACCTGCATTATCTAAATTACTATTTATGTAGGCATTGTGTAGTCCTCTCACCTGGACAACAAAGCAACAACAGCAAAAAAGGTAAATGGTACAAAAGCAAAATACCCAAACACCAAAAATCATCATCTGTTAGTCACAGAGGTTTACAAATACATACAAATAGTTGATCATTAAGGGTTCCAAGTTTTTGGCTGACTCGCTGGGGTGGCCCTAGTTGCGGATCTCTAAGAAAGTCAGGACCCTGAGAAAGCACTAGACCTGTCTTCCTAGACTCTGAGCTCAGGGTGTCATTGCCATTGCTGTGACATCATGAACTCGTGCTGACGGCCTAGGACAATGTAGAACTGCCCCACGGGGTTTCAAGGTTACACTCTTATTAAAGCAGAGACTGCCATATCCATGGAATGCTTGGTAGGTTGGAACCATTCATCTTTCGATTAATCACCACCATGGGTTCTCCCCATCCAAGGAACTCAAACTCATTATCTTTGAGTGTATTTTGATGCATGATGACCCTGTAGGACAGGGTAGAACTTCCCCTGTGGGCTTCTGAGAATGTGACCCTTTACCAGAGTAGAAAGCCTCATCTTTCTCCCAAGGAGCAGCTGCTTTTTTTGAACTGCTACCCCCTTGTGGTCAACAGTCAGTGATTGACCCACTATGCCACCACACCTCCTTAAGCAGGGTGCAGCTGTCTCAAAATGTTCAGCTACTGCTACTTCTCCTAGGAAACATACTTTGATTAATACAACTCCAACTGTTTCTTCTATTCCTTGCAGTGAGATATTTAAGTTGATTTCCCACTTGTGAACACACTACTTCAAACTTGTTCCCATGACATTTCATGCTTGCGCATTTCATTTACTTCAGAAAAGAGAAGAGTGGGGGAGATTTGGGGCTGCCTGCTCTTACTTGAAGGGCTGTTTTGTGCAAAGGGATTTGAAGGGCAGAATACAGGCAGAGCCTAGAAGGCCCACACAGGAGCAGTGTCAAAGGTGTAGGTGTCAGAGGAAGATGGAGATCAGTACCAATTGGAGGACAGGCCCTTCTGATGAGGCCATAGAATATGGCCAAAGGAGCCGTGTAGGTCTCATCTAATCTTGAGTCCTATAGATATGTTGTTCAGTGCCACTGATTTGGTTCTGACAACAGAACAAAACACTTAGCAGTCCTGCACCATTCTCACAATTGTTATGCTTGAGCCTGCTGTCGTATCAACTGTGTTGAATGTGAAATCAGGCAATGAATAACATGCATAGCTGTAAAATCTAGGACATAGTGATAGGAATTAAATTCTCACAGCGAGTTACAAAAGGTTCAGAACCAAAGCACCTATCTCCTGCTTCTTTGTTTAATAATTTTATCCATAACACTAATCCCCCTTTCCCTTCTTCAACTCTATGATGGGTAGAGGGAGGGGTTGGGTTTGGCAAATTTTCAGGGGTAATCCAATGGATAAGGATGACACATTTTAAGTCCTCGGGGAATATCTGGATAGTACAAATGGTTCACGGCTACCAACTGAAAAGTTAGAGGTTCAAGTCCAGTCAGTAGCAATTTAGAAGAAGAGCCAACAGAGTACTTCTGGAGAGGAAAAAAATGCATCCATTGACAATCCTACGGAGCACAGTTCTATATGGATACACGTGATATTTCCCTCAGTCAGATGTGACTTGACAGGAGCTGGCATGGTTTTGGATACACCCACGGTCAGGATATAAAGCTTCCAAGGGAGGTTGCAGTGTGGACATTTCAAGTCGAAGTGCTTGCAGAGGCAATATGGTTAGATGAATTAGTTAGGAGACCCATTGCAAGGAGTGGTGGGAACTGTGGCAAATTTGAGGCTATGCCTCAAATGAGGGGCGTCACAGTCCTCGACTGCAGTCGTTAAGATTGAAGAGTAAAGCAGGCCTGTGTTGCCAGATCTTTGCATTTTCTGCTTTACTAACGAGTATCACATCAAGTCCCTGATTAAGTGTCATCAACTAATCAAGACATATACGCAAACTCCACAGGTCATATAAGACAAGTCTCTGTGCCACATTTGGTCTGTGAACCATCAGTGTGCAATTTCTGTCCTTAACCCATTGGGAAATGCTGAGCCACTATCTCTGCAAGGGGAATGAAACATGATGTGAAGTACACAGAAGAGTAAATTAATACTAATTGGCTCATTCACTGGTTGAGACAGGTCATCTTTTTGGTGATCAAAAGGTTCCGTCTACTCTTTTTGTTGAGAAACAGCCTTTATCAATATAAAAAGAAGCTAATAATGTTTAACCTATCACACTTTTTGATGCATTGCATTTCACTTCTTGGTGGCAGGCTAAATTAATGCACGAGGCTTTGATGAATGTACAAATATTTACCCAAAATGCAAACACAGCAGAAAATAAAGGAGAGACTAATAAATCAACTTTTCTTAAGTAAACATATCTCTAAATCTGGCTCCCCATGGTCCAGCCCTTCTATTATTTATTACTCACTGTCACGCCACAGGCAGAGTAGCAGCTTGGACCCCTTGAAGGGAGAGTTGCAGTGGTACAGCAAAGCCCGGTCTTCTGCGGGGAATTCTCCTGTGCTTGCTTTAGAAGAAGTCGTTTTCTCTGGGAGCTGGCCTTGGAAATGATGTCCAGAGTAGCATTTTCTGCAGGAAAGGACTCCAGCCACAGAAGGAGTCCGAACTAGGTTTGCCAACCTCCCTGTCACTGGCTTTCTCGTCATTCACTACCACCAGCTCCATCCTTTATCTGAACGGTGTGCATCCGTGGGGAATCTTAGAGTGAGGAGGGATTGAGTAGGAGAGAACAAACAAGATACTTCCTTCTGTGTCAGAATGTAGAATGGTACTTTGGGGGCCCTGGAGCTGCAGTGTGGAAAGAATTTTAAAGTAGCTGTCTGTAGGATAGTGAGGTTAGATGCAGAACACCCATCAAGGGCATGCTAGCCTTTCATGGCTCCTAGTTGAGTCTCAAAAAGACACCACAGCCTTACTGTGAGGACTATCATTCTTGGGAAGCAAACCCACAACCACTTATTGATAGGTGTTCCTGGTCACTCCTGGGATTAGCAGGGTCTTAAGCCAGTGCCTGAGACTTGTCATGAAAATGCCAGAGTTATGTCTATGTATAGTTTGGTTTGTTTCAAACAGACAAACAAAAAACATCGAGTTTGCTTGCTTTACAAGGCAGTTGTTAGGGTAAAATGTTAAGTGAAATTGAGTACATTGCCATATGCTATTAGGACACATAACAGAAGTCTGTATTCATTTCCTGTTGCTACTGTAACAAATTACCACCGACTTAATGACATGAAACAACACAAATTAATTGTGTTACAGTTCTGGAGCCAAGAATCCAAAATAAATCTCACTGGGCTAACGTTAAACACAGCTCACTTTTTGAGAAGTCTAACAAAGAATCCGTTCACTTAAAAAAACCAAAAACTCTTCTTTTTAATTAGGTGTTTATTTACAGAGCTGATCATCAGTTTTACATTCAATAATTCATACATAGTTTATTTCAAGTTATTCATTGAAATCCTTTCAATGTGCTAGGTTTCTCGAGTGGGTACTACCTTGATTCTTGGCTTCATACAATGAAAGAATTTCACGCTGAAACCCATTTTGCAATACAAGTGAGGGGGCGGGGTTTATGAAGGACAGGACAAGTTTCAGGTTTTATAGTCACAACTGGGCACAAGCAACCTTGTGGAAAAGAGCACTCACATGTGTGGAACTGGTTGAGGGAGAGCATCTTAGGGACCAAGGGGGTGAGGGAGCAAGGGGCAAGAGGGCACAGAGGTGAGAGAGAGAGGGGGCCAGACCACAGGGGCAAGAGAGGCTGTGGGTCCCCATGCACCAGAGCAGGTGCATGTGGGTCCCATGTAGGCCCAGAGTGGTCCCTGAGGGGACATGCCCAGGTGGCGCATGTATGCCCCCTTCCTCCAATTTGCCACTGTCCAGGAGCAGGGTAAAGAAAGTATGAGAGAGTGCCAGAGCGGGCTCCCTGCCTTTATTCTACCCCATCCCCTAGCTGGGGGAAGGTGTGGTTGAAGGTATTGGTTGACCCCATTAATTGGGTTGAGACCACCTGGGGGTTGTCATGAGCCTGGGCCTAGTTTTGACAGCCCATGTGTACATCTCATCTGGCTCAGGGACCTGAATATGAGCACGCTCCGTTTGGGGTCTTCATAGGTGTCTAGTGGTTGCCTGATGTCTTTCCCACCTCCTTTATGGGGGCCTTTGCAGGAATGAGAGGGATAACCCCCCTGTCCCTAAATCTAGTTACCTGATATTTCCCCACTGTAGGAGTATGGACCCAAGTCTTTGGGGGTACTTTGACCCCATAGGCTGCTTCCTGATGACAAAAGGGGGTACTTTGGCATCATCTCTGGCTGCTTCCTGTTGACTAAAAGGACAGGACATACAACTTTTGGGTCCACACCCTTCCTACTCTTGTTGGGAGGGGTTGTCCTCTTAGGGGCCCACCATGGATGAGGTTTGGGTGATCCAGAAGCTGGTAATCCTGAGGTTGTCAATCTTGGCTTATGGTCCTTAGTGGCCTTACAACTTCTGGAAGAAACAAAACAGGTGAATGGTTTAGGTAAGGCTGGGGCTAACTGTGAGATAGCAGTGCCTTTGGAAATGTGGGTTAGTGTCACTGGAAGTTTGGGAAAAGAAATCTTAGAACTGATAAGCATGGTTGCCAGTTTATTTTAAACACAAGTGTGGTAGTCACATAATGTGTTGTCAATTTGAGACTAAAGGGTGAAGGGGTGGAGGTTAGCCTGTCAATCAGGTCGCAGCTTGATGACTTCATTTGGAGGCACTAAGGAAATAAAGAGCTCACTGGAAGTAGGATACACATTCACCCCCTGCGAGACATTACTGACGATGAGCCTGATGGAGCCAGAGGAGCCATGTGGAGACCCCCTGCCAGTGCTGAGATGCTTACACTGCCACTGGATCCACGAGACCTTCCTCCCACTGGCCTGTGATTTTCCTGCATTCGGCATCATTGCATGCATTTCATGAGTCTGAAGAGGAATTTATAGATTGGTTTTGGACATATGGGCTAATATCAGACTTATGGACTTGATCTGGACTGGGTTGAGATGTTTTCTCAATATTCAATTACTTTTGTATATTAATCTCTTTTTTATACACAGTATCTATGAATTTGTTTTTCTAATCTACCCTGACTAACACAAGAGGAATTGTGTGAAAGCATTTCCTAGCTTAAAGACTATTGTGGATCTGAGGTAGAGTTTTCTGAGGAGCACTTATCTGTCTCAGGGTGTTTGCGAAACCCCATCTTAGGACCGCCCAATGGTTCACAGGAGTACTTGTCTCTTTGCTCCACTTCTGAGGGGTCTGGTTGCTACCGTTTCAATGGTTTCAGCCATGAATGGTGGATACAAGCACTTTGCTCTGGAACCTTAAGGGCAGTGGGGGTAGAGAGAATCACTGGCAAAGATCCCTTCCAAACTGGCTGCAGCTGGGAATTGGGGATCCGTCCTTCCATATTTTTATAAGAATTAGGTCTCTGGGTAGGCAAAAGCATGGTAGCTTTTCCTCCCCTCCGGCCTGGATGAGCCCATACTGATGGAATGCCTCCTGGCATTGGGCTACCCTTATGGCACATTGCTGTCTTAAAGCTACCCCAGAGTCTGTTGCTGGCTCTGTTACAAGGAAAGGTCACCCATAAAAAGCTTCATAGGGGCTTAAACACTTGGGTTGCCATGCACCAATTCTGACATGTAACTGAGCTCTTGGCAGTGCATCCTTCCTTTCATCTGAGTTTCTTGTATCAGTTTCCTGAGGGTTGGCTTCAAGTGTTGGTTAATTCTCTCTACCTGCCCTGAGGACTGCGGCCTCCTGGTGCAGTGGAGATGCTGGGTTATTCCTAAGTGTTGAGAGACTGCCCAAGTGATTTGGGAGATGAAAGTAGGCCCGTTATCACTTTGCAGTGACTTGGGAAGCCCAAGTCGAGGAATTACTTCCTGAAGTAGCCTTTTAGACACTTCATGAGCCTTCTCAGTGTGGGTGGGATATGCTTCAATCCACCCAGCCAAGGTGTCTATGAACACTAGGAGATACTTGAATCCTTGGGTGGCTGGAACCTGGGTAAAATCTATCTGTCAGTTTTCCACAGGGTAGGATGCCTTGTAGTGAGCGGGCTGAGCAAAGTGATTTCTAAGCACCCCTTGGGTGGTCTGGCAGGTGTCATAGTGACAGGATACTGACCGAATAGTCAAGGTTAAGTTGACCCATCAGAACTGTTGAGTGAGCAGGGTCAAGGAGGGATTATTGCTAAGATGGGTGGTGTCGTGGAAAGGTTTTACAACTTTCCACTG
Organism: Echinops telfairi; assembly: GCF_000313985.2. Lineage (NCBI taxonomy): Eukaryota > Metazoa > Chordata > Mammalia > Afrosoricida > Tenrecidae > Echinops > Echinops telfairi. The sequence goes on along the minus strand of NW_022106189.1, from coordinate 6,745,495 downwards.
TAACCTTTGTGGCAATAGGAGTGTTGTTTTTTCCCTACCATCTCTCAGGTCGAAGGCAGAATTCCTGGGTTTTAGCCTGTTCCACCTTTTCTGGATAGTAATCTGGAAGAGGAAGCTGGTTTAGGGGAATTAAGGCATTTATGGAGGCCAGGGGGTTTGTGCTAGGGCTGCCTGCCTGGCTGTCCTGTCAGCAGCTAAGTTGCCCATGGCGACTTTTGAGTCACCCTTCTGGTAGCCTTGGCAGTGCACTACTGCCACTTCAGCAGGTTTTTGGACAGATTCTAAGAGTGCCCTGATTTGGTCCCCATACTTAATTGGAGTTCCCTGAGTGGTTTGATGTCCTCTTTCCTGCCAGACAGAAGCTTATGCATGGAGAACTAATAAACCATATTTTCAATCTGTGTACAGGGTTAATTTCCTTTCCTCTGCTAGCTTGAGTCCCCGTGACAAAGCTATCAGTTCAGCCAGCTGGGATGAAGTACCCAGGGGCAGGACATTGGTTCAATGGCGTAACTGGCCCTGAGCACTTCATTGATCACAAGGCTGCTACCTCAGAGAAACAGACACAGTCTGCTACAGCAAGCTGTTGATCTATAAGGTCTGGTGAGGCAGGTTATTGATAGACAGGAGCTCAAAGGAGGAATGGAGGGGCTCAGAGTCCTCCCCAGGGTCAGGGAGTAATGTAGTTGGATTGAGGGTGCTACAAGTCTGGATGGTGACATCAGGGTTCTCTATAAGAAGAATTTAGTCATTTAATAGGCAGCTGTCAGAAGGTCAGTTATAGCCTTTAGCTTGTAGAACTTCAGAGATCCTATGGTTAGTTAGGACCTCTAAAATTCCTTTCATGATCATCTTAATTGCTTGGACTAAGAGTGCCATGGCAGCTAATGCGCATAGGCAAGGAGGTCAGCCAGCTCAGGTAAGATCTAACCTCTTTGATAAATAGGCCAGCAGTTGAGGCTGGAGTTCTATAGCTTCTGGATTAGCACTCCCATTTTGGTGCAAATGCATGGTGCCTGGGGAGGGGGTGGTGTCTGGAGAAGGAGGTAAGAACCCAGTAGGCAGCCCTAGTAGCTAGGAGAAAATTTAAGGGCTACCTGCCACATTTATACTCACCTGAGACTCCGGACCAGTAACAGCAATTTCCTGCTGCTGGGTTGGATGAGCCATTTCAATCCTCAGTTAACAGCTGCACACTTGCCTGGGGGTGGCTCCCCTCTTGGGTGTCTCCCATAGGACAGAGTGATGCCCAATGGCCAGTTTGTAGCATTGCCTTCATGGAGGCTTACTCCAATTAGGGCAATCCCTTGTCTGATGACCCGGGTGAGGGAACATATAAGACCTGGTGCCTTGTTCAGGGGCCTTAGAAACCTGGGTGGCAGTCAATGGGCGTTAGTTAGCAATGGCAGCCAGTACCTGCGCATGCCTAACATTCTTCCTTCTCTCTTTCTCCTGAGCCTGGGCTTCCCGCTCTTTGTCCTTATTGTAAAGGTTGCATTGGCGCTAGTGACCATCTTTTCTAGGAAAACCCCTTCAGACTTTTGTACTAACTTCTGGAGTTTGTTCCTAATGTCTGGTGCAACCTCTGTGAGTAGTTTGTCTCTGAGTAGGACTGCCCTTCATATGCGTTCATGTCTACTGTGGTGTGAATTCCTCAGGGCTTCTCTCAGCTTCTCTAAGAAACTTATGGGATGTTCATTAAGCCCTTGGTTAACAGCTGCCACTTTAGTGTAGTCGATGGCCTTTTGCCACCCTGATTTTAGTCCATTTTTGATTCACACCAGAAAATCTTCCAATGCCCACCTGGCATTGGTACCATTATAATCCCAGTTGGCGTCTGTTGGAGGCACAGCTGTTTCTCCTACTGGACACTTAACATTCATCACATGTAAACCTTCTGAAAATGTCTAGCTCCCTTTAGCACTTGCTCTTTCTCCAAGTATGTCATAGTCTGTCCCCGAATGATCATTGCATCCTTCCACGCCAAGTCATAGGCTAGGGTGAGGTGCTGAAAAGTCTCTATGTACTGTTCTGGGCTGTCTGAATAATGGCCTAGGTCACTCTTAATCTGCTTGACTTCAGTTAGGCTGAAAGGCTTGTGAATTGCTCGGGAACCAAATCCTGCCTCAATTTAGGGTAGCACTTTGATGGGGCCATCCCTTTGATGGGACCCCCCCCCCCCACCCAGCTTCTATAGGTTCTGGGACTGAGAGTGGTGTGGCTGGCTGGGGGACTTCAGCTTCTGGGCCCCTTAAGGGGTCCTTGGTACACTTGGAACAAAGGTCTTTACTGCTTCTCAAGAGAAAGAACGCTTTAACAGAAGGGAACTCTGCATTCATCCCCATCCCTTTGCAGAACCATTCTAGCTGAATCAGGGTTGGAAGGGAACGTGTGCTGGTCTTTGGTCAGACTTACCTATCACCTAGAATGTACTGAGGCCAGATGGTTTTGCAGAAAGATATTAGCTTCCGTTTCTCTAGGGTCTGTGAGTCAAATCTATGCCAATTAGACAGGATACAGTGTAATGCCATTCCCTGAGGACAGATCCCTTATGGCCCATCTAGAAAACAAAAACAGCAGAGAGCCCAGTGCCCCAGGATCATAATCTGAAGTTCTAGCACACACCGCTCCTAAGGTACTGTGAAACTTGAGCCCCTGACAGGTGCACCTGTTTGAGGGAGTGGGTAAGGGGGCACAGTCTCTGCTGGCAAACTGGGCCCAGACCATTTTCTAGACAGCGTGTGAGGATTTTGTGGGACACCAGCTCAAGTGACCTTACAGGGCTAACAGAGTGTCTGTGCATGAGATCTGGACCAAAGGATGGGTTACAGTACCCACAAATGTGGAACTGGGGTGGGGGGGGGGAGGAGGGGAATCCCAGGCACCGAGGGGTTGAAGGAGCAAAGAGCAAGAAAGCGCAGGCCAGAGAGCGATGGGGCCAGAGCATAAGGGCAAGAGAGACTGTGGGCCCCGAGTAGGCCCGTAGTAGGTACATGTGGGCCCAAACAGGTCTGGAGCTGGCCCTGAGGAGCCAGCTCCCTGCCTTTATTCTATCCCACCCGCTGGCTAGAGGAAGGTGTGGTTGACCCCATTGGCTGGGTTGAGCCCTCCTGGATGATACCATGAGCCTGGACCTGGATTGGACCACCCAGGTATACCTCCCGCCTGGCTTGGGGGCTTGTGTATGAGCATGCTCAGTTTGGGGTCTTCATAGGTGTCTAATGGTTGCCTGATGTCTTTCCCACCTCTTTTATGGGGGCCTTTTCAGCCATGGGAGGGACAATCCCCTTGTCCCCAAATCTAGCTAACTAACAAATGTACCAGCACTTATCACGTGGCTGTTATAGCTGTAGAGGTTCCAAACAAACTCCAATTCCTTAATTCATGTTCCCTTTCTTTATTTTTAAGCCAGCAAATCTCTCTATGGCTCTTCATCTTCCTCTTTTTGCTTACAAGGACACATCTGGATAGTCCAGAATAATATTCATATCTCAAAATCCTTCATATACCTTACATGTACAACATTCCCTTTTTCTTGGGTGGCAACATATCCACATGTTCTGAATATCAAGGTCTGGGCACCTTTGGGGAGAGGCTGATATATTAGTTCAGGTTGACAAGAAAAACAAATCCAGGACTCTCATATATGTATAAGAAAGAGCTTTATATAAAAGAGTAATTGTATATCAAGAAAACAACCCAGACCAGACCAAATCAAGTCCATAAGTCAGATATTAGCCCTTACATCCTAAACTAGTTCACAAATCTCTCTTCAGACACTCAGCTACATGCAATGATGCAGAAGGCAGGAAGGTCACGGTTGGCGGGTGAAACATCTTGTGGATGGAATGGTGATGAAAGCGCAGCAGCGCTGGTACAGATCCCTGCAGCGTGGCTCCCTCAGGTCTCAGGGTGGCTTCACATGGCTTTTCAAAGGACGATGAAAAGTGAAAGAGAGAGGAACTTCCCAGAATCCTCATGAGAAGGTCTCACCCACAAAGAGGCATCATCAGACTGTGATGTGAATGACAGGCTAGACTCCATCCCTACACTTTATCAAATTGACATGAAATGATATAACTACCACAGTTTCCATTCTGCCTTCCATAGGTGCCTCACTTGACTTTGCTGACCCTGACCGTGAAGACACCACACACACACACACACACACACACACACACACACACACACACACAAACACACATGAGCACAAAGAGTGTGGGAGTTACATAATCTGGTATCAACTTGCAGAGGGGTGGAGGCTAGCCTGTCAATCAGATTGCAGCTTGATGATATCATTTGGAGGTACCACAGAGATAAGTAGCTCACTGGAGCCCAGATACACACAGACACTCTGCTTGCATTCCTGTTGACAAGCCACATGGGGACCCCTGATGGAACCAGAGCCCTGGAGCTAGAGGATCCATGTGGAGACCCATGCCAGCACTGAATTGCTTCCATTACGACTGGATCCACAAGACTTTCTACCCACTGACTTGTGATCTTCTTGCATCTGGTGACATTGCATGTGTTGCACAAGTCTGAAGAGGACTTTATAGATTGATATTGGACATATGGGCTAATATTGGACTTATGGACTTGAGCTGAACTTGGCTGAGATGTTTTCTCAGTATACCATTGCTCTTTGGTATAGCGCTGTTTCTTAAACACATATGAATGCCTATGAATTTGTTTCTTTAGTCAACCCAGACTAATACAAAGATGGAGAGAGGGCACGAGGGAGGGTGGGGACAAGAAAAAGAGGATGAGAGCATGTTTCTTTTGATGTTAGAGACACTGAATCTTGATGATACTGTGCGCCATGTGTCAGGGCCTATGGAGACCCAGTGAAAGAGCAGGTCAGAGTGAATTCAACCAGGCTGCCTACCTCTCCTAGGTGTTCTGCTCTAGTGTTTCTCAGTGAAAGACAGGTAGTGGTTAAAAACTGTGATATTTGACTGACTACCCTGATCCCAGAGATTTTGACTTTTAGTTAGGGTTGCAGTCAGGGTACTCTGCTTCTTACATGTTTCCCAGGTACCTACAGGAAGTTCAACCTTCACCTTCCACTGCCACCCCCACAAAACAAACAAACCAAAAACCATGGGGATCTTCTGGTATCACTTAGACCAACAACGTTTCCTCCGGTGCCTGGCATTGCCACAGCTGGCAGGCAAGTTCCCTAGAGCTGTGACAGATTTAACAACCCCCCCTTGCATCGTCACCATCCCCAGTCTCCCACCCTCCCTACTGCTTTCCTTGTAAGATATACTTACAAAACTTTAAGTCTCTCTGAATCAAAATGGATTCAACCACAATGATTCTGTTTTGTTTTGGTATTTTTGTGATAATGGGGTGAGAATATGGAGGGATGGTTAGCACTCAGCTCCTAACCCAAAGATTCATGGTTCAAGTCTACTCAATGACTTGGAAGGAAGGCTTGGCCATATACTTCCAAAGGATCAGTCGCTGGAAAATCTATAGAGCGCAGTGCTACTCTGACACATCTGACGCCGCCATGAGTCAACACAGGAGTTGCTTCATAAGATGTGTGGAGTACTCCTGTTTTCCTGGCAAACTACGTCTGTGGTGGTGCCTATGGGAAGTTTCTTAGAAAACAAAACTCTTGTCTGAAGAAAAATAGGCATTTACATTTTTTAAAAACATTTTTCCTCTCTCAGTACAGCATTAACATCAGGACACAAGATTGCAACACTGACTGGTGCTGTTTAGGCGATACATTGCCCCTCAGTAGAGTCACATTTGGGGTGGACATCTGTTGATGTTGTTTTCCAGTCCCTTGTATTTTTAAGTAGAAAGCACTTGACTAGTAGGCAAAGGGTTTGTGGGCAGTTTGAGCTCACTCAGATATAAACACCCTTGAAGAAAACAGTTTGCAACCTGTCTCCCAAAAGTCAAGCATTGAAAACCCTATGGAGTACAGTGTTGTTTTGCAACATATGGGGACACCATTGGTTACAAATCTCTTGACGGCAATTGGCTAGTTTATTTATTTATTTTTTTAACTTGGGGTGTGCGTGTGTGTGTATCAATGCCATTTGATGGGATGGAACTCCCTGTCATCAATGCATACAGTCTAGGAGCGACTGTCAGTCAAGGTGCATGGTCATTGGGTGACTGCATGACCCAGTCAGACACGTGGAACTCTCTCCATGGGATCTTACTCTCAAGCTAAGTGCCAAAAGATCGAGAGCGCACTGATCCCACCAGCTCTGTCGTAGATGGACTATTCTCTCTAACGTGCCACCACATCGTGCATGGTGCCTCGGTTTCTTAATTAAAATTTTTCACTTTCTTCCATTCTGTGAGCTGCTCATAACCTTCTAACAGATCTTATGTTTTGTTCAATCAGAATAGCTTTCTGCTGCTTACAACCTCGAATTCCGATGGATGCATTGAGGCAGAATTCTCCTCAGCTTCTAACAAGTATTAATGGAGTCTGGAATTGAAATCCTATAGATATCTCTCTACGCATGTCTGCCTCTGCCTTTCTTCTGCTTTGACTCCGGCCGTAATGACTACCACAATCAGCTCCACCGTGTGTGATCTGTTTTCAAGGCAGGTGGTGGAGGGGAAGATCAACATTGTGCTGCTACTACATCTGAATTATTATTTTGGCACACACTGTGAGACCGTAGACCAATGAAGTCTCTTCTCTGGCCTGTTTGCCACCACTTCTCCTCTCTCTCCAATGTTCCAGACCCTGGACTTTGCTCGTTTCTCCTTTGCAGGACCATTGTACTCACTGTTCCCTCTGCCTGTAATATTGTTCAAGTGTTTGCTCTTTCATATCACGCAGATGTCGGTTGAGGTGTTGCTTCATCAGACAGACTGCCCTAAACACCCTGTCCAGGCTTCCCTAAACACCCTGTCCAATATAGTGCCCTAAATACCCTGTCCAAGCTGCTCTAAGCACCCTGTACAGTGCCACAGACCCCTGGCCGCCCTAAACACCCTGTCCAATATAGTGCCCTAAACACCCTGTCCAATATAGTGCCACAGCCCCCTGGCCCTACTCCTCTCCATAACGACCTGGCTTTGTTGCCTTCATGAAATTCTCATATTCAAAAATGGACTCAATTTTAACAAGTTTGTTTCCCCCTCTAGTAAGATGTAAAGGAGATCTGGTGGCATAGTGGGTATGTGTTGGGCTGCAATGTTAAACTCAGCAGTTTGAAACAACCAGTTGCACCTCCGGGGCTTTCTGTGCCTATAAAAACTTTACAGCCTCATAAATTCACAGGGCCAGTTCTATCCCCTCCTGTAGGCTGACTATGACTCGGTATCAACCCGATGGCAGCAGGTACTAGTAGTAAAATGTGAACTACACAAGAGTAGAATACTGGCTGCCTCCTTTGCTGCAATTCATGAATGCCATGCTAGCACAGAGGCAGCCATTCCAGGTTCATAGACTATCCATCCCAGGCCTGAATTAGACCTTCCTCAGACATGCCTTAGGAATGTCTTCCCTTGGAGCCTTTTGTCGATGATGAAGATAAAGTTTTTCTGTCTGAAGATATTTATACTGTGCACACCTCTCTAAGAAGTTATTTAGTTGTTTGTTTGTGTTTTTAACTTCACCCAACTCCTAGCTTGAGAAAGTTTATTTATCTGCACTCCTTGCCCCTCTCCAGAAATTAAGCTCCTACTATGTATTAGAAATTATTATTTGGAGCTATTTCGTTGATTCTGACTCACAGTGACCCCGTGTATAATAGCATGGGCCAGGTCTGTGCCGCCAACACAATTGTTGTGTTTGAACCCATTGTTGCAGCCACTGTGTCCATTCAGTTTTTTGAGGACCTTGCTCTTTTTCAAAGCTCTCTACTTTACCACACCTGATGCCTATCTCCAAGGCCTGCTCTCTCACGACAGTATTTCCAAATTATGTGAGACAGTGTTGACATCCTTGCCACTAAGGGGCATTCTGGCTGTACTTCTCCCAAAACGGATCAGTCTGTTCTTTCAGCAGACATGGTACTTTCAATATTCTTTGCCAACGCCATTATTCACAAGCATCAATTCTTCTTCACTATTCTTTATTCAATGTCCAACTTTCACATGCCTATAAGGCCATTGAAAATACCATTGCTTGGGTCAGACACAGCTTACTTCAAAGTAACATCCTTGCTTTGCAACTCTTTAATGAGGCCTTGTGCAGCAGATGTACTTCATTTAATTCATCTGTTGACCTCTTCACTGCTGCTTAAATGAGCACTGATGGTGGATCCAAGCAAGACAAAATCCTTGACAACTTCAATTATGCTTCATTTACCATGAAAATTACCTACTAGTCCAGGCGTGAGGGTTTGGGTTTTCTTTCTTTCTTTTTTTTTTAACCCCACCTCAGTTTTCTTTACATTGAATTGTAATCCATACTGTAGCCTATAGTTCTTAATCCTCACCAGCAAGTGCTTCAAGTCCTCCTCACATTCAGCAAACAAGCTTGTGTCATCTAAGTGTGGAAAAAAGTTGTTTATAAGTTTTCTTCCAAACCCGATACCACATATTTCTTCATATAATATAACATCTCTGATTATTTGCTCAGAATACAGGTCGCATAAGTATAATGAGAGGCTACAACCCTGATGCACACCTTTTTAGATTTAGAACCATGTATTATGCCCTTGTTCTGTTTGCACACTGTCTCTTGATACATGTGTAGGTTCTATATGAGCACAATGTAATATTTTGGGATTCATATTCTTCTAACGACTATCCATAGTTTGTTATGGTCCACATAGTCAATTGCCTTAGCATACTAAATAAAACAAATAAAGCAAAATTGTGTCACCTGATACCACAGATTATCAATAAGCTTTCCACTTGAATGATATCACATTCTTTTTCATATAGTACATCTTCTTTGATTGAATAAATATGATGAGAGGATACAACCCTGGCACAAACTTTTCCTTATTCAAACCGTGCAATATTCTCTTTTTCTGTTCACATAACTCTCTCTTGATGGATATATATGATCTACATGAGCACAATTTAGTGTTTTGGAATTCCTATTATTCTCAATGCCATCTAGAGTTTCTTATTACCTACACAGTTAAATCTCTTTGAATAGGCAAGGAAACACAAGGAAACATCTTTCTGCTATTCTCTACTTCCATCTGACATCAGCAATGATATCCCTTGCTCCACATCCTCCTCTGAATACAGCTTGAATTTCTGGCAGCTCCTTGTCAATCTACTGCTGCAACCATTTTTGAATAATTTTCAGCAAGGTGTTAGTTGCATGAGACATCAATTATATTGTTCGATAATCTATGAATTCTGTTTTATTACCTTTCTTCAGAATTGATACAAATATGGATCTTTTTCAGTCAGTTAGTCACTGTCTTCCAACTTCTTAGCATAGACAAGTGAGTGCTTCCAGTGCTTCACCAGCTTGTTGAAACATTTAAATTGGTTTTCTGTCAATTATTGAAGACCTGCTTTTCATAAATGCCTTTAGTGCAGCTTGGACTTCTTCCTTCAGTACCATTGGTTCTTGATCATATGTTACCTCATGAAATGGCTGAATGCTGACTGGTTATTTTTGGTACAGTGACTCTCTGTATCATTTCCATTTTCTTTAATGTTTCCTGCATTATTTGCTATTTTTCTCATAGAAGCTTTCAATATTGGAACTCAAAGCTTGAATTTTTCCTTCATTTCTTTCACCTCAAGATCTTTTGACCTCTTGACGGCTGCCTCCAGGTGCATTGATGGTGGATCTAAGCAAGACAAAATTCTTGACAATGTCAGTCTTTTCTCCATTTATCATGATGTTAACTACTGGTCTGGTTGTGAAGATTTTGGTTTTCATCACATTGACCTGTAGTCCACACTGAAGGCAGCAATCCTTGATCTTCATCAGCAAGTGCTTCAAGTCTTCCTCACATGCAGTAAGCACGCTTGTGTTCCTGCATATCCCAGGTTGTTAATAAGCCTTCTTCCATTCCTGATGCCACATTTTTCTTCATATAATACAACCTCTTTGATTATCTGCTCAGCATAGACGTTGGATACTTTAGGTAATAGGATACACACCTCTTCTGATTTTAAACCATGCAGCATTCCTTTGTTCTGTTCACACAAATGCTGCTTGAGCCATGTACAAGTTCCTCATAAGCACAATGAACTGTTCTGGAATTCCCAATTTTCTCAAGCTTATCCATAGTTTCTTAGGATCCACACAGTCAAATTCCAAGGCAGAGGAAAGGAGTAAGGCCCTCAATGACACAGGGGCTGCAATAGTGGGATAAGGCCTAAGACCAATTTCGAGGATGGCACAGGACTGGTAAGTACTTCTTTCTGTTGTGCATAGGTTTGCGATGGGTCCAGGCTCACCCTATGGCACCTAGCAACAAAAAATTCAAGTAGAAGTTGAAAAATAATTTTTAAAGCTTAAGAGAGCCAAACTGTGATCTGGAGTTTATTCTGCCTACATTTGGAGAATGTCTCAAGAATAGATTTGACTCATTGAACACGAGTGACAGAAAGCCTGCTGTGCTACAAAGTGACATCAAAAATATTCAAAGGTGTCCCCCTGGATGGATCATAACCAACTATGGAGAGTATTGAAAAGACTGGGAATTCCAGAACACTTAATTGTCCTCATGTGGAAACTGTACATCGTTCAAGAGGCAGTTATGCTTATAGAACAATAGAGGGAATACACGGAGTTTCTGTATCAAAAAGAACAAGTCAACATTCAGTCATTTAAAGAGGTCACATATGATCAAAGATCAATGGTACTGAGGGAAGATGTCCAAGCTTCACTGAAGGCATCAACCAAAAACAAGGCTACAGGAACAGATGGAATGCCAACTGAATTGTTTCAACAAGCTGATGGAGCACTGGAGGCACTTGCTCATCTATGACAAGAAAGTTGGAAGACATCAACCTGGACAAGTGACTGGAAGAGATTCATATCTGTATCAATTCCAAAGAAATGTGATGCAACAGAATACATAACTTATAGAATAACGTCACTGATATCACATACAAGTAAATGGTTGCTGAAGTTCATCCAAGAACCGTTGCAGCAGTACATTAAAGTAGACATGCAAAAATAGATAAGGTGGATCTTGGCTGAAACAGAGAATGCACGAAAGATGTTTACTTGTGCTTTCTTGGCTATGCAAAGCCATTTACTGTGTGGATCATAACAAACGATGGGTAGCATTGACAAGAATGGGATGTCTAGAACACTTCATTGTGCTCATTGGAGCCAATACACAGAACAAGCAACAGTTGTATAACAGACGAAGGGAATATTGCATGGTTTAAAATCAGAGAAGATTTGTATCAGGGTTGTATCCTCTCACTATGCTTATTCAATCTGTCTGCTGAGAAAATCATCAGAGAAGCTGGATCACAGGGCAAAAAACACTGCAACCATCGCTTTGCAGGAAGACTTATTCCACGCTTTCTATATGCAGGTGACACAACCTTGCTTGCAGAAAGTAGGGAAGACTCGAAACACTTGCTGTTCAAAATCAGGATTGCTTTCTTCAATATGGGTTACAAAGCATTATAAATCACAACTAGGTCAATAACTAAAATCATAATAGATAAAAAAAAGTTTGAAGTTGGATAGAAGGTAATCAATTTCTACAAATTGCCTCTAATTCAAAATGGCTTCCATATGAAGTGTGTGGAATATTTGACTTGCTGGAATATATCTGGGTTAGGAATTCTGTGTATAGCAATGTACGGTCTTGGGATTTGGGTCTGGAAGTAACCACAGATCATTTTGTCCAATCCTTTTTATTTGAGTTCTAGGAAAAGTGCATTGGGCTGCTATCTGCATGGTTGGCAATTTGAAACCACCAGCACCTCCCTGGGGAAAAAGACTGGGCTTTCTACTCCTGTAAACAGTTCCAGTCTCAGAAACCCACAGTGGATTGCTATGAGTCAGCATGGACTCAATGGCAGTGAGGTGGTGAGGGAAACTGAGCCCCAGAGAGAAAGAGGATATATTGACTTTTTCCAATGCAATAGATTGGCTTCTTCTCTCCACAGATCTCCTTATCCTCCTTAAATCAATACTGACTGTGTTTCTACTTTAGGGTTGGTATTAAGCTGGTTCTTGGAGACAAGTCTGAACAAATCAGGTATGGATTCTGTTTTATGAGAGCTTACAGTTTAGAGAAGAAGGAAATATACAGCAACAAACAAGGAAAATGTTGAATGGTTCTAAGTACAATGAAGAAAATGAGAACATAGGAGTGAATACCATGAGAACATAGGAGTGAACACCAGAAGACAATGATCCAAATGGCCTGGTTTATTTGTTTGTTTGTTTTTAATTATAAGTCCCAAGACCTAGCTTCTCTGCCTTATAGGGTCAAAAATAAGCTCAGATTGTCCATCAGAAAATGTCAACTGTCAAGGTGGTTGTGTTAGTCTGGGCAGACTAGAGAAACCAATCCATAGGAACTCATGTGCATAAGAAAGAGGTTTATATACAAGAGCAATTGAACATTGAGACAACATCCCAACCCAGCTCAGATCAAGTTCATAAGTCCAATATTAGCCCATATGTCCGATACCAAACTATAAAGTTCTCTTCAGACTCATGAAACACATGCAATGATGCCAAATGCAGAAAGATCACAAGCCAGTGGGTTAGAAGTCTTCTGGCTCCAGTGGTATCGTAAGCACCTCATTGCTGACAAGGGTCCTTATGTGGCTTCTCTAGTTCCCAGGGTTGCATCAGGGTAGGTCCATGTGGCTTCTCCTCAGAGATGTCTGCCAGGAAGTCAGCCTTGTCAGTAGAGTGGACCAAGAGAGAGAAGTGTGCCCTGCCTCCAAGGAAGAAATACAGGATTTCCAAGAATTCTCAGGAGAAGGCCATGCCCACACAGAGGCCTCATTGGCTATGATCTGATTGACAGGCTAGACTCCACGCCTTCACTCTTAATCCTCAAATTGACAAAAGCCCAAGGGCCAGATGGGAAATCCTAGATAATAAGAGCAGTCCAAACCAGTTATCACTCTGGAGCTGCTCCTGTGAGTCTGATACCAAAAAACCAAACCAAACTCACTGCCAGTGAGTCAATGTCAACTCATAGCGATCCTATGGAAGGGGTTAGAATTGTCCTGTGAGTTTCAGAGATTGTAAGTCTTTATGGGAGTAGAAAGCTCCATATTCTACCATGGAACAGCTGGTGGTTTTGAACTGCTGACCTTGCAGTTAGCAGTCCAACTCATAACCACTATGTCACCAGGGCTCTGGGGAGGCTTCCTAAAGCCCTACCGCTTTATTGTGCCCCCTTACTGTCTTACCTCCTTAATGTCTGCTGCTCCTGGCTTCTTCATAGCTCCTCAGGCTCATCTGTCCTTCAAGGGCCATCCCCCCCTTCATCTATAGTAATAAAAATGGATGCCTATTTTGGGCTAACTTTCCTCGTGCTCCACTGAATCCAGGTGACTAAGACCATGGAATGTGTGTGGAGATGATGTAGGAAACGTTTGCCTAATCTCCTTAAGAGGAAATCCAGTTCTGAGATTCATCTCTTTCCATCTTCTCGTGGACGAGTATGATGTTGTGTGCCAACACTATTTTGGAGACACATGTTGAAGATAGAAGGGTAACGGTCATCCTACTTCCCAGAATGACAACACGAGGGATAGATGATTGCTGATTTGTTAAATCTTCCCTTTATTGTCCTCTTTGAGGCTGTCATGTTTGGTCTCTTTGTTACAGCAGTTAACGACTTACTGATACAATCCCTACTCTAAATTTTGTCAGCATAGTTGACTTGAAATCACTGATCTTTACAAGGACGATGATAGCTTGATAGCAGCAACATTGGGCTCTCACTTGTTGCAAGGACGAGAATGTGAACTAATCACTCAAGGGGACCCACAGAGACATTTCTTTGGGCTTCTGAAAAACGGGAATTGACTTTTTGCAATAGTCGTGGAACCATATTGATATTCCATTGAGCCTGTGAATAAAGCCAACCCAGTGGAGAAAAGAGCTACATGATACAGGAACTAAGATCTGTTCATGAAATTTTAGCCTCTGAATAAAACTGTCTGTGACCTGCGGAGATAATAACACGCATAAAAACAAGACAGAGCGAAACCAAGCAACAATGTACAACAAAACAGCAACAACA
>NW_022106189.1:6709866-6730342 GCF_000313985.2 Echinops telfairi | reverse complement strand
TCAGAAGCAACAAAGCCCACATGGAAGAAGCACACCAGCCTAGGTGTCGAAGGGATCAGGCATAAGGCATCATCAGAACAAAAAATCTTACCCTAGTGAATGATGGGGGGAGTGCAGAGTGGAGACCCAAAGTCCATGAGTAGGCCACTGGAGAACCCCTTGCAGAGGGGTCTTGGGGAGGAGACGAGCCAGTCAGGGTGCAATGTAGCAACGATGAAAATTACAACATTCCTCTAGCTCCTAAATGTTTCCTCCCCGACCCCACTATCATGATACGAATTCTACCTTGCAAGTCTGGCTGGAGGATGTACACTGGTGCATATGGGAACTGGAAATATAGGGAACCCAGGGTGGATGATCCCTACAGGACCAGTGGTGTGAGTGGGGACACTGGGAGGGTAGAGGGAGAGTGGCTTGGAAAGAGGGAACCGATTACAGGGAACTATATCTGACCTTTTCCCTGGGGGACAGACAATGGAAAAGTGGGTGAGGGGAGACATCGGACAGAGCAAGATATGACAAAATAATGATTTATAAATTATCAAGGGCTCATGATGGAGAGGGGAGTGGGGAGGGAGGGGAAAATCAGGACCTAATGCCGGGGACTTAAGTGGAGAGGAAATGTTTTGAGAATGATGAGGGCAATGAATGTACAAATGCACTTTACATAATTGATGTATGTATGGATTCTGATAAGAGTTGTATGAGCCCCTAATAAAATGATTTTTAAAAAAACCTGTCTAGCCATGCTCCTGAACTGAACAGTTACAGAAGTCAATACATGACTTGTCTCCTTTAGACAGTTTATGTTGGGTTTTGTCTCATATACTCTGAATAATTCATTCATATTGGAATAAAAAGAGACTTTCTTATAAGTCTTATAGCCTCTTTTCACGTATCATAGTGTTGAGTACATTGTAAATATTCTATCACTATACACTGTTTGGAGTTGAATGGTCCTGTTAGAAGAGACGTTAGAGCAGTGGTTCTCAACCTGTGGGTCGTGACTGCTTTAGGGGTTGAAGGACCCTTTCACAGGGGTCACCAGATTCATAACAGTAGCAAAATTACAGTTATGAATTAGCAACAAAAATAATTTTATGGTTGGGGGTCACCACAACATGAGAAATTCTACTATAGGGTCATGGAATTAGGAAGGTGGCGAACAACTGCTTTAGAGATAAATGATGTTAACCATGCTCATTCATAGATAAGAGAAGAGGGGCAAGAGAATGGAAGAGGCTTTCTCGAGGTCCCATAGTGAGATAGCTTGACAGCCTAGACTCCTATACAGTCCTGGAAATAATTTATTGCTTCACTGTGCCATCTCCAATGTTTTATGGATTAATGAGCTGAGATTCCAAGTCAATATTTTGAAGGAATTATTCTTCTAGTGCTTGCTTTGTATTATTTCCTTTTATAATTGTTCTCACCCCACCCCACACAACTAGTCTTGGAACCCAATATCCAAACAAAGTTCACTACTCTAGCACCTGAATAGCTAGGTATTGGAAGTCCCTTCTAGGATTCTGAATTGAGATTTCTCACCCCATCAAGAGATGGTGTTAGATTAGAGGACTTCTTATCACTTGGGGCAAGTCCCATAGTAAATGAATGGTTTCTTAAATGAGAATTATTGTTGATCACGAATGTATACAAATGTTAAGAGGGGTGGTCAGTGATTGCTAGTGAATAATAAAACATTTTATAATTTCATATTGCTATATTTACCATTGACAACAAGCATTTAGATACAATTTAATGCCTTTTGTTTGCATGCTTGAAGCGCCCTCCAGCTCAGAATGTCTTAATACTTCCCCATTACAAAGTATATGATGTGTGGGATGCACTTAGACAAAGATGACACCCACCACAGACTGTGGGTCACAGGCAGTTGTCAGAGCGATGGGTTTTCCTCTCTTCCACTCTAGAACACATTGTACAGAGCAACTAAGAGTCTCGAGCTTACAGCTTAGGCATGTCAATGAAATAAAGTGAAAGTATAGCATTTGTAACTTTAATCACTAAAATGATTAATGCATTTATCATAACCATCTTCATAATTGGCTGGGGATCCTCAGAACTTGGGGTGTTTTAGGCATTGAATTTCGGCCACAACCAGATTGGCTTAACTCACTCTTCAGGTGTCAGCAGTGCTGGCCCCATTTCCTCATAGCCTTCCTTTGCCTAGTACCTGAGGTATTGTCTGCAAATTACAACGTGGCTTGTGTGTAAAACTGCCCTTGTGCCCTGCTGTTTCTGGACAGGAGCCAAGCTTAGTATATCAAAGATGCTCTTAGGGGAGAGAACAGAGGAAAGTAATGCATATAAGTTCCCATGGCCTCATTGTTTAGACTTCACAGTCTCTTATCTTCTGTGATTTGTACACTTGAGTCCCATAACTATAGAGGCAACCTAACTCAAAGCATATCTGGTTTTCATCACTCATTCACATCTTCTGCCTGGTACCTGTGATGAACATTATGACTTTCAGCTCCTCATATCCCTTCCAGACTGAAAGACTCATTGGAATTGCAACTGGTTCTTAGTTATTCAGCAAGTATTATTGGACTTAGAGAGCTTTTTTATTTTTGTACAAAGGTATGTTTCCTTGTAGGGAGCAAGCTGCACCCAAAGATTGCTGAGGTCAGAGAAAGGCCTTGCAGTAACCTGGCAAAGCTCTGACAGTCTTTCTCTCATCAGAGCTCCTCACAAAACTGTCTCACAAAACTGTCTGAGGCCTTATTGAGGTGGCATTTCAATTAATCTCCCCTTTGCCTGATCTTGCTTCCTTCCATTCACTTCCATGTGTGTTGACCCTGAGCACATACCCTAATAAACTTTCTACCTGCTAGTTTATAACTCTGCTGGCTCAGTGGTTGAGTGCTTGTCTACTAAGTGGAAGATTGGTGCTTTGAACCCACCAGCCACTCCATACGAGGGAAGAGTGACCATCTGTTTCGGTAACTATTTATAGACTTGGGAATTAAATGAGGCTCTGCCCCTAAAGGGTCACTATGATGGAGAATCAACTTAATGGCAATGGGTTAGTGATCTCTACCTCCATGTCTGTTTCCTGAGAAAAATGGCCTGCAGCAATAACCTTTCTAGAATTCTAAGTAAATTCCTTAGTTTGAGAAACAATTATTTGTATTGAGTTCTGGCTATTTGACAAATTCTACGATAATATGATTAAGTTTATTAGTCTAGTTTCTACCTCATAACATTTTATGATAATTGTGTTAGTCTGGGTAAACTAGGGAAACAAATCCACAGAAACTCATATGTATAAGAGAGAGTTTTATATAAAGGGTAAGTGTAAATTAAGAAAGAATTCTAACCCAGTACTGTCCAAGCCCATAAGTTCAATATTGGCCGTATGTCCGTCACCAATCTACAAAGTCCTCCTTAATCCCGCAAAACACACGCAATGACACTGACTGTAGGAGAAAAAGCCAAATCAGTGAATGTGTAAGCATCTCAGCACTGGCAGGGGTCTCCGCACGGCTGCTCCAGCACCCATGGCTGCACCCATGTGGCTTTTCCTCAGGGATGTCTTGCAGAAAGTGAGCCTTGCCAGCTAAAGCAGGGAATTGGCTAAGGCAGCTTCATCCTGGTGCAACCATCAGAAAGCAAGAGACTGAGAACTAGAAAGGGGAGGATCACTGAGCCATTTACCTCTCCTCCCTTCAATTAACCCCACCTGTGCTTATCAGCCAGGTTGGCACAATACACCTTAACTATTTCAATAATTAAATATTATTATCACTTATACATTAAGAAAGTTCTCCTAAGAGGGGATATCAATAAATTTCCCAAGTTTATATAATAATTAACCAGTGGATCTGGGGTATAATCTCTGGCAATCTCATCATACACCTTCTTGACTATGTGTATCTTTTGCAAAATTGTGTGTACAGGTTTTCATCTAAACCTGTCAAAATAGACTCTTGTTCTTTATCTTCTTTTGATGTAGGTCATGTACCAAATTTCTACCCAGAGTGACCGTATGTATAAGAGTGTATCTGCATTCCATAGAGTATTCAACAATTGGGTATTCAAAAACAGATCTCCAGTTTTTTTCCTCTGAAGTGCCACTGGGTATATACAAGTCTCCATCTATTTGAACAGCAGCCTTTCAATTTAGTTTTGTGCCATCCCATCTAGAAAATCCATATTGAACCAAAAATTTCCTGTATCTACATGTGTGTGCCCCTCTGACCTTAGCTCATGAGTCACTTTATAAATGCATAACTCAATAAGTATGTGGTGGTATATTACAATACTGGATATTGTTTGTTATTGTTGTTGCTGTTGTTAGGTGCCATAGAGTTGGTTCCGACTATATCAACCATGTGTACAACAGAACGAAGCCCAGTGTGGTCCTGCTCGATTCTCACAAGTGCACATATTCTTGAGCCCAGTGTTGCAGCCACTATGTCAACCCATCCTGTTGAAGGCCTTACTCTCTTGAACTGCCCCTCTACTTTGCCAAACATGATGTCCTTCGCCAGGGACTTATCTCTCCTGACAACATGTCGAAAGACAAAGTCTGGCTATCTTTGCCTCTCTAAGGAGAGCTCTGGCCCTACTTCTTCCAAGAAAGATTTATTTGTCCTTTCCGGAAAGAAGTAATATTGTGGAGCTCTTGGGAAATAGAGTTAACACCCAATCTGTACAGAACCAAAGTGGGGTCTTGATATTTATTATACTTTTGCATCAGTATATGTATCATAACTTCTTTGAATCTGAACTCTGGAACTGTAGGCAACAGTGCTTCCTCATAACAATACTATTTTTGGATTGTACCTGAAGACAAGGCATCTTGATAGAGGAGTAGTTCTTGGGTTTATTTATACTAGTAGAGTGGAGGAGAATAGTGGATGGAGTTCACTTCCTTCCACTTACAGTGAGAAGCACCTCAGAACCCAAGAGAGGGATGACGTGAGCAGAGCAAAAAGAAGAGAAGATGAAGTTGAAGCCATATGATTGGTCGGAACATGAGCAGCCACCAAGATGAAGGTAGGCAGAGGCTCAAATATAAGTTCTCAAAAATGTCCTGGCCTACTCCCTGGAATAAGCTGTTGCTCCTTTGATGATGCTATGTTATCATGACACAGCTTACTGTGGAGGTCACCCAAGTAGCCCTGGCCTAACTGCATGAGCCTGAAAACCAGAGAGATTTCCACAACCATCAGAAGATGAAAGCATAATAAGTCAATGAGATTCAAAATATGAAAAGACCTTGACATGCCACTGAAGGTTTGAAAACCAAATGGGCGATACGCGAAGGAATGTGAGCAGTGTCTAGAAAGCCCATGTTCCATATCGCAAATATGAAGAACCTGAGGTTTAGAAGGAGGTAGGAGTGATAGTGGCTAGAAGAAGACTTCTAAAACTTATATATTACAGATCGGGGCTCCATGTTTTTGCTAGTGATGTGGGAGGAAAGCAAAATAGCAGCGAGGTTAGGAAAATGAATGCCATGCTTGAAATTTAATATCCAATTTATTGTTATTGAACATATTTTTAGGAAAGAAATGGAACTTTGTGAACCTCAAGCATCTCCACAGTAAAAGGAAAAAAACAATGGAGTCAGCTTCATCGGATTGTTGTAACATTAATGAGCTTATGCCTGTAAACTCCTTTGTATGAAGTCCTGACATAGCAAATGTTATTGGTTTGAAGGGTTGTTACAGATAATGCTATTATTGCTACTACACTGCCTCTTATTCACCCATTAATCAAACACATGCAAGCAAAACCAAACCAAAAGTTTAATAAATGGCTCAGAAAACCTGGTCCAATGAAAAAGGACTTGGTCTGCTTGACAAAAACATATCAGACTTTTATTCTAGATCTAGTTTTATACATTTGTTCATCTGCAAATGTTCTTACCTTCTCCAATAGGGTCAACTTAATTAAATTATTGTGAAGATTCAATAAAGAGAACATGTTTGATTTAGAGTACATGTTGAGTTGCTAGTGAACGGGTATACCTCCTATCATGCCCATCACCATCATACTCTTACTCTTGGAATTGAGTTCTTTAGATTTCTTTGCATATTTTCAAATGGGGATATATTTTGTTTTGACTACCTCTTAGAACTGGCATTATAATACAGTCATATTGTGAGAAAATTAATAGCAGCATTCTACACAACAGCAGACAATATTATGATGATACCTGTGATTTGGAATGAGCCCTGGTGGCACAGTGGGTTAGGCACGGGGCTGCTAACCAAAAGGTCTGGGTTTGAAACTCACCAGTGCATCTATCAGAGAAATATGAGGTAGTCTGCTTATGTTAAAATTAGAACCTTGGGAATGATATCGAGTGCATCCATTCTGTTTTTAATGTTGCTCTGAGTTGGAATCAACTCAATGGTGGTATTTGTTTGTTTGTTTGGTTTGGTTTTAGTAATGTGCAGCCATGAACAGATTCTCTTCTTTTCTATGAGTCCTTCAGGATGGTTAGGTCAAGACCATGTTCATGCTTTCAATGTTACTGAAAATTCAACATGAATTACTTAGATCCAGGGCTATATAGGTCCCTGGTTCTGGGGTATCCCAGAAGACCTAGTGGTGTAGTGGTTATCCACAATTCTCATGATTGGCAGTTTGAATGAGACCACCATCTCCCTGCAGCAGAAAGAATGCGCTTTCTACTTCCGTAAATAGTTACAGTCTTGGTAACCCACAGGGGGTCACTATGACAGCAGTGACTCCATGGCACTAAGTTGGTTTTTTGGTTCTAGGGAACCTGGGTGAGAACATAGGAAAGAGTACAAAATAACTTCTACTTAGGTTTGGGAATGTGATGATTTTATGTGTCAAACTGGCAAGAGTGTAAGGACCCAGTTGTTTGGGTAAATACTCATCTAGTTGTTATAAAGTGATGACATCACTTTAGTAAGTAAACCATATTGCCTTTCATAATGTGAGTGGACATAACCGAATTAGTTTAAGGCAAAGAAAGGGAGCTTCCCTAGTGTGTAGATAAACATTTTGTTAGAACTCATTAGAACTTTTCTCATTGCCTGGTCTATGGATTTTGGGCACAGGAATTCAAGAATCTCTAACTTATTATCTGACTTTTTGAATTTGCCAGTCACCCACAGTCTCTCTTTCCATAGTGTGTGTGTGTGTTTGTATGTGTGTGTTTCTCTGAAAACCTTGATTTAGATAATTAGTAACTCCAGATGGGATAAAGTCTAAATTTCTCAGTTAAGTTCAGTTTCCTTAAATTTGGAGAACCAGGAAATCCAGACTATTGGGTATGAGAGAATAAAATATCCCTTCATTCTCATTGAACTTTAGTCTATGGACCAGCCATAAAAGGCATAGAAATACTTTTCTCACTGGCTTGCCTTTGTTTCAGTGGGCTTACAGCTTCTTATTACACTCTCCTTTCTGTGTATCTTAATTCATTACCAAGCCAGAGAACACTGGGTTATTTCAATCAGATAAAAAAGGAACAGCTTCCATCTTCCTTTATAGAAATCCTGATTCCAAATGGCCCAGCTTGACTAATTTTAGTATTTAAAACAAATTTATTATTCAGAAAAGCAGTCCAGAATATTCCTCAGAAATGGATTTTAGAGCCTCATAAATACTACCTATAAACTTATCAGCACATAATGATATTATCAGCATACAGAATGAATATGCCAATTCACATGGAATTGAGTAATAGGCTTATAAAAGGAGAAAATAAAAGTGGACCCAGAATAGACCACGATAGTTTCCTGATGTGAATGGCCCATTGATTCAATAATGCCCCACCAGAAAGAACAAGCTCTTGATGATTGCTCAGTGTGCACCCCACCACAGAGCCACATTGTTGGATCATCATCATTATGCGATTTGCTTAGCAATAACTAGTGGTCTAGCACATCCAAACACATTCCTTGATCTCCCAAGCATTCAGCCTGCCAGTTTGACATGGTCCAGGGCCAAAGCAATTTCCTTATTAAAATCCAAGCAAAGCAATTGTATAGATGAAATGGCCAACTGTCAGTTTTGAGTGACCATACAAACCAACACTACCGACACAGTGCCCACAGTATCACTGAAAATCATTTAATATTTTGAAACATCTGCTAAGCAAATATGTGGGACTTCTGGGCTTATTTGGAGCATGTGTTTACAGAGGGGGACATTTTATATCAGTTGTGAGAAATGAATGAGATGGATAGAAAATTCAATATGATCTGAAAAAACTTGAAAAAGCTCCTTTTTACACCTGGCTGTATATGAAAATGTATGCTAAAAATTGAACTTCAAAGATAAAAATAAACAACTGCTTTAAATTATCTCTTTTGAAATGATACCTCCAAGTTCTGATTCTGTTAGCCCTGCTGCTTAGACTGAGTCAAGAATTTTAGAGATGGAGGTAACCTTAAAAGCAGTGGTTTTCAACCTTCCTAATATGGTGACCCTTTAATACAGTTCCTCATGTTGTGGTGACCCCCAGCCATAAAATTATTTTCGTTGCTACTTCAAAACTATAATTTTGCTACTGTTATGAGTCGGGCAACCCCTGTAAAAGGGTCATTTGACCCCCAAAAGGGTCACGACCCACAGGTTGAGAACCACTGCTTAAAAGTATCCTGGAAGAAATTGAGACTTGGATCAGAGATCTTTTTGTTGGGGGTGACATTGTGATGTAGCAGCCATGCCAAGGCTTACCTCCAGATCTTATTCTGAATCCAGATCTCTTCCACGAGAACTATGTGCCCTCTGTTATTGTTGTCAGCTTCTATTGATCCTGTCCCTGATAATGGCGACTCCAACCACAACATACAGAACGCTGCCCTGCTCCTTCTCCATGATGAATTGCAGATCCGCCTACTATAATCTATAGGGGTTTGATGGACTGATTTTTGGAAATAGATCACTAGTCCTTTCTTTCTAGTCTATTATCTGGAAGCTCTGCTGAAATTAGTTCAGTATTAGAGAAAGGTGCAAATGTTCAATGAGCTTGAGTACTATCTAAGCTAAGTCCCCCAATTAAAAGTGAAAAATTTACTGCAGAAACACCATTGCCCATCGTGTGCCATATAATGTAGCATAACCAAGGGAGAGAGATACGTTTCCAGGTATTTGGGCAGCACATCTTTGTTAGAACACATGCCTTCTTTGTTTAAGGGCACTTGCATTTTATTAGCTCTCTTCCTCACTTATAACATGATGAGGATAAAGTGATAATACTCTTTGTCCTCTTGAATGCAAAGAAATGTTGTGAAGACCAGTAAAGTTAAAAATAAAGAAAGGAAATAAAACTTTGTGAAATAGTAGAGGTCATGTTCAAATAAGGTTGTTTTTAATCAATTTATTGGGGCTCATACAATTCATCACAATACATAGATCAATTGTGTAAAGCACATCTATACATTTGTTGCCCTCATTATTCCCCAAATTCACTTGCCTCTTGGGTTCCCGGAATCCGCTAATTTTCCTTTTTCCCCCTCTCCCATTCCCTTCCTCCTCCCCTCTCCCCCATGCACCCTTAATAATTTATAAATTATTATTGTATCTTATATTACACTGTCCGGCGTCTCCCTTCACCCACCCTTCTGCTGCTCGTCCCCCAGAGAGGAGGTTATATGTAGCTCCCTGTGATCCATTCCCCCCTTACTACATCCCCTTTCCCTCCTGGTATCGCCATTGTCACCCCTGGTCCTGAGAGGTTCATCTGTCCTAGATTCCCTGCGTTTCCAATTCCCATCTGTACCGCTGTGCATCATCTGGTCTAACCAGGTCTGCAAGGCAAAATTGGGGTCCTGGTAGTTGGGGGGAGGAAGCGTTTAAGAACTAGAGGAAGGTTGTGGGCTTCATTATTGCTATACTGTACCCTAAGTGACTCATCTCCCCACTACCCCTCTGCAATGTATGTCCAGTTATCTAGAGATGGGCATTGGGTCTCCATCACGCGCCACCCTCATTGACGAGGATATGATTCCCCCTCCCTATCTTTGGTGTTTAAAGCCTGGTCCCTTTGGCCCTTCATGATCACACATGTTGGTGTGCTGCTTCCATGTGGGCTTTTTTGCTTCTGGGCTAGATGGCCGCTTGTTTACTGCCTGGCTATCGAGACCTATAGCGTTTGGGGACTTAAAGGCTTGAAAGTAAACAAATAAGGTTTTTTTTAAGTGGGGTCATCTCACTAACAGAGGGAGACTTCTCAAGGGAGGAGTCCTGTCATGCCTTATTCACCACAGTCCCTACCAGATACAAGGTCAGTGCTGGCTGGATCTTTGCATCAGTGAATTAAATAGATGGCGGCCCCTCATTGGGACTAGCCTAAGGTTCTTAGGTCCAGACAGTTATCGGGTGCTCCCTGCTGGGCAACACTCAGAGTAAGGTGGTTTCCATGGTAATATCAGCCCATACACTTTCAACCCAGGAAGCTGTAAGCAACCATTAGAGAATATCTAGTTCAACTGCTGGTTCACAGTCTTGCTACAGAGTCTCCCAAATCAATTCCAGCTCATATCTCTTCCCTCTACAGCTTTCAAAGTCCTCATGCAAAATGGTATTAATTATTCTCACAGTAACACTGCCAAAGAAATCACAATTGTATTATTATTTCACTTATTTTTTATTGCAAAATCAAATTATGGCAGTGAGATAAAGAAGTCTGCACATAGAATTAAGGATGGTGCCGTAATGCCACCACACAATGGTTTTGCAAAGCTCCCTTTATAGCCCTTTTAAAGTCTGGCCCCCTACCAAAGCAATGGTCATGGCTTTGGCCCAACACTGCCCTGTCTCAATATTCAGTGATATCAGAGGACAGCTTTAATAATCTGCCAAGTTTCCAAAAAGACCAAGGCATTCCCCAGAATCTCCCAGGTCAAATATGTGTCTAATGAAGTTAACTCGAAGTGCCCTCAGCTTCAGCCACACTCATTGAACTGTCTGCCTGGAAAGATTAATCATAGGGTATGTATTCCCCTAAATACTCCCCAGCAGCTGTCTCAAATTCTCCCAACGGAGCTCCACCTCTTTAGTGTCTGACTTTGATGCCTTTTAAAACAGAAATCCCCTGAAGCAACACTTGAAGCTGTCATCAATCATACACAGTTTAGCATGGACACGTTTTGAGTGTTTTCTCAGAGAGTAAAAGGCTCCAAACAATGGAAGAGATCCACTCAAACCTTCTGAATTTATAATAATGTATAATCATCTGAATGATGATCACTCACACGCACATAGCACTCTGCCAGCCATGCTTACATATACTATCTTATTTCATCCCCACAGCCATTCCAGGACCTATGCTTCATATTCCTGTTCAAACTAACAACAGCAACAAAAATGGCCATATTGCTAATTCAAATCCATAATGTGCATCACAGTTGAACCATGCGACATAACATTCTCAGTGGCTGATTTTTCACAGGTCTTTTTTCTACTAGGCTATTCCCCAAGGCATTTATGAATCGATGGATTAGAACCTCCAGTCTTACTGTTGGCAGCCAAGTGCATAAGTATTGAGCCCAGCCAGGGATTCCATCCCTGTTTTACTGAAGCTTTAAAGTGGAAGTAACATGACCAAGGTCACTGAGCAAAAATAAAACCCAACAGATCCTGTACTAAAATCTGTGTTCTCTTATCCTAAAGTGTATGCTCTTACCTACAAAATGTTCAATGTCGAGGTCTTTGCATTTTCTTTGAATTATTTTCCTTAAGACCAGGTACTATTGAGGCTAAATTATCAGGAGGTAAAAGAAGTACTGTGTTCCAAGGTTTAGATCCTTTGGTTGACTGGCCTTTTTTGGATATCCTTACCCTCCCACAACTCTGTGTATTAGGGATGTTGTTTTCTCCCTTTATCTCACTCTTCCCTTTCTATCTGAAACTCATCTCCCACTTAGTTCCCTACGGAGCTACCCAAACAATGCTTACTGATCTTTATGTCTCAAAGCACATGCTACTTCCTCTGGTGGGGGTGGGGGCATAGCTTGCACCACCTGTCAAATTGAGGGACACTTCCACTGTGCTCTGACATTCAAGGAAGAACTGCTGCAGGGCTTCATGATGCACCACTCACATTTTAGTGTATGTAAAGCAATCCAGTCATCATGCGTGCTTGTGTGGCATAGCCCTCCTAAACAAAGCAGTGAAAGAACAAATACAACTGGAGTTGACTCAGTTCTGACTAATGGTGACCCTCAAGCATAGCTCTGCTGTCCATCAGTTTCCAATAACTGACATTTTCGAAGTAGATTGGTAGGCCATTCTTCTAAGGAACCTGAGTGAACTTATCCTCCCAATCTTTTAATTAGCATCCAAGTTTGTTAAACATTTCTATCAATCAGGTATTACCTTATATTGCATGATTAAACCTTTTGCCATTGAGTCAATACCAACTCATAGCAACCCTGTACAGTGTTTGTGAGGTTATGAATGTTTATGGGAGCAGATGATAACCTCCTATGAAGTGGCTGGTGTGTTTGAAGCACCAACCTTGTAGTTGTATCAATCTATTGCTTACCTAAGAGCACAATCAGAATTCCTTCTATTATATGATAGTGAATGTTCATTCCTCACGCTTAACTGTCTTATTCAGCAAACGTCCCATATATTTTTGTTCAATTCCATCCATGCCACTTTCCTCATCAGTCAATGTTACTGATAAGTTGAGAAGCAAGACTTTAGCCTGGTGATATCAGTTTGCTTTGTTTATGGGAACTGGGTGCATGCTGCATGTATTTCTGGCTCAGAGTGTGGAATCAAAACACCAGAACCACCTGTGTATGGTTTCTAGAGACCAAATTAGGGACAAAGGACCTAAGATGTAAGGGGAAAGAAGTTTTAAATGTGCTGTTATTTCTGCTGTTGCCATTAAGCAGTGCTGTATGTATGGTGTGGCCATCAACCACATGTGCTGGCTTCATGTTAGTATTTTGGCTTATAAGGCAATACTTCTTTACCAAGACAGGACTGTTCACAATACTGTTTGTGTGCTCCCTCTCTTTGAAACAAAAGTGGTGGCTATCAGGTTTTTTCAGCCACACTTTAAGCAACCCTCATACCAGTGTCCCAACTGGTGCAGCAAGCAAACCTCGTTAAGTTATCAGATATGGAATTAGAGAAGAAAGGTGGGTAAGCATGGGAACAATTGGTTTAGAAAATGGCAGCCCTAATCAGCGAGTCTGACATTTAATGAATTTGCCTGGAATCTGACCATATATTTGAGAAGGGGTGATAGAGTTCCCCACAAATGGCACAGCAAAGAATGATATCTAAAGTTCAGATTATAAAAAGGGAACTCACATTCACTGTGATGAGACACAGTGTGTTCAACCTTACCTCCCAGAGCTGCATACATGCTCAGCACATGGAAATTATTTAAGGTCAGCTTCTTGAGTTGATTGATTTAAAAGATAATATGAAA
This sequence comes from Echinops telfairi, assembly GCF_000313985.2. Lineage (NCBI taxonomy): Eukaryota > Metazoa > Chordata > Mammalia > Afrosoricida > Tenrecidae > Echinops > Echinops telfairi. The sequence continues at coordinate 6,716,937 of NW_022106189.1, read as the reverse complement.
CATAACTCTTGTTATTTCTTTTGTTTAATCACTTTATTGGGGGCACGTACAATTCTTATCACAATCCATACATCCATCCATTGTGTCAAAGACATTTATACATTTCTTGCCATCATCATTCTCAAAACATTTGCTTTCTACTTCAGCCCTTGGTATCAGCTCCTCATTTTTTCCCTCCCTCCCTCCCTCCCTCCCTCCCTGACCCTCTCTTCCTCCCTGCCTCCCTCCTTCCCTCATGAACCCTTCATGATTTATAAATTATTATTATTTTTTCATATCTCTCCCTTCACCCATTTTTTTGTTGTCTGGCCCCCTGGGAGGGGGTTTATATATAGATCATTGTGATGAATTCCCCTTTCTCCCCCGACCTTTCCCATACCCTCCTGATATCGCTACTCTCAATGTAGGTCCTGGGGGGGTTGGGCTTGGATTCCCTGTATTTCCAGCTCTTATCTGTACCCATGTACATTCTCTGATCTAGCCGAATTTGTAAGGTAAAGTTGGGGTCATGATAGTGGGAGGGAGGAGGAAGCATTAAAGAACTAGGGGAAAATTGTTTGTTTCAGCATTGCTATACTACACCCTGATTGGCTCATCTCTTCCTTGTGACTCTTCTGAAAGGGGATGTCCAATTGCCTGCATCTGGGATTTGGGTCTTATTTGCACACTAGCCCTCATTCACAATGATATGATTTTTTGTTCTGGGATCACACAGGCTGGTGTGCTTCTTCCATGTGGGTATTTTTGCTTCTCAGCTAGATGGCTGCTTGTTTATCTTCAAGCCTTTAAGAATCCAGATGCTATATCTTTTGATAACTGGACACCATCAGCTTTCTTCATCACATTTGCATATGCACCCACTTTGGGAAAGTGAGCATCATGGAATGCCAGATTAATAGAACAAAGTAATCTGTGTCGAGGGAGTATTTGAGTACAGGCCCAATGTCCATCTGCTATCTTAATACTAAACCTATAAATTGTCCTTGATCAAGCCCTATCAGGCATTCTATGCTCTCCTCGCTATCAATATTAGATCACTTGTTCTTCCCTTGTCCTTGGGTTTGTTAACACCCACTTCCTTTCCCCCACCTCCCCCTTTTCATTACACCCCCCACCAGAACTGTCACCCCCACTGTTTTCTTGTCTGATTGTTTATCCAGCCTATCTTATCTAGATAGATTTGTAGAGACCATAATAAGCATACACACAAAAAAGGGAGCAAAACAGCAATAACAACAACAACGATGACAAAAAAGACAAGTTAAAGGTCTGTTTGTTGACCTTCAGGGGTGTTTTCTCGTCGGGTCTGATGGGTTGCCATGCCCTGACCCCAAAGTCTATTTTTGGTATTCCCCAGGGACTTAATTGCTTTGCTCCCCTTGCTGCTCTGTTGCATACCCTTAGTAGTTTGCCATTGTGCCTCCAGTATTTTCCTTCAAAGAGCTATAGGTCAGTGAGTGGTGTCATGTCTAATGGTGGGGCCAGCCCTCTGGTCCTCTCTGGGCATTGGCTGCTCTGAGCAGGAATATCATCCTCTGCAGGAATATCATCCTCGAGGCTTGGTGGGCCAGGATGTGTTCCACTCTCTCTCCTTCCCTCTTCATTTGCTCCTGTGTGCTCTGATCAGACATGCCCCTCCCCCTAAGCTGTAGTTTCAGTGCTGTCTTCTGAAGTGAAATTTTATGGAGGGAGGGGAGGTGTCTATGTAGTTGGGATTGGGGCCCGCCCCTCAGACCTCTCTATTAGTTCCCTGCTTTATGCCAGTATGTTGTATTCACGTCTTGGCACATGAGGTTGAAGTCTGGTGCCTCTCCCCACTCTCCCATGGATATATAAACAACACCCTCCCCTTGGGTGGTTTAGTGCCTTGTTACCCCAAACTCTTGTTATTTCTAAGAAAAGAGAGCCTTTGGAACAACATGGACACATAAGGCTGGAAAATGGTGAGTCCTTCCCAGTTTCCCATTTATATCAACCTGAAGTAACAAAGGCTGATGACGATATAGACAAGATTGTGCCTGCATCATATGGGGGTATATAGAAATAAGTTCATCACTAGCGAGGTTTGCTATGTACCAAGTGCTATGTTTGATATTCAAATGCCTTTTCTCATCGAACCTTCACAATAAATTCTCATCGGCCTCTGCATGGTCCCACTACGTGGGTAAGAAAACCCAAATCCAGAGATTGGTACCAAAGGCATGAAGGCTGAAAGTGCTAGAACCGGGAAGAACAAGAACTTCAGTTCTTCAAAAAGCTTTCTGCAAATAGCAATAAATAAGCACTTATTTTAGAGTTATATTAGGTGTCTATTTTCAGTGCTCTTAATTTTATCGATGGGAAAAGGCAAATAAATAGATAGCCAGCAATGAATAATGTATGTAAGTTGATCACAGTTCTTGCACACTTTTGATTCTGCAGAATCACTGATGAGACTCACAGATGACAGCCCCCCCAAACCCCTTGCCAACCTGGTAGTTCCTCTCTCCTCTGCCTGGTACAGCCAGGAAGGGTTAGTAAAGCACAGTATGCTTAGATGCCACCCACAGAAAGCATCTTAGATACAATACCTAGTACCGCTGTAGCAAAATATACCACAAGTGGATATCTTTAAAGAACAGAAATTCATTTCCTAGCAGGAGGCTGAAAGTGTGAGTTCATGAGGAAAGTACATTTTGGTTTATCTCAGCTTCTAAGAGCTAGTAATCCTTGGAGTTCCTAGGCAGAGAGCTACATCTGCCATGTGTGTCTGTCTTCATAGCATGCCCACTGTGTGTCTCTGTCTCCATCCCGCAGTTCTTTTAAATCTGAAGTGATTGGGTTTAGGGTCAACTCTATTCTGCTGTAATTGCATTAGCATAAAAGGAACCTCCTGATTCCTATATTTGCAGGTGCAGCACTGAGGACCTCAAGGGGTCAAAAATGTGTCTATGCACAAAGAGGGAGCAGATCATTTAGGCCAGCTTTGACCTCCTAGTTTTAATGGGGTTTTTGGTGTGGCCTGGATGAATACAAATGGTGAATGCCCTTTGCTGCTAAAAGAGAGGTTGGAGGTTGGAGTATACTCATAGGTACTGCAGAAGAAAGACCTGGCAATCTACTTCCCCGAAGTCGCCAGTAACAATCCCATGGAGCACAGGGGCTGCTGTGAGTTGGATTGAGCCCAGTGGCAAACGATGTGGTTTGTTTGGGGTTAGGGGGAGGGTGGGAACAATGTGTATAGAGGGAGGCCATGCAGAATGAAATCACCGCACAACTTCCCAAATATCTCAGACCCAGCTCTCTTCCTTGCCATTGTCTATCTGAAGGCCTGTGCGTATCTGAAAGTCTACCACACTGCACTCAGGCGAAAGTGATGAGAGTATGTTTCAAAGCGGCCTAGAAATGCATTTTGGATCATTCTGTCTGCTCACCCACTTCAAAGGGAAAGGAGACTGCTGATGGCCAAATGGACCGTTCCTTGATACAGGTGTCTGCGTGCTACTCAGCGCAGTCTGCAGAGGCTTACACACACCTCATTACCTTTGAAATGGCTTCTTTCAGGGGCATAACGACATGCGATGTACACTAATAGGCTAGGTACCAGCACATCTTTGGTTGGATTGAAAGGAAGCAGTTAGTTACAGATCATAGGGAGAAGCACAGCAGGAAAGAGAAAAGTGGGGTTAGCTTGGCTCAGTTAGTAAGAGCACAGGATGATAATCATGATGAATTATGGCAATTGATATATACTAAATTAATCTGTGCAAGGTTCAATTGTTAATATTTAAAATAGTATCTTACTTACTCCTCATGGTAGCTCTAGTAAGCAGGTTCTGATATCCTCCAGCACCATGTCTTGTGCAGAATTCAGACCTCTGAACCAAGCTCATGGGGCTATTAACTAAACCTCTGTTTTGACCATCCAATTCTGGCACACACTGCTTGACTCATGCACAAAGGGCAATAACTACATTTAAAAGAAACTTTCTTGAACTGTCTTGTGTTGGGAGAGGAGATGTTGTTTGCTGAGAACAACTCACATGCCTTTGTGTTTCTTACCTAAAACTGGGCTCTGTCCCTAAGGGCTGATGACCAGCACTGACTTGTAATGACAACTCACCCAGTGGAAAGCAAGTCTTTAACACGCAGTACCACACCATTTGTTGACAATCTTTGGACTGATTTTCTTCCCTACTAATGGACAAGTAGACTGTAAGCTGTGAATTGAATGAGAAGAATTTAAAGGCAGCCTGGAAGTGCTATTTTACCACAACCGGATTACCACTTAGCTTGCCAGTTAATGTAAATAAAATATAGAAAACCCAACTTATTTATTTCTCTAGAGTAGATTTTAAAAGCACATTTGTTAGACACTACTTAAATCCTCTCTTTCCATTTCTTTATGTGAGAGAGGGGATATTTAAAGTTTATGTCCAGTCTCAAGTAATGGTACAGATTCATTAAACAAACACACAAGCTGAAGGCACAAATGAAGTTGGTAAGTGGCACTTTGAATTAATGAAAAGTAATAAACATAACTGTTGTAGAGATAACTACCTGAGAGAAAGAGCTGGCTCCATGGTGGAAGATCACTTAGGCTAATATAGTTGATGTGAAATACTGTTCTGCAAAGGATTAGTCATACTATTACCCACTGCTCAGCTTTCTGTTGTTCTATAAATACACAGACACATATATACATGCATATCACCAAACCTATGGCCATCAAGTCAATTCTGATTCATAGCAACTACTTATAGGGCTTCCAAAATTGTAAATCCTCATGGGAGCAGATAGGCTCATCTTTCTCCTGCAGAGCAGCTAGTGGGTTTGAACTACAAACTTTGTAGTTAGTAGTGCAATGCACAACACCATTGTACACACACACACACACACACACTTGCACGCACACACACACACACACACAGCAGAATTGTACCCCCTCATTATCAATGGGCTCTTATAGTATCCGACCTGAGCTTCCTGCTGCTCAGTTCTCATAGTCATGACCTGAACTCTATTTTGCCACCAGGATGATTGCCTAATGAATCCCTCTTGTTGCATCACTTCTCTTTCAAAAGCCAACGTAAATGTGGTTTGTCTAATGTGGTCCCCAAGTTCCCACTGAAATGCCAATGAATGCAAAATATGAAAACCTAGGACCACCATCATGATAAGAAAACTAAGAATGCACTGTAATAGAGTCAATTCTGATTAATAGCAACCCTATAGGGCTGAGTAGAATGGCCCCCTTTGCATTTCTGAGGCTTTAAATCTTTACAGGAACAGTCTCATATTTCTCATGCAGAGTGATTGCCAGATTCAAACCACTGACCTTGTGGTTAGCAGCTCAATGTATACTACACTGTACTTCGTGGGCTTTCCAAATATTGTCTGAGGGGTTTGGCCAGCCTGGGTAGAATAGGTGCACATCACTTGAGAAGGATGTTGTTGCCAGGTTCCAGCGAATGGAATCCTATTTATAGCGCAACAGTACAAGACACTGACTGGTCTGATAGTAGCCTCACAGTAGTATGATCGGGCAAATTGCAGCATCCAGTATGTCAAGTCATCTTGTTGAGGCTCTTCCATTTTTTCAGTGACCGTCTACTTCACCAAGCTGATATCGTTCTCCAGTGGCTGATCTCTGTTTTCCAAAGTTCATGAAATGAAGTCTCCCCATCCTTGGTCCCAAGAGGCATTCTGGCTGTAGCTCTTCCAAGACAGGCCTGTTTGTTCTCTGGTGGCCCACACTACTTCCTTTGCCGACACCATAATTCAAATGCATCGATTTTTCTGTGGTCTTCCTTATGCATTCCCCAACTTTCATGCATCGGGTAGATGTGCCTTAATCCTCAACGTGATATCTTTGCTCTTTAACATTTTAAATAAGTCTTCTGAGCCATTTCCCCCGTGCACTGAGTTTGATGTTTATGACTGCTGCTTCCATAGGTGTTGATCACGGATACAAGTGCCATGGAGTCTTTGACAAACTCAATCTTTTCTCCATTTATCTTGATGTGTCTCTTAGTCCAATTGTACAGACTTGTTTTCTTTCCGCTGTGTTACAATCCATACTGAAGACTGCATGCTGTTCTCATCAGCCCCTGCTCCAAGCCTCCTTCCCAATCAGCAAGTAAGGTTTTGCTGTTTTCATATCACAGCCTCCCTCCAATCTCGATTCTGCCTTCTTCTTTATACAATCCATCTTTGCCGATGATTTCCTCAGCAAACAGATTGAATGTATATGGTGAAAAGATGCAAGCCTGGTGAACATCTTTCCTGATCTCAGACAATGCATTGTCATCTTTTTCTGTGTGAATGACTACCTTTTGGTCTATGTTTAGGTTCGGCCTGAGCACCATTTACTGGTTCTGGGACTCTTGTTTTTCTCAAGAGTGTGCGTAGTTGGTCATGAACCACATAGTTGAATGCCTTTGCATCGTCAAAAGAGCAAAGTCCCTTTCTGAAATTCTCTGCTTTCAGCTGAAAGCTATCTGAAGAATAGCAATGCTATCCTTCTTCCAAATCCTTTTCTGAATCTGGCTTTAATTTCTGGCAGTTCTCTGTCGATATACTGCTTCAACTGGTTTTGAATGAACTTTTGCAAAATGTTACTTTTATGTAATATTAATGAGATTGTATGATAATTTAGATGACCTTTCTTTGGAATGGGCATACATATGAATCACTCGCAGGTTGTCCGGTTACCTGTCTTCCAAGTTTCTTGATTAGTGGGTGCTTCCGGTACTGCAACTGATTTTTGAAACATTCCTGTTTGTAATCTGTTCTTTTGTTTCCCCCCACATTTTTATTGCCACATAATTCACATATATTTCTTTAAAAAAATAATTCTACTGGGGGATCATACAGCTCTTATCACAATCCATACATACATCCGTTGTGTCAAGCACATTTGTACGTTTGTTGCCATCATTTTAAAAACATTTTTCTTTCTACTTGAGCCCTTGGTATCAGCTCCTCATTTTTACCCGCCATCCTCCACCCTCCCTCCCTCATGAACCCTTGATAATTTATAAATTATTAATGTTTTCATGTCTTACACTAACCAATGTCTCCCTTCACCCA
>NW_022106189.1:6679502-6709766 GCF_000313985.2 Echinops telfairi | reverse complement strand
TTGCCATCATCATTTTCAAAACATTTTCTTTCTACTTGTTCACTTAATACCAGCTCCTCATTTTTTCCCTCGCTCCTCCACCCTCCCTCCCTCATGAACCTTTGATAATTTATAAATTATTATTATTTCATGTCTTACACCAACCAACGTCTCCCTTCACCCACTTTTCTGTTGTCTGTCCCCCTGGGAGGGGGTTATATGTAGAGCCTTGTTTGGTTCCTCCTCTCTCCCCACACCTTCGTCTTCACCCCCTGGTATGGCTACTCTCATTATTTGTCCTGAGGGGTTTATCTGTCCTGAATTTCCTGTGTTTCAAGTTCTTATCTGTAGCAATGTACATGCTCTGGTCTAGCCATATTTGTAAGGTAGATTTGGGGTCATGATAGTGAGCATTCTAGAACTAGAGGAAAGTTGTATGTTTCATCAGTGCTATACTGCACCCTGACTGGCATGTCTCTTCCTTGTGACCCTTTTGTAAGGGGATGTCCAATTGTCTAAAGATAGGCTTTGTGTCTCCACTCTGCACTCCCTCTTATTCAGAAAGATATGATTTCTTTGTTCTAGGTCTTTGATGCCAGATATCTGATACCATTGATACCTCATGATCACACAGGCTGGTGTGCTTCTTCCATGTGGACTTTGTTGCTTCACAGCTAGATGGCTGTGTGTTTATCTTCAAGCCTTTAAAACTCTACATGCTATATCTTTTGATAGCCAGACACCATCAGTTTTCTTCAACACCTTTGCTTTTGCACCCATTTTGTCTTCAGAAATTGTGTCAGTAAGGTGAGCATCACGGAGTGCCAGGTTATTAGAACAAAGTGTTCTTGTGTTGAGGGAGTACTTGAGTAGACACCCAATGTCCATCTGCTACCTTAATACTTAACATATAAATATATGTACATATTTCTATCTCCCTATTGTTACATATAAATGTATTTACATATGTGCATGCCTATATTTATACTTCTATAAATGCCCTTTGCCTTCTAGTTCTTTCCTCTATTTCCTTTTATTATCCTCTTGTCCCACTATCATGTTCAGCCTTCATTCATGTTTCAGTAATTTTAGAACACTTGTTGTTCCTTTGTCCCTGGGTTTGTTAACACCCACTTCCTTTCCCCCACTATCCCTTCTCCCATGTTCCCGGGAGACGTCAATCCCATTGTTTTATCCTCTGGATTATTTATCCCACCTATCTAGATAGACATGCATAGACAATAATAAGCACAAAAACAAACAACAAAAGAAAACAACATAACAAAACGACAACAATAACCAAAAAACCCAGCAACAAAATAAAGAAAAGTCTATAAATCATTTCAAGTCTGTTTGTTGACCTTTAGAAATATTTTTCAGTCCAGTCTGATGGCGTGCCATGCCCTGACCCCAAAGTCCATTTTTGGCATTCCCCAGGGACTTCGTTGCTTTGCTCTCCTTGCTGCTCTGTTGCACACCTTTAGTGTTTCACCCTGGTATGTTGGGGTCAGCTCGGGCACAATTCCCACACTGTGCCTCCAGTGTTGTCCCTCATAGGGTTATGGGTCAGTGAGGGATGTCGTGTCTCATTGTGGGGCCAGCCCTCTGGTCCTCTGTGTGCACTGACTGTTCTGAGCAGGAATAGCATCCTCGGGGGTTGGTGGGCCAGCATGTGTTCCACTCTCTCCTTCCCTCATTATTTGTTCCTGTGTGCTCTGATAAGATGTGCTCCTCTCCCTGAGCTGTAGCTTCAGTGCTATCCTCTAAAGTGAATTCTTCTGGGGGGAGAAGTAATATACTTTTCTGAAGACTTGTTTTTCACTAATGTCTTCAGGGCAGCTTAGACTTCTTCCTTCAATATTATTAATTCTTTAAATGATTGAATGTAGACCAATTATTTTTGCCATAGTGGTTCTATGTATTCCTTCTATCTTCTTTTGGTGCTTCTCACTGCATTTGATATTTTGTCCCCAAATTGTTCAATATTGCAACTTAAGATATACAGTTTTTTCTTCAGTTGTTTCAGCTTGGGAAATTCTGAACATGCTTTTTCTTTCTGGTTCTCTAACTTCAAGTCTTTGAACATTTTACTTTAATATTTTCATCAATCTTCTCATATTATCCTTTGAAATATTCTGTTCAGCTCCTTTACGTCACTATTTCTTATATTGTGCTTTAGGAACTGCACATTCAGAATTAATCTTCAGAGTCTCTTCTGACATTCATTTCGGTCTTTTCTTGTCTCTTTAATGACCCTGTGTTTTCTTCATACATGATGTTCTAGGTGTCATTGCATGACTTGCCTGATCTTTAATCTTTAGTGTTCCATGAGATCATATTTTGGTTCATCTGGTTTTGTTTTAATGCTCTTCACAGAAAGATTAACTTACATTTGAGCAGCTGATATTCTGTTCCAAAGCTGGCCCCTAGCCTTCTTTAAACTGACAATATTGAGCTTCTTCACCTTCTGGTTCCATATATTGTAGTCTATTTGATTCCTGTGAATCCCATCTGGTAAGGTTCACTGTTTAAGTTGCTGAAAATTTTTATTTCCAATGAACATGTCTTTGCTGCTGCAAAATTCTGTCATGGAATCACCAATGTCAGTCTATGAGAAAGGTCATATTTTCTAATCACTGCTTCTTCACCTTTGTTCCAATGTTCACATTCCAATCACCAATGCCTCTTGATTGAATGATCCATTTCAGGATCTAGAAGTTGGCATAAATCTCCATGTGTTCATTTTTGGCATTGGTGATTGGTGCTGAAGTTTGAATAATATAGTAACAGGAATTTTTTCTTGTAGGCACTTGAATATTATCCTATTACTGACAGCATAATACTTCAGGAAAAATATTGTTAAAAAATATTTTACCAATGAAGGTGAAACTGTTTTTCTTCAATTTGTTGATTTTTTTCATTAAGTAAAATAAAGCAAGGAAATAAATCTATTTTCACTTATAAAATTAATAAGAACAAAAATTAAATCATTGGTAAAGATATGGTAAAGACAATACTATTTTAATGACTATTTTATCAAAAGTAGTGATACTTCTGTGGAATGAAATTTTATTGTATTTATATATTTCTGGGACATGTAAATATATAAAAAGTTTGACTCAAATTAATTTCTTATAATTTATTCACGGGAAATATTCAAATGAAACATTATCTTTCAAATGCGGCACTAAAACATTTTATACAAACATATTTGCTAATTTCAGAATTATATATAAAAGAAAAATATGATAGCAAAGAAAATTCCCAACAATGGGAGATTAGTTAAATTAATAATGGTATAGTCAAATGATAGTCTCATGTGCTGATTTGGAGAATCCACATGATCATTTGGACTCACTTTTCAGACAATCTGTCTAAATTTATGTTAGACTGAATTCCCTAGAGAAGTTAAGCCAATAACATTTATATAAGTATATATAGAAAGAAATTTATTTTAAGAAACTGGCTCACATAGTTGTGGAAGTAGTCAAGTTCAAGTCTGGCCAGGTACGAAGTCAGTGGATCAGATGTTAGGCTGGTGTCTTCTCCTTACTGAAGTACCTATGGGAGGGAATGAATCCAAGATAAGTAGGAAGACTATAGGCTGGTGCCTGCAGAGGTGAATGAATCCAAGGTCAACAGGTCAGGTGGGGAGACTGCCATGATAGGTAAGCAATATGGTAGGCCATTGTTTCAAATACAAAGAACTGGTGTTTCATGAGTGAGATGTGAGATCCAGACCCAGCAAGAAGAAAACAAATGTTTGCACAGTGTCTACTTCTAGAGGAAGTAGGCCACACTACAGAGGACATTTTCTTCAAAACTCATCAGGGCTGTGTTGTAAGTAAAGGAGTTCCACCCTACAATTCTTACAACGGGATCACTGTCTCACTGTCGACCCCATGATGGAGTTGATTACATTGTGTTAGGTCATGTCTTGGGAGGATTACTAAGCTTTAACTGTCCAACCTTTGAGATTCCTTGCCCACTAATTTGATGCAAACCCAAATGTTACAAGTGAGTAATTTTAAAGAGCAGCACTTTATTTTCTCACAGCTTAGGGTGGTGTCTGGATGATGTCTGGTTACAAAGCAGGATGCTAATGGAAGGGCATCCTTTTATATGGCAGATTTTTGAAATCTTTGCTTCCTTGGAGACCTTCATCGGACATCTGTCTTTCCCCATTTGTGCAGTTTGTCTCTGTCTACTCTTCTGTTTATAACTCAGAAGTAGTTAGGCTCAGGACACCCCTTGCAATGACATGACCTCAATAATATAACAAAGAAAACCTTTTTTATTGCTAAACAGGACTGTATCACATATATTCAGGTGACCACTCCAGCTTTGGGATTTAGCTCTAAGTTCAATATACTTTGTACTTCTAGTCTGTGGCACTTCCACTGGAAATAGCCACTCCCGTCCACTAGTAAACCATAGATCCTGCTTCTCCATGTCAATGAAACTGTGCTTCATGGAGTTCACAGATGTCTGGGGTACTGGCAACTCTTCAATCTTGAGGCAAAATCAACTATAATCAGTAGAATTCTTTCAAGCCAGACCTACTGAAGAGTACAACCTTGAGCAGACACCTAATTCATTTGATGGTTAACGTTTATCGATATGTGAAAAATTGAACATGGTAAATAAGTGATTCATTGCCAAACTGAGTTTATCAATTAAATTAGCCTGTCTCTCTCCTGAGCTTGCATAATGAAATGGGTTATTGTAGTATCAAATAGAAAGCACTGTTTGATTCCAAATGAAAGAGAGAAAGATGAGTCGACTATGGAAGAATACTTCTAGAATGCTAGTGAGATGAACTCTTGGTGATGAAATATTGATTTCTTAGTACATTGTGAGTTTTACAAGTGTTTTAACTAAATATGTTATATTTATCATCAAGAACATAAAGAAACATTACAATACACTATAGTCATGTTATTAATTTAATTTTTGCATAGCCTTGGACACTACAGCTTGGCTCTACTGTATATTTCTAAAACCCCTAATCTCTGTTCCTGCTTAATGGATCTGCTCAGAGACCCAGAAAACTAAAACAAAACAAAAGCCTCAATACTTTCAAGTCAATGCCAACTCACAGTGACCCTGTAGGTCCAGGGTAGAACTGCCCCTGTAGGTTTTTGAGACTGTAATTCTTTTATGGGAGTAGAAAGCCTTGTCCTTCTTCCACTGAATGGCTGGTGATTTCAAACTGCTGGGATTGTGGTTAGTAGACAGTAGACCAACCCAGGACTCTTCTTCTTGTTGCTCAGTGCCCTGGGGTCAGTTCCAATTCATAGTTACAAAAGGAGGAAACACGGTCCGGTCCTGCGCCATCCTCACAATTGTTCCTATGCCTGTGCCCATTGATGCAGCCACCGTGCATCTCATTGAGGATCGTCCTCGTTTCCGCTGTCCCTCCACATTACCAAGCATGATGTTCTTCTCCAGGAACCGGTATTTTCTGGCAACATGTATAATGCATGTAAGACTAAGTCTTGCCATCATTTACCCTAAGGGGCCTTCTGGCTGTATTTCTTCCAAGAATGATCTATTTGTCCTTTTAACAATCCATGGTACTTTGAAAATTCTTCACTGGCACCAAAATTCAAATGCATCAATTCTTCTTCCGTCTTCATTATTCAATGTCAAATTTTCACTTGCATATGAGGTCATTGAAAATATCATAGCTTGAGTCAGGTGCACTTTAGTTCTCAAAGTAGCATCCATTTCAGTACTCTTAAGAGGTCTTATGCAGCAAATTTACCCAAATGCAATGCATCTTTTGATCGCTTGACTGCTGCTTCCATAAGCATCAACTGTGGACCCAAGCAAGATAAAATCTATGACAGCTTCAATTTTGTCTATATTTATTATGATGTTACCTATTGATCTAGTTGTGAGACTTTTGCTCTTCTCTATATTGAGTTGCAATTCAGACTGAAGGCTGCAATCCTTGATTCTTTGGTGAGTGTTTCAAGTGCTCCTCATGTTGAGCAAGCAAGGCTGGGTCATATGCATATCACTAGTTATTAATAAGCCTTCTTTCCATCCTGATGCCACATTTTTCATATAAGCCGGCTTCTCTAGTAATTTGCTCAGCACACAGATGGAATAAGTAAGGTGAGAGGACACAACCCTGGCACACACCTTTCCTGATTTTGCACCAGGCAGCTTTTCCTCATTCCATTTGCACAACTGCCTTTTGATCGATATACAAGTTCCTCGTGGGCACAATGAAGTGTTCTGGAATTCATATTCTTCTCCAGGTTATCTAAAGTTTACTATAAACCACATAGTAGGATGCCTAGGAATAGTCAATAAAATACAAGTACATGCTTTTCTGTTATTCTTTGCTTTGAGCCAAGATCCATCTGACATCAGCAATGATATCTGTTGTTCCATGTCCTCTTCTGAATCCAGTCTGAACTTCTGGTAGCTTTCTGTCACTGTATTGCTGCAATTGTTGTGAGATGATCTTCAGCAAATTTTCACTTGCGTATCACATCAATTACATTGTTCTAAAGTTTGGACATTCGGTTGGATCACCTTTCTTTAGTGACCTTGCTTATTCCGATCTCCACATTTGGGCTTCTGTGGCCTTATCCATTGGGAATTCCCTCAAGACTTTCCTCTTTTATCTGTATCCTCATTTTTCTTTAAAGTCTTCTTCAATTATGCCTGCCTGAATGCATAAACTATCTCAATTTGAACTTTAAACATCAAAAGCTACACAATTTAACAATAAGGCAACACTGAATAATACAGTCAAGGGTGCAAGAACACACAAAGGACAAGAACAGAAGCGTTACCTGGCAGTATAATCCTGATAAAGTGAAAGGTTCCATCCTACTCAAAATGTTTTGCATATGGAAGCATCGCTAATGCTGCATACTCCAGCATGGGCACACTCAGTACTGTTTATTAGATGAAGTTTTGGAGACCTGCTGGTGCCATGGGTCAGCACTCAGCTGCTAACCAAAGGTTGGTGGCTGCAATTCTCTAGCTCCACCACAAAAGAAAGATGTGGCCATTTGTTTTTGTAAATTGTAGCCTTAGAAACCCTAAGTATTGTTTTATTCTGTCCAATGGGGTTTCTATGAGTTGAACTAGTCTGGAAGATGGTGTGTGTGTCGGGGGTGGGTGGGGGGGAGTTGGGAAGGGCTACCCTTCACCTGACAGTTCTCATACTGTGGTGGCTTCCATGTGTTGGGATGCCAGAAGCTATGTCAATATTTCCAGTGCGAGCCCTGTCTTCTGTGGTGAACCAGGGTCAGTGGAGCTTCCAGACTAAGAATACATATAATGATCCACTAATCCTGACGATATATTTCTGGAAATTATTTAATAAAAATATGTGGTTCAGAACTATTCTGTTTTGTTTTCAGATAAAACAGATGGTGAAAATATATAAAAGTGTTTAGTACAAGTGAGTAAATAAGCACAATGAAACCTATGCTTACCTTGCTTATGGGGCACTCTGACATTACTAATAGTCTCATTAATTAATGGGAGGAGATACCAAGATGCACTCAAAAGGAGGGCAAATATCATGGGAGACTTTTGCAGTCACCTAGATGTGGGGTGACTCACACAATCTGATGGAGGCAGCCTGATGGCCTGGATGTGGGAGTTCAAGGAAACCGTGCACACGGTGACAGGGAGGCCTGCTTCTCCAGAGGAGCCAGGACTGCTGACGTGGGAAGGAGAAGAGGGAAATGATGCATTTGCCTTCAAACATATTCTGAGTCTCACCTTCCTCTGACCATCTTGTCATTCATTAGGAGCTGCATCTCTCCTAGATACTTAGTCAGCACAGGGAAAAGCATCCATGTTAAAATCCTACCCAGCCCCACTTGAAGCTAAGTGTGCTGAACTCCCCCAAGCCTCTTCCTTGCCACCTTTAAAAATCCCTTTTAATGACTCCAGATGCACAGATTAGGAGAGAATCTATATCAGCTTCCTCTTGTGCATTGAAGGGGAGTCAGCAGTGCTGCTGCCGTCACAGTGCTGCTGACGTCACAGCTGCTGCCCCCGAGGAAGGGTGGAGGTCTGCAAAGGCAACTGCGATGAGACTGCGCTCTCTAGACTCTGAACATAAACGGTTCCTCATCTGCCTGGCCAGAGTTGACAGGACAGATCCAGTAATTAAAGTCATTATGATGCATATTAATGGATTGATTTGGGCTTAAAATGCAGAATTTGTGCCAAAATTATTAAACAATTAATTATGCAGATGTTCTGTCCAGCTGCCCTAAATTTAGATCATATTAATATTTTATTCATAGAGAGGACGTCTCATCTTAGGTACAAATTGATTTTGAGCATTGCTTTCTCACACGAGCCACTGGAGTAAAAGCATCCCATCCGTTCTTATCACATTCCACTCTAGAAATACATCAGTGCATTTCTCTTTCTTTCTTTCTTTGCTTCTTTCTTTCTGTCGGAAACAAGATGGCCCAGATGTCAACTTTGGTGGTTCTGTATAATGTATATATATATATACTTTCCTGAGGAACAGCGCCTACAAGGCAGCAGGGAGTAGGCTGTACAGTTCCTCGGGGAGGATACGGCATGTCTGTGGATACTCCTTGGTGGTCTTTGAACATCCATAGTGCATAGAGATAGACATGATCAGAAAGTGATCTGAGTAGAATGATTCTACTTGCAAATGGGGCAGAGGAAGGGGAGTTGGGCAAGCAGAGGACAGGATTTGGTACCCTTCCATCTGCTAGTGCCTATGAGATCCTGTAGATGTGTTGACCATCCCTACCCATTTTGAAATCTGCAGACACAGATGAGTTGCACCAGGTTGGCAAAAATAGAACAGCCCTTAGGCTATTGGGAAGTGAGGATATGAAAGGATAGGCCATATGTTAATAAATCTTGTCCTTTTCACACTGATTTATAAACTGGCCAAACTCATTATCCTATTTTGAACTCCTGTGGTCTTACCTCAGCTTGTCTTAATGAGTCTTTCTTTCATACTTTTCCATTCCTATTCTCAGCATTAATTTTGAGTATTCTCTATTCCAATTCCATGTAAGACAGCTTCCATTCCTTTCCCTGAAGTTCCCTTCTTCCAGGCCTCTTCCCCTTATTGCCTAATTTAGTTATTCATACCGGATTCCTCCAGGGTTTAAAGAACTGTCTTCTGGGCCCTAAGTCTGGAATTCTCGTGATTACTGTGCATTTTCCTTGGTATTTTGTATCTATTTGACTTATTTATGAAAGAGATGGACATGACAAGGAGGAGCATGTCTTTAGTGTTTCAGAGAGTGGCATTCAATTTTTGGTTCTGCCACATGTACATTGGATGACTTTGGGTCAGAAAGGTCAATAACGCCTCTGTCATTGACTGGTCATGTGTTAGTCAGGCTGGACTAGAGAAACAAACTCATAGACACTCATACATATGTAGGAAAGAACTTTATATCAAAGAGTAATTGTATATTAAGCAAACATCCCAGCCAGTCGAGATCAAGTCCATAAGACCAATATTAGCCCATAGGCCTGATAACAGTCTGTAAATACCTTTTCAGATTCATGCAACACATGCAATGACACTGAATACAGGAAGATCACAGGGCAGGGGATGGAAACTCTTGTGGATCCTGTGGAAGCATCTCAACGCGGGCGTGGGTCTCCATGTGGCTCCCCCAGCTCCAAGGCTCTGGCTGCCATCAGCATAACTCCATGTGGCTTGTCAACAGGAGTGTCTCACAGGGAAATGTCTTTCTTTCTTGTGTGTGTTCTGCCTCCAGGAAGATAGACAAGAGAAGGCCATGCCCACACAGAGGCATCATTGGCTGTGACCTGATTGACAGACTAGACTCCACCCCTTTGCAAGTTAACAGAAGATTATGTAACTAACATAGGTGGAAACATCACGTGGAATAATACGCCTGCTTCCATTTTCAGTCACCCTCAGCTAAGGGCGTTATTGCTTTTGTCATTCAAGGTGCTATTACAGGAATTGGGTGCTGTAAATTCTGTATTTTTACAATGGCATCTAGCAGGCTCAGGCACTAGTGATGGCATCATGCTGTGCGCCTTTTCCTATTTCTTTGCTGTGAGTCTTTTGAAGGGGGGTTCTGCCAGTCCCCAGAGCTATTAAACCAAATGGTTACTAGCACAGTAGCAAGTTTGAGTACCAATCACTGGATCAGAAAACATGAAGATTGTTTACCCTTTCTGAACTTCAGAATAAGATGGATGTGAAAGATAACAGGCCCTTGAGAGCCAGAAGCTATGGCCTTACTTTATGATGCTTATCTGTGCCTCCATCTATCCACTCATCCATTCAACAATATTTATTGCGCTGCTCACTGTTCTTGTTGCCCTAAATTAACCTGAGAACAGAGAAGATGCACGAACATGGCTTCTGCCTGCTCACTAGACTTTATTTTATCTACAGTCCCATTGTAGTAGTCAAAGGGAACACTGTTAATGTTTGCCCAGTCATGCCCTCTTCCACACTCTTCCACAGACAATCATGCATTTGTCTAATTATTTACAGTTTACAAAGAGCTTGTATAACCATTATTATCATTGGATGGACTTAATCCTCTTACAACAACGCTGGACCATAGATTAATAGATGCAACCAACAGATCCTGAGGAACAGACATGAGAAGCGTTCAAATATATCATCTGTGGATCCATGTTGGGGCTCCCACCAATTCCACAATAAAAGCATTGTTGTACCCTTTTACCCAAAGTTCTCCAGCTCATATGTGGCAGAAACCATTTTTGAGATGATGAAACTGAGACCCTAGGAGTGGATATGATGCAGCTCACAAGGTTCTCACAGCAACCTCAGTGCTCCAGTGGGGCAGGGAACATGCTGCTCTCGTGGAGTCCTCAGGGCCCACCACAATGCCCACTTCATAGCAGGTTCTGATTGAATATTCTATACCTTTGATATGCTATCCTGCATCATAGCACTCAGGATTTGAGAAGTTAATGATTTGCTTAAAGTCCTAAGACTAATGAACTAAAGAGCCTAATATAGCCTGGGGTCTTAATTAACACAAACAAGAACTCTCTTTTAGACAACTTTTGAACACTGTCACTAGAGAATGTTAGCTGCATGCAGACTTACTCTTTTGGGGGCTGCTATTAAAAGCCAGGGATCATTGACTGTGGCTCATAATCATCCTTAGCTGTAACTAGCTAGGTGAAGTGAGAGAAAAGCCACCTTTTCTCATCTGGAACATAAAGATAAGTATTTTACATTATAGGAATGTGACATGAGATTTAAAGTGTGAAAAATATTTTCAAATCCTAAACTTCAGCATGCATGTTCAAAATTGTTCACAAGTTTGATTATTTGAGTGGAGATTTAAAAAAATGGTTTTATTGAAATATAATTCACGTAGCATACAATAGTTGAAACATATTATAAAGAATTATGTAAGCCTCACCACAATCAATTTTAGGATATTTTCAGCAATTTTGTACTCATTATTATTTGCTTCACATTCCCCCCCTACTTCCCCTGTCATAACCTTAAAAAATATTCATCCAGTTACTGTCTCTGTATATTTATCTCTCCTGGACTTCATACACAGTAATATATACCCCAAACAAACAAAACCAACAACAATTGATTTAAAAAACCTTAATAAAAAAGCAGAAAATATTTTAAAACTAGAACAATTTAAAATGGGTCAAAAGGAAGAACAACTGATAAAGTGTTTAAATTGTAACCCTACTACATCTGCATTAGTTTACTTTCCAATGCATTCTACCCTGGTCAATGGTCAGGGGGAATTCATCAGAAGCTTAATCCTCTCAGAGACCCTGCAAATAGATTTTGAGCTTTCACTCTCATCCAAAGCTTTCTGCAAACCAGATGCTCAGAATTTCAATTCTAATGCAGTTCCCACCTCTGGCCTTGGATTTTATGGTTTACAATCCTTGGATCACACAGGCCAGTGAGTTTCGTCCATGTTGACTTAGCTTACACCTCAATTAAAGGGCTGCTTGTTTTAAAAGGAGCCTTCAAGACACCAAAACCTTATTCATCCCGATAGTGGGGTACCATCTAATTTCTTCACTACACTTTGCTATATCATTTTCCAGAGTGGAGACTTTTAGTCAGGAATATGAGTGGAAGTCTCAATTTTTGGTGTATTTTCCAAGAATTTTCCTATTTACATCTTTGTAAGTTTTTCTTTCAACAGGTTCATTCCTCTTTGCTACATTACTCACCTTAGTCAAATTAGCAAACAAATGAAACTTTGGGGAAAAGGTTGTGGCACATGCTAAAAGAATAAAAAATAGCCCCTATTTGGGCTTTATTTTGTGTTATTATTAATCAAATAACTCTGCAGTTGCTCAATACTTATTTATTTCTAACGTGTTTCTGAAAGAAAAGACTTATTAGTCTAAAAATCACATTAATCAGTGCCTATGGCCTGGGTCCCTGTGGTGGTTTCATCTACGGACCGATCTTTCTTTTGACACTTAGCCTACAGGATAAATGAATAAAAGTGGCTTCACAACAGGGAGTTTTGAGGTCTACTTTTATGTGCACTATTTTATTTTTTTCTTTCTTTCATATATTTGAAATGAACTCATATGTCACTAAAAACTCCAAGTTAACTTCAATTTTACTCTTCCGTTTTCCTTTCTTTTTCTTTCTTTTAGCTACTCAGACAAATATTTAGATCAGAGGACTAAGGAATTTGGAGGGTTTTCCTTTTAAGGCGATGAGCTTTCTCTCAATCTTGGATTTTTGAGAAGCATATGCTGTACATTTACAAATCCCATTTCAATAAATGCCATCAGTAATAATATCCCAATAAGTCTTTCATAAGGAACCCTGGTAGTGTAGGGGTTCTGCATTGAGCTGTGATCCACACGGTAGGCAGCTCAAAACCACCAGCCGCTCTGCAGGAGAAAAGCTGGACTTGGTATCCTATAAACAGTTACAGTCTTGGAAACCCACAGGGCAGTCCCTGTGAGTCACCATTGACTCGACGGCAGTGAGTCTGGTGTTTGGAAACCACCTGTAAAGGTGGTTTTCTTTCTTTTCCCCTCACATCCTCCCGCCTTCCATCTTGTAATTCCTACTTTTAATTTCCTCCACTGAAAGGGAATCCGTGGCTGTCCTAAGTAATTTTTTTGAATAATCATTTTATTAGGGACTCATACAACTCACCACAATCCGTACATACATCATTTGTGTCCAGCACATTAGTACATATGTTGACTTCATCATTCTCACAACACCTGCTTTCCACTTGAGCCCTTGGTGTCAGCTCCTCATTTTTGCCCCTCCCTCCCCGCTCCCCCCTCCCCCTGAACCCTTGATAATTTATAAATTATTATTATTTTATCATATCTTACCCCATCCAACGTCTCCCTCACCCACTTCTCTGCTGTCTGTCCCCCAGGGAGGAGGCCATATGTAGACCTTGTCGTCTGTTCCCCCTTTCTCCCGCACCTTCCCTTCACCCTCTCGATATCACCACTCTCTCCACTGGTCCTGGGGGGTTCATCTGTCCTGGGTTCACAGTACAGTATTTCCAGTTCCTATTTGTGCCAGTGTACATCCTCCAGTCCAGCCAGGTATGTAAGGTAGAATTGGGATCATGGTAGTGGGGTGGAGGAAGCATTTAAGATCTAGAGGAACATTGCATATTTCATCATTACTACACTGCACTCTGATTTGCTCCTCACCTCCCTGCAGCCCTTCTGCAAAGGGATGTCCAATTTCCCCCGATGGACCCTGGGTCCCCACTCTGCACTCCCCTTATTCACAATGTTATATTTTTTTTTTTTTTTTGGTCTTTGATGCCTGATACCTGACCCTTTTGCCGCCTTGTCATGGTGTGCTTCTTCCATGTGGGCTTTGTTGTTTCTCAGGTAGATGGCCCCTTGTTTACCTTACAGCATGTGGTACCCCAGATTCTATGTAATTTTCAGCTTGGCACCATCAGCTTTCTTCACCGCATTTGCTTATGTACCCGCTTTGTCTTCAGCATTTGTGTCGGGATAGGCTGGTGTGCTTCTTCCTTGTGGGGTAATTTAATCTCATACATAGCCTGGTGGCAAGCCATCAGAAGAGAAGCTGGTACGTAATAGAGAAATCTCTCACTAAACGTAAAAAAGCATAAACAAAAGAGAACCACGTTACCATAAAATCTATTCGATTCGGTGACTCTGTAAGAGAATAGAACTTCCCTATAGGGTTTCTACTCCATAATCTTACAGAAGCTGATTGCCAGCTCTTTCTTCCACGTGTATTAAGAGCAGCCTCTCCAAATGCTGAGAACTCAAATTTCCCAGGAGTAAGCCCAGCAGCAGTCACTGGATGATGTCTGCAGAAGGAAGCTGAGCCTTAGAGAGCAAAGCCTTCAGGACCTCGGGCTGGAAAGAGAAAGCATCTCCTACTGGCTGCCCTCCCAATACAATGACATGTTCTTTGTTGTTGTTTTCCCCTCAAATGTGTCTTATCAAGTCAGAATTCCAGGGCTTTGTGTTAAGATTTAGTGCTAACAGATTTCTACCAGAGGAATTATCAGTGTACCAGTGCATTATTTATCATCCTGTTCAGCAAGCAGAGACAAACTTCTTTTTTGGCCAGTATTGATTACAACCTGTTCTGCTCCATGAATTTGCATAGCTGTATTTGAACTTAAAGTTAGGACTAGATGCAGCCTCTTGGCTCTTCTCAGTCAGAAGCCCAGTATAGCAAATATTTTAAGGTAGATTTATTTGTGATCCACAGCAATTCATTAGTAAAACACTTACTTTAGGAAATTAGAACTATACTGAACTCTAATCTGCAATTACCATTTTTTGTTTTTTCTTCTTGCTTGCTTAATCAGATGTTAGCCTACCTACTCTAGCAATTACCTACTGAAAAAAATATTATTTTAAGGAATCTTTAAACATGTGGCTATTTAAAGTAAATACTTGTTGGGGTGGAAAGTTACATTGGGGCGATAAGAATGGGAGAGAAATACTAAGTTGATTTTATATTTGAAAGTAAGAGAAATAGGTAGTTAGAAATTACTTGTTTAGAGTATTATTGGAAACCTACATATAGCTAAATATAAACCATCTTGTTACTAAAATTTCTTCATATATCTTAGCTCCCACGAAGCCAATATTAAAATAGTTAAGCAAGCAGGTTCTATTCTCCAATTGATAAGGTATACATTGAGAACCACTATAAACTGTAATTCTGGGAATGTTTCCTAGTTTCTTCACCAGAAAAGATGCTATTATAATTATTTGAAGGAGAATGCTGCATCAGCATTGGAGAAAGGGTCATTAACAACCTGCAATATACAGATGACAGAGCCTTCCTGGCTGAAAGTGAGGAGGACTTGAAGCAGTTGCTGACGAAGATCAAGGATTTCAGCTTTTAGAATGACAACTCAATACGAAGAAAACCAGAATCTCTCAAATGAACCAATAGGGAGCATCTGATTAACAGGAAAGATGGAAGGTGTCAAGGACTTTATTTTACTTGGATCCAAAATCAATGCTCCTGGAAGCAGCAATTAAGAGATCAGACAACACATTGCATTGGGTAAATTTATTGCACAAGACTTCTTTAAAGTGTTGAAAAACAAGGATTTTGTTTTGAGGACTAAGAGGCATCTAACCCAAGCCATATTTTCTTTTCTTTTTTTATTAAATACTTTTATTGGGGGCTCTTACATCCCTGTACACAATCCATACATTCATCCAGTGTGTCAAGCACATTTGCACATATGCTGCCATCATCATTATCAAAGCATTCTCTTACCACTTTAGCTCCTGATATCAGCTCCCCATTTCTTCCCCCTCCCTCCCCTGCCCTCCCTCCCTCATGGACCCTTGTTATATTATAGACTATTATTTTCATATCTTACATCGTCCTCCATTGCCCCTCACCCACTTTTCCATTATTCATCCCCCTGGAAGGGGGTTATAGGTTGATCCTTGTGATCAATTCCCCTTTTCTCGCCCAACCCTCCCCTAATCATCCTGGTATATCTACTCTCATTGTTGACCCTGAAGGGTTTATCTATCCTGGATTCCCTGTTTTGGGCTCTTATCAGTGTGCATGTTCTGGTCTAATCTGATTTATAAGGTAGAATTGAGGTCATGATAGTGGGGGGAAGGAAGCACCAAAGAACTAGAGGAAAGTTGTGTATTTCATCGGTGCTATACTGCACCCTGACTGGCTCATCTCTTCCCTGCTACCCCTCTGTGAGGGGATGTCCAATTGTCTACAGATGGGCATTGGGTCTCCACTCCATGCCCCCCCTCCATTCACATTAGGTATGATTTTGTTCTGGGTCTCAGATAGCTGATACCTGATCCTATCGGCACCTCATGATCACATAGGCTGGTGTGCTTCTTCCATGTGAGTTTGTGGCTTCTCAACTAGAAGACCGCTTGTTTATCTTCATGCCTTTAAGACCCCAGATGAAAGCCATGATAATTTCCATTGCTGCTCACGCATGTGAAAATTGGACATGGAATAAGGAAGAGCAATCAGAATCAATGTATTTGAATTTTGGTGCGGGGGAAGTAGCACAGACTCTCCTAAGAACAAACAAATCAGGGAAGAAGTACGGCTGGAAGGCTCCTTAGAGGCAAGGGCGTTGAGACTTCATCTCACGTCCTTGGGGCCTGTTGTTGAGAGGGACCAGTCCCCTGAGAAGGACATCATGCTTGGTAAAGTAGAGGGACAGAGAAATAGATGAAGGCTCTTGAGAAGATGGACTGACACAATGCCTGCAACAATGGGTGAAAACATAAGAACAATTGTGAGGGTGGTGCCAAACCAGGAGGCGAATTTTCCTTCTGTTGTACATAGGGTCGCTAGGCTTCACATCCCAGTCGGCCACATCTAACAACAACAGAAACGTTCTAAAACCCTATTGTGATGGATGGCTGGATGACATCAATAATGCATGTTTAACATTTATTTTGGTACCTAGGACTTAAAAGTAGACTACAATATAGCTATTATACTAATTATATTGCATCTCCTCTCCATAACTTTGAAGTTTCCTTCAAGGTTTTAATGAAAAGAAGAAAATGATTTAATACTATATTCAAGACCCTCTGTGACTTGCCCATTCTGTTCCCATTGTGCCCTTCCAGACTGCTTTCCTAACTCGATGTTCCAGCTAAACGGGGTTACTCGACTGCCTTCAAACCTGTTCCATTAGGGTTTTACTCTGCTGCTGTATGTGCTCTTGCCAGGAGCCATCATGTCTTAGGCATTGTCTTTGTCTTTTAAAACTCTATCCATTTTCTGTTATTTGTTTTCCCTATTCCTTCTTCAAAACAAAGAAAATGCAAACCCTGACAATTGTACCAATAAAAGCATCATGATAAATGGAGAAAATAGTAAAATTGCAACTGATTTTGTTGTATTGGAATGCACAATCAATACCTACGAAGGTACTGATCAAGAAATCCCCTGGAAGTAGTGATCAGGCAATCAAATTATATATGGCATTGGGAAAATACGTTGAACAGTGTTAAAATACTCAAAAGTGTTAAAAATCACATATGTCACCTTATGGACTAGGGTGTGCCTTGACCCGATCCATGCTATTTTCAATTGCTTCATATGCATGCAAAATCTGGATGGTGAATATAGAAGACTGAAGAAGTACTTGTGCCTTTAAATTATGGTGTTAACAAAGAATAATAAATATATCTTGGGCTGCCAGAAGCATGAATAAACTTGTCTTGGAAAAAGTAAAGCTAAAAAGTTCTTTAGAAGCAAAGATGAAAATATTTTGTCTTGCACATGGTAGGCATGCTAGCCAAACCCAACCCAATGTTATCAAGTCAACATTGCCTCATAGCAACCAGATAGAACAGGACATAACGGCTCCTGTGTGTTTCCCCTACACACTATATGGGCGTAGAAAGTCTTATCTGTCTCCTGTGGATTGGCTGACGGTTTCACACTGCCGACCTTATATTAGGAACTCAATATGTAACCCACTACATCACCAGTGCTCCCTTATTAGGATGGCCAGGGGAAGAACATAATGTTCGGTAGAAGGTCAGTGAAAAAACAAAGATTTTAGATCAGATGGGTTGACAATGCACCTGAAACAATGGGCTCAAACATAGCGATCATTATGAAGAGGCCACAAGAATGGGAAGGGTTTCGTTCTGTTGTACATAGTCACTATGGGTGGAACCTGATCCAAGAGCACTTAACCATATCAGCATTTCTTCCAAGCTCCAGCTCTAATCCGCAAGGTGCATGGATTATATCATGCTTACATTGCATTTATTTTCTATTTTGTTTCTTACATTGGGATTCTCCGACTCTGAGAATCATGCATAAGTAATTTTAGTTATTTATTTTATGTTTGGGGTTTTGGGTAACGTCTCCCCAGGAATACTCATGTGGAAAGTAAATGAGGCAGGAAAGAAACCCCACGGAGTTTGTGCAATTGCTGCTGTGGGAAGCTGTGCTTGGGAACCTCTAGAAGCTGTGTGGTACCCACCTTCGTGCTGTTTCAGCTGAGGTCAGATGAGAAAACTGGGTTTTGGTTGAAGGATATTTCTAGGCTTAGTGGCTGCCCTGCATATTGACCTTTTGCATTCATAGACCAAGCAGGCGCCTGTCCAGAGAATAATTTTATGCACAGAGTGGCTTACACGAGAAGGTAGTCTAAAGGATGAGGGAAGAATTAGTTTCTGGAAGGTAAAGACAGCTTGCAGATAGCAACTGTTACACATGTTTATCTTCATGCCCATCTCATCTCATGATCTGACAGACAACCGTTCTAGTAATTACTCGTTGTTCTCAGTTACACATATGTACACACACACACACACACACACACGAAGGAAAATGGGATGGATAGATAATCAGATTTTTCCATGAACTTTTTGAAGCCTCCTCACATGATCCAGACATATTTAATATATTTCAAACCCTGATTGTCAATCACACAAATCATAAACAGCCTATAGTGGTGTCCTGGTTACACAGTGGGTTGCTAACAGCATGGTCAGCAATTCCAAATTACCAGGCCCTCTGAGGGCTTTCTACTCCTGTAAAGAGTTGCAGTCTGGAAACTCAAAGGGGCAGTCCTGCCCTGTCTCATAGGGCTGCTATGAGTAAAAAAATAATGACTCAATGACAGTGAGGTGGTTTGTTGGTGGGGAGGTGTTTGCTTTTTGGAATATTCTAGTAAGAGGAATTCTGGTAGCAGCATGGTTAAGTGCTAAGTTGCTAACCTGCTAACCAAAAGGTCAGCTATTTGGACCAACCACTGGCTTCATGAGAGAAAGATGTGGTTACAGCCTCGGAAATCCTAAGAGGTAGTTCTGCTCTGTCCTATAGAGCCACTGTGCGCTGTAATTGGAATTGAAAGCAATGCAGACAGTTGGGGTTTTATAGACTAATAGCACAAATATATATTTAGATCAGGTTTTAGATACTAGTAATAGGCTCAAATATACATTCAATATTTCCTTAACTTCTTAATTCATTGTGACTTTCTGCTTAAATTTAATTTTGTTTAGTAGAGCTAAATCAACAAAATATATTGACCTTTACCATCAGATAGATCTTGAAACATATTTTGGCTTATATATTTCTACCTTATTTTAATATGAATTTTCTTATCAAATCATTCAATGCTCCATTGCTTTCCATCTTACGATAGCTAAATATATCAACAACAGAGAAGTTTTTCATAAAATACTAAACATTTTAGCCATAGAATTGGAAATAAAATTAGACTATTAATTTGTGTGTGAAATCCAGAACAGGCAAATGGAACACACTATCTTATAGCTAAACAGAGAGCTGCTTAATCTCTCAGCCAACCATCATCTACTTAGTACTCCATTAAGTGCCAGGAACTCCAAGGGACAAGATAGTGATGATTTTGCCCTGCCCCCGCCCCCAGAGCCTGATTTTTTTCTTTCACATTTTAATTTTATTTTTTTATTATTTTTTTCTTTCACATTTTAGTCATTTATTTAAATATTTTAATTTATTATTAATTGGGAATTAATACATTATTACATCATCCATAGTTCAATCACATCAAGCAGTGTTGTACAATTGTTACCACATCAGTTTCCAAACGTTCTTTTTCTTCCTGAATTCCTGACATCGTCTCCTTTTTAACCACCACACCCGCCACCACCACTGTACCCACCCACATTATTCTACTTGTCTCTATAGGTCAGGGGACATTTAGCAGTGACTGAAGTCATCTTTGTTGTCACAAATAGAGAGGACTGCTAGTGGCATCTAGTGGTTAGAGGCCATGTGTTCCTAAAACCACTCGCAGTGCACAGGAGAAACCTTCACATCAAAGAATCCTCTGTCCTAACATGTCAATAGTGCTGAGCTTGGGAAACATGACTCATTTTGTAAAGGGTGAAATAGACGTGTAAACACATGTTTACACAAAATCAATTATTGATCTTTGAGTCCCAAAATGGTGAAAAGAGTTTGTGCTCAGCTAGTAACCAAAATGCTTGCAATTTAAATCCACCTAATCTAGAGCAACCTAGGAAAACAGATTTGTTGATCACTAATTGAGAACTCTATAAATATAGTTGGACTCCGACATGTATGGGATCACCATGAATCAGAAGTGACTCAACAGCAACATGTTTGCTGACTTAAGAAAGCTGGTCTGCCTTGACCATTTGTGTTATATCAAAGAAAGCTGGTCTGCCTTGACCATTGCATTATATCAAAGGTTTATCTATGTGTAATCAAATTTACAATAAACCAAAAATAAGTCCACTGTCATTGATTTAGACTCATAGTAACCCTATCTTTCTGAGACTGTAAACCTTTTTAAATGCAGACAGCCTATCTCTCTCCTGCTGAGTGGCTCATGTGTTTGAACCACGGATCTTGTGATTACTATCCCAACACTTCACCTACTATAACTACATGATTCCTTTTCAAATTAACAATAACCTCTTGAGAAGTTAGATGAGATGCTTCCGGGTAATAAGATTAGGTTAGCGGTGGTATAAGTTAGAGAAGGTTAGCAAGATCAGCTACACAACTTGAATAAACTATATCACCCAAGGGTGCATGTTGAATTAATTGAAATGGTGTATTCTTTATACAATTATAGTTTCACTAAATGAATATATACATACATAAAATTAAAACACACATATACAGAAACAAACAGTGAAACACAATTTGTGACACCCCCTGTGGAGTTAGTATGTGCGAATGAGAAAAAAATTAACAAATACTTTGGACTCCTTCAGGGCAAGCTTCTAATTAAATAAAAATATTGTAGGAGATTGTGAAGATGTAAATGGTTTTCTATATTATAAATGCCTTAGGCTAATGGTGACCGTCAGAAGGTCTTATGGTTTGTCTTCATGGTGCCTTGTAAAATTTGACTCCTACTCTCTTGCAAGTTTAATAAAAGGCCTTTCTCTTCAACTCTTTGCAGACAAGGAAGCATTCAACTCTTTCCATTTGTGGTCCCTCTAGCAAATCAGGCATTACTATCTTTCATCTGCTCTTAAAAATGCTTTTACCTGTTGTAGTACTTGCTCCTATAGCAATAAGTGCATATGCTAGCATTCAGTTAATTTTTAATGTTTCTCCTCTCAGCAGAGCTAATTTTTTCCCTGAATGTTCTTGTATCATTTGACAGTATTACTCTAACAAATTGAATGCTACTTGTGGGATTAGAATGAGTAAATGGCTGTCATTGGACTTCAGTGGGATGGACATAACTTTCTGGTGCAAACTTTTTATCAAATATGTATATGTATATATATGCTGTGAGTTGGAATCAACTCCAAAGTAATGAACTTGAGGCTTTCTTTAATTATCAAGGAAGTTTTAGACATGTCGATGTATGTTTTCTGTAATCATTTTCATCTGATTACTGTGCATGTACTGGATATATTGATGTTGAATGTATCTTTAGAGCACTTGGACTGTATTTACATAAGCATTGAAGTAACCAGTCACTGCCAAGGAGGACGCACTGAGGCCATGGCAGCCGAGAGGGCATGACTAGGCTACAAGCTAT
This sequence comes from Echinops telfairi, assembly GCF_000313985.2. Taxonomy (NCBI): domain Eukaryota; kingdom Metazoa; phylum Chordata; class Mammalia; order Afrosoricida; family Tenrecidae; genus Echinops; species Echinops telfairi. Next base: position 6,687,759 of record NW_022106189.1, on the reverse strand, counting down.
GGGATACTCGCAGCCATCAGGCTTAGAAGAAAGAATAGATCCTTCTCCAGAGACTTCAGAGAGAGTCATGGCTCTGCTGTCACCTTGGTTTCAGATTTCTGCCCTCCAGACAGTCAAAGAATACACTTTTGTTGTTTACGCCCCCCAGATTGTGGTAATTTGCTGCAATAGCCTGGAGAAACAAGTAATGGATGTCAGAGCAAAATGAGAGCTTGGGGGCCATATAACTTTAAACAGGGCAGAATAGCATTATTTGGAATTTCTTAGAGACTAGGGAAGAAGAAGAATGACAGACTTTGAAGATAAATAAAATAGCTCAAATCATGGCTCTACCATCTACTAACTATGGTTTTAAACAACTCACTGAACAGTCCAAGAACACCTCTAAGGCTCACTAGGGGTGGGCCTACACTGAGGACATCTATCAGCCATCATCAGATGCTGCAAGGTGACAGAGCAACATTTGATCCAAGGCCATAGAAGCAGGGCTGAAGAGGACACAGATAGTGACTCATAAAGCAGCTAACCTTTCAAAAATTGTGTTAATTTTTCATACATTTAACTATTGATAGATTTGCCAACATAAACAAGAACTCTTTGAAATTACACTATTCGTTCTTTGAAAAGGGTTTTAGTGACACAATTCATGTACCATTCAATTCAATAGTTTAAATAAAAATAGTTAACATTTATTGAACATTTACTAGGAGTCCTTTGCCATGAAAAGTACAACTCCAGGATTTTTAACTGGGGAATCTGAGAATTCCTATTTGGACTTGAAGGTAATGAACAAATAGACAAGAGTCAAGGTCTGGGGTAGCAAGGCAGAAGGGGGCCTGCCTGGATGCATCCCACTGGTGTACGTCTGTCCAATAAGGGCATGTGTTGTCTGTAGAGATTTTTAAAACAATCATAAAATGAAATAAAAGTTGGCATGTTTTTTATTATCACCAAGAGCCAACAACTCTAAACAATGTGAGTTATAATATGCTCCTCCCTGTAGAGCAGAGTGTTCCCACTGTCTCATTCTCTTAGTATCTAGCCACAGGGGTTAGAGGCCATTTTGGACTATTGAGAATCACTTTGGTGTTAATTAAATAACAAACCGTCTCATAAAATAAAGAATATCACTGCTGAGGAATGGGCCCCTTTAAAAAGTCATCTATATGAAACCCAAGGGTGAAAAGATGAGACACGAAGCAAGCCTGGAGACTAGAGTACTACAAAGAGCACAACATGAATGGAATGAGCAAGAATAATGACATATTGTGGACAAAGCAACCAATATCACTGAAAAGATAGATGAGAGAGCGCGAGAGAGGAGAGAGAGCTGAGAGATGGCTAGAATGTACCAAGGAGACCACTGTAACTCAAGCCACTTTATGCATAACAGAGCAAAATGTTTTCTAGGCCTAAGCCATCCTCCCAATCGCCAGTATGTTCATGTCTAATGTATGACTATTATGCCAGTCTTTCTTCTGTCACACCTATCCTATATTCCACCAAACATTATATCTTCCTCCACCAATTGTCCTCTCTTGAGGCAGTGTTAAAAGCAAGTGAGTCAGACAATGCTCTGTTTTCTATTATTTTTTCCATTTTTATTGTGAATTAAATTTAAGCTTGCAGAGCAAATCAATTTCCCATCCAATAATTCACACACATTTTTTCATGCCATTGATTCCAGTCCCCTCACTGTAACAACACATATTCCACTTCACCCTGAGTTTCTGATCCACTCCCTGCCCCACCCCCACCCTACTTCTTTCCTAAACTTTCTGGCTTCTGGATTTTGTTCTTGGGAAAATGCTGCCTTTTTAAAGCCCAAATGGTTGATTAGTTTAAGGAGTGCATACCTCCCTAGCATTATTGTTCACCTTACAGATGTGTCTATTGTTTGACTGAAATTTGAGTCAAGGGGTTTATTTCAGACTTGGCATTCAATTCTTTTCAGAGTGGTAGGTAGTGGCAGCCAGGAACCATCTGATTCTTCTGGTCTTAAGGTTGTGGAGTCTGAGGTTTCTGGGCTCCATTAGGACATTCACTTGTTTCTATGCATCTTACATTTTTTCTTCACTCTCTTTTGCACCAGATGTGGGGAAAATAACAGTTACATGCTGATGACTGCTCTCAAGTTTTTTGACTCCAGTACCTACTGGACAAAGTACTAATTAGAACACTGGTCCTGAGCCCCTCAGCCCAGAGACTCAATCCTTCGAGGTGTGTGGCTATCTAGGAAATTTTCATAACTTTGGCCCCCATATGCTGTACTGGATATATTTGAAGTAAAGGTAAAAGCATACGTAGAAATAGTCTCTACCAAACCTATATATATTCTAGGTTATAGTCTTATTTCCCATCTGACAACTGTTTGGCTTGTATTTTTATGTGTGCATCTGCTCATTATTGTACTTGTGTATCTAATAGTATTTATCTTTGTTCTGTTTCAGTCTCCTCCTTTGCCGTCATTAGTTTTTGCGAATCTTTCTTTTATTCTCTATTGCCTTCACTTCACAGAAAGTGACTGCTTTCTAGTTAATTATTCGCCTTCTCTGCCCACCACCCACAAGCCTTCAAACCAAATTCACTGCCATTGACTCCATTCTGAGTCATAGTGATCCTTTAGGACAGAGTAGAACTTCACATGTGAGTTTTCAAGACTGTAACTCTCTAGAGCAGTGGTTCTCAACCTTCCTCATGCTGCGACCCTTTCATACAGTTCCTCATGTTGTGGTGACCCCCCCAACCATAAAATTATTTTCGTTGCTACTTCATAACTGAAATTTTGCTACTGCTATGAATCAGGTGACCGCTGTGAAGGCGTCATTTGACCCCCAGAGGGGTCGCAACCCACAGGTTGAGAACTGCCGCTGGGAATATAAAGCCGCCTCTTTCTATCATTCAGGTTAATCTATGTTATTAAGTGTTTCACAGATTCATCATTATTCTTAAATGTTGCATTTATTGTGTGGATGGACCATTCACTCACACATTGATAGATGCTTAGGTAATTTCCTTTTATTTGCCATTGTGAAGAGTGTTTTGATGAATATTGTTGGTAGGTGCTGTCAAGCTGGTTCTAATTCATAGCAATCCTATATATAATAAAAATCACAATTTTTGTTTTGTTCAAGTTCCATCATTGTGACAATTCTATCAATCCATGTTGCTGAGGATCTTCTTCTTTACACTTCCCCTCTACTTCACCGAAGGAGTGCTTGTATCCATTCAGGCCATGGCTCTCACTTCTCTATTTTTTAATATTTATTAAATATTAGGATATTTATTAAATTAAATATTGGGATATTTAATATCCTAATATTTACTTAATATTAGGATGTCAGACTCAAACTATATTCCTATTTCTACTTTTTAAATGAAATGCCATACTGTTTTGCATATGAACATTCTATTCTCTCTATGGTCTTTGTATTTTCTGTCTTTTTGAACTTAAAAAATGTGTGATATATCTGGTTATTTTTGATCTGTGCATAATGCTAATGGCTAATGATTATGAACACTTCTTCCTGTGATTGTTTGCCCTCTGTCTTCTTGTTCGTGTCTGTCCATGTCTTCTGACAATTTTAAAATTGTATTGTTTATAATTTTCACCTTCTTAAATTTTACAAATTAGTGGCTGATCTAATATGTTATTGACAAATTGGTTTTTGTCTGTGCTTTTCTTCTTACTCTTGATAAAATCTTTTACTAATGTGCCTGTGTCTAACTTTCAAAAAGACTTCTGTTGTTTGTGCTTTTAATTTTATGTTTTATAGTGTGTTTACTCCACGTGCTATCACTCATAAGTTTCTCTCCTTTGCCTTTGATGATCTTTACAGGTTAGATTTTGCATTTAGATCTTTGAACAATCTTGCACATGTTTTATGTAGTATGAAATATGAATCCTATTTAATTTGTCTGCATATTATGCAAATGGATTTTGCAGTACTGGGTTCTGAGTTCTGGGTTGGTTCTAAATTCTTTTACATTATATCAGTACCAGACGTTTTTATTCCCATGAGCGGTTTTTTAGATCAGAAAATGTGTGCCCTCTTATTTTGGTCTTGTTTAGTAGGACTCTGCTTATTCAGGGTCTCTTTTCCATATAAAGTTAGTAAATAGTGTCTCCATCTTTTTGAAACATGATACTGGAATCTGGATCAGGATTGTATTATATCTGTAAATTACTTTGTAAATTATTTTGGGTGGTATTGGCATTTGTAAAAAGTAAAATCTTCATATCGATGAGCATTTCTTGCATTTATGTAGGTCTCACTTTTAAAAAATCTTTTCCCAGTTTTATTTTCTTTTTTTCTAATTTTATTATATTTTTATTTTTTCCAAACCATTTTATTAGAAACTAATCCAGACATCATACCATTCCATAGTTCAGTCATATCAAGAAGTGTTGTGCAATTGCTACCAAAATCAGCTTCAAAACATTTCATCCTTCTTGAGCTCTTTGATATCAGCATCCCTGCCCCCCCACCACCTTCCCTACCATACACTGCTAGAAACCCTTATTGTAGTTGTTGTCTCTGCAGATTCATCTAAAACCACAGAAAAACACATAACAAAGTGTCATGAAGCCCACTGACAATGAAAAAATACAAAAGAGACAAATCCCAATATGAAGAAAAGCAACAATCAGAAAATATTAAAAACCAGACCAAGCACACATTGTATCAGAAAGGAGATCACGTGACAATGTTTTAACTATAAAAGTTGTATTTTTTATTTTAATCTACTACAGTCATCTCTCTAGTACTCTTTGTCTGATAACCAGGTTATTTCCATCCCTCAATTATGATTAGAGGGAAATAATCTGAGACATATTCCCTGTGTAGATCTTGCAAATGTATTTTGGGCTCCTACTGTGATCCATAGCCTCTGCACCCCAGAATATCAAAATTGATGTTCTGATACTATTCCTTCCTTTGGATTTAGATTATCATAATTTGCAATCCTTGAATCACAGATATTGGTGTACTTCTTCCATGTGGGTTTAGTTGACATCTCACTTACTGAAGTTTCCACATCCCTCTGGTATGGCCTTTAGAGCATGTTGTGCATCTTGAAGATAAGGGTTCAATGTGCCAGTGTTCTATGGCACAAGACCTGGCTCCCCAGAGGTTGTAAAGAAGCGTAGACCAATGTGGCTTATTAAGAGAGTATTACCTGGCATACTTTCCTCTTAGGGTCCTTACAGGTATTGTTGGCCACTTTCCCCCATTAGGAAGTTGTTTCTGCCCCCTTTCCTGCCAACAGACATGCACTTGTCTTCTCCTAGACATGCATGCTCCCTTTCCCCCTTCCTGACTTGACATTCCCGTCACTCTGATCAGAATGTCTGTGAGTCCAGAAGGACCTCATCCTCCATTTGCATGGCATCCACTAAGCGATCATCCCCCGCTCTTCCTCTCTCAAAAATCTGATCCCAGCTGACAATGAAACCCCTCTGCCAAAGTGACCTTCAAGGGATACACATAGAGGTGAAAGATGCATCATCGTGAGCTCTACTGAGCTGCCTGGCTGCCCCGACTAACAGTCTGGGAAGCTTGAAAACCTGAGCCTGCTTCCATCCTTGTGCTCAATGCTACAACAACTGACTCATGCAGTATTTGTCCTTTTGTGATTGACTAACTTCACTCGAATTAGTGGTTTCCAGATGACTTGTGTCATGGTTTCACCACTGTTCTGAGGGAAGCATAATGTTCCACTGTGTGTGTGTGTGTGTGTGTATACCAAAGTATTTTCATCTATTCTTCGACTTATGGGGATTTGAGCTGTGTCCAACTTCTTGCTATGGTGAACTGTGCTGCAATGAACAAAGGAGAGCATGTATCTGTTGGTGACCTGTCTCTTATTTCTCTGGGATATATGCCCAGCAATGGTATTGTTCAGTCGTGTAGCATTTCTATAGCCAGATGTTCTAGAAATCACCATATCACTTCCCATAGTGGCTGTACATGTGTACAGGCCACCCGAAGTATATAAGATTTCCAGTTGTTTGAAACCTTATCTAGCATTTGTTGTTCTCTGATTTGGGGCTTTTTAAAAAATTGGATTATGGGTGTGGGGTGTTAGATGGTATCTCATCATTGTTTTTATTTGAATTTCCCAGATAGCTAGTGAACAAGAGCATTTCCTCATGTCCTTGTTAGCCATTTGGGTATCATCCATTGTAAATTGTCTATTCAGGTCCTTTGCCCACCTTTTCAGAGAGTTTTTTTTGTATCTTTTTTTTCTTATTGTGGGCTTGCAGTAGTCTGTAGATATTATTAATAAGTCCTTTGTCCATTATGTCATTGCTAAATATCTTTTCCTAATCTGCGGGCTCTCATTTCTTCTTTTTATAAAATATTTTTACGTACACAGTGTTTTATTTTTACAGGTCTCATTCATCTGTCTTCAACTGTGTGTGCTTCCTTTGTTATATTTGGTGGCCCATGATGCCCTGCATTAAGTCCTTTAGATAAGTCCCAATTTTCTCATTGGTGATCCTTACTGCTTTGGGTTTTACATTTAGGTCGCTAATCTACCTTGAGTTGGTTTTGGGGCATGGGATGGGTTATGAGTCTTGTTTCTTCTGCAGATGGATATCCAGTTTTCCCAGCACTATTTATTTACTGAAGAGGGTTTCCCCTTCACATTTAATGCTAATTGGGCCTTTGTTGAAAATTTGTTGTTTGTAGGCAAATGCTTTTATTTCTGGGTTTTCTGTACTGTTCCATTGGTCTAGGTATCTATCATTATACAAGTCCCAGGCTGCTTTGACAACTATGGCTATGTACTGCTTTTTGAAGTCAGGGAGTGCAAGACCACCTGCTTTGTTCTTTTTGAGAAGTTCTTTGATTATCCTGGGCTTCTTCCCTCTCCATATGAAGTTGATAATTGGTTTTTCCATTTCTTTAGAGAAGTATATTGTAATTTGGATCAGCATTGCATTGAATTTTTAGATTGCTTTAAGTAGCTTTGACATTTTCACAATATGCAGTCTTCTTATCCGTGAACACAGGGTATGCATCCATGTGTGTAGACCTCTTTTGGTTTCTTGTATTAATGTTCTGTAGTTCTCCTTGTCAGGTCTTTGGTTTCTTTGATTATGTTTATTCCTGTGTATTTCAACTTTTGTGTGGCCACTGTGAATGGTATTGCTTCCCTGATGTCTTTTTCATAACTCTCATCAATAGTATATAGGAGTCCAATTGATTTCTGTTTGTTAATTTTGTATCCTGTTATTTACTAAAATCCTCAATTGTTTCCAACAATAGGATTATTGTGGATGATATGAAATCATATCATCTGCAAATAGAATTTCATTTCTTCTTTGCCCAGTTGTACTCCCTTAATTTCTTGTTTTTGTCTTATGGTCTGGCCAGGACTTCTAACAGTGTTGAATAAGAGTGGTGATAAGGCACATCTTTGTCTGGTTCCTGTTTTCAGTGGGAATTTTATCAGCTTCTCCTCATTGATATTGGCTGTTGTCTTTTCATTGATGGCCATTAGTGTATTGAGGAATTTCCTTTCTATTCCTATCTTATTGAATGTTTTTATTAGGAATGTATTTTGGATATTGTAAAATGCTTTTTTTGCATCAATTTTTATGGTCGTGTAGTTCTGACCTTTTATCTTGTTTATGTGGTGCATTACATTAATTGTTTGTTTCTTTGTTGTTGTTGTTTTTAATGTTGAACCATCCCTGCATCACTTGTATGAATTCCACTTGGTCGTGATGTATTATTTTTTTTAATATGTTATAGGATTCTATTGGCCAGGATTTTTGGAGAATTTTTGAAGATGTGTTCATAAGGATTATCAGTTTATAGATTTCTATCTTTGTGGGGTCTAACTTTGTCTGATTTGGGCTAGCTTTGTAGAATCAGTTTGGGAGTTCGCTGTCCCTTTCTGTATTCTGAAATTGTTTCTGTAGAATTGGTGAAAGCTCTTCTCTGAATCCTTGGTAGAATTATCCTGTGACACAATTCAGTCCTGGACTTTTTTCGGTTGGGAGAACTTGATGATCTTCTCTAGTTCTTCTCTTGGCATGAGTCTTTTCAAGTCATTGTTTTTTTTTTCATGCTTGAGTTTTTTGTTTTATTTATTTCTCTATCTATTTACTTATTTATTTTAAATCATTTTATTAGGGGGTCATACAACTCTTATCCCAATCCATACACAGATCAATTGTGTAAAGCACATTTGTACATTCATTGCCCTCATCATTCTCAAAACATTTCCTCTCCACTTAAACCCC
>NW_022106189.1:6615030-6677478 GCF_000313985.2 Echinops telfairi | reverse complement strand
CCAGCATGTTGTCTTCACACCTTGGAGCACTGGGTTGAAGTCTGGTCCCTCTTTTCCTGTGGAGATATAAACAATACCCTCCCCTTGGGAGGGTGCCCCCGCTACCCATTTCTTCCTTTTCAACTTTTCAAGTTTTCAATGTCCATCTGTGTTAATTTTGGAATAGGGTGCATTTCTAGGTCTTTTTACCTGTCATCTAGATTATCAGATTTGTTGGAATACAGCTTTCATAATACTGTGTTAGCATTCTTTTTTTCATTTGGATTGGTTGTGATGACACCTGTCTCATCTCTAATTGTAGGTATTTTATCCGTTCTTTCTTTTCCTTTGTAAGTTTGCTAGTGTTTTGTTCATTTTTTTATCTTTTCAAAGAACCAACTTCAGTTTTGGTTGATATTTTACATTGTTTTGCTATTTCCCAGTTTATTATTTCTGCTCTAATTTTTATACTTTCTTTTCTTTTCTTCCTTGTTTATGCTTTGACTATCTTCTAATCGTTGGATTTGTTCAAAGTATTGAAAACAATTTTCTCCTCTATTTTAATGTGTGCATTCATTGCTATAAACTGCCCTCTGATAACTGTTTTCTCTGTGTTCCATAGATTTTGGTATGTTGTGTTATCATTCTCGTTTGTTCCTAGGAAACTCTTAACTTCATCTCGTTTGGGACTAATACCCAGTCTTTTTTGGATAGTGTAATGTTGAGTTTCCATGTGTTTGTCTTTATGTATTTATTCTTTCTATTATTGATTTCCAGCTTTATGGCATTGAATGAAGTCTGAGAAGATGATTTGAATGATCTCTATATGTTTGAATTTAAGATTTCCTTTATGTCTATTTTAGCATATGTGCCATGTATGTTAGAGAAGAAATACACACTTTTTGCTGTTGGTTAGAGAATCTGTAAATATCTAGGAAGTCGAGTTGTTAGATTGTGTTGTTCAGCGCATCATTTTCTTTATTGAGTTTCTTTGCTGTTTATCTTTCTTGAGAGAAGAGTATTGAAGTCTTCTACTAATATTGTTGATGTGGTGATTTATCTTTCCATTTCTTTGAGGATTTGGTGGATGTATTTTGAGGATCTTTCATTGGGCACATATATGTCTGTTATGTCTCTGTGTTTGTGGTTTAATTACCCTTTAATCATTGTGTAATGTCCATTTTTGTCTCTCATTATGTCGTTTACATTGAAAACCATTTTGTCGGAGAATAATATTGCCACTCCTGCTTTTTACAGTGATTACCATTAGCTTGGTAAAATTTTGCCATGCTTAGACTCTCAGTCAGTTTTTGTCTGTGAGTTTTAGGTACGTCTTTTGAAAGCAGCATATTGTTGGATCTTGTTTCCAAATCCTAATTCCTTCTGTTATTCTTTGTTTTCTTTTTATTTTATATTTTACAAAGTCAAAACCTTTTATTTTTTATTTCCCCCCAACAGTTTTATTGGTACATAATTAACATATACAATCCAATACAGTAGTTCAATAGTTCACTTGTATCAAGGGCATTTGTACAATCATTACACATCAATTTTAGACCATCCCACCCCGATGTTTAAATCGACTTTAAAATGAGTGTGCAATCACAATCCATTCTAGTGCTCCCTCTCCTCTCTTGCCTTCATTATTTACTCCTCAAATCCTCTTTTCCTCCCCTGAAACAGCAACTATTATATTTCCCCTTGTATCAGTTCTTAACATTGTGCATCCACTCCTGTGCTTCACACCTGGGAAATCCAACAGAAAACAATAAAAAACAAAGTTGCACTAAGGTAGTGAGGATTAAATCATAATAGTATAAAGACAAAAACACAAATAATGCATATGAAGAAAAAGACCCCATCAACATTCAAAAGCCAGGGAAAAAATTTCTGTCATGGAGCATGTAAGAGATACTTGCACCCAGAACAAATTCATATCACATCTATAGGGAGGTCAACTGGCCATGTATCAAGTTTGATCCAGCATTATGAATATTGCAATGATCTCTGCCTGATAGTAAGGCTGTCAGAGACACATGGCTGTGTCTAGAGCAGATCTGCCAATGGTTCAGACTGACTGCGCACTCTTCATATGGGTTTTGGGCTCCCACTGTCCCCTATAGCCCTCCTCAAATTGTGTGTTCATAATTTTAGCTCCAATGCTTTCCTCTTCAAAATATTCAAATTTTATAATTGTCACCTTTGGATCACACAATCTGGTGTGCTTCTTCTGAGTGGACTTAGTTGACTCCTCACACAGAAAGCTGGTTGTTTGAATACAAGCTTTTAAGATCCCAGGCACTATTCTGATTGATAGTCAGGAAACATCTGCTTTCTTCACCACCCTTTGCTGTAGCACTTCAGCGATCACTTCATGAAGGCAGGGCCATGATGTAAGAAGTGCTTGTTCTTAAGTTGGAGCTAAGATTTAGTGTGAGCTCCAAACCATTCCTGGATCTATGATGGTGCTTTTGTTGTTGTTGTTTTGCCATAACTTGAGAGTCATATCATTCAATAGTCCAATCTTATCAAATATAACTGTACAAGTGCTTCCATAACCAGTCTTGAAACATACTTTTCCTTCCTGGACATCTTGACATTGTCTTCCTCTTATTCCCCACCTCCCTCTATATCACCCCCATCCTTCCAAACTTTTGTTATATTTCCTTTATCTATAGGCTCAACATTCCTGGGATTCATTTACCGAAAGATAAAGAAACAAAAAACACAGCTTCATGAGGGTGAGCCCCAATGATAATGCACCTCTGAGATACACCCTAATATAAAAAAGCATCAGAAAAATATAAAAGATTGGCTATCAAAGACTTGCTGGACTAATATGTATCTTACTACAGCATACAGGGCATTGATGTAGCAAGACCTTTTTGTTTGCCGACGGACAGTACACTGTTCTTGGTACACCTGTCTTCTGCTTGATCAGACTTAGGTCCTCAGGTTTCAAGTGTGTCTGGGGTGGAGTTCATTTCACCCAGTGGAGTTCCCATACAGGGTTGCACCAGTGCAGCCTCTGGAGTATGATGTGTGCCCCCCAAAGATCCAGAATTCAGTGTCCCAGTGTTCTGCAGCACCAGGACTGGTTTCCCAGGATACCCCCAGATGGCCTAGGTCAATTCTGCCCACCTACTGCATGCCACTAAAGACCCTCCCCACCTAATGTTCCCAAGAGCATACTCAGTCTCTCTTCCCTCCACCTGGAAGTCAGCACCCCACTCCCCTACCCCAACAGACATTCACGATGTTCCCCCAAACTTGGCCAATCCTTTTCTCCTCTCCTGTGTTGCCCCTCCCATAATTAAGCTTCATCCCTCTAACATGACTTCCTCCCTCTGCAGGGCACCTCACCCTAGATCCACTCAGCAGACAGCATCTCCCTCAACTCCCCCAACCATTTGATCCCAGCAGCCATGAGGTGCCCTCCTGCAGCTTCATATACTTACCTAGAGTGGATGATTTATGGTTCATTGACACTGGTCTGGCTCTTTACCAGGACGTCTGATTTCCAGCCAGAACACTGGATGGTCTGAAAGGTTGAGCTTGTGCTCAGTCTGCTGCTTGAACCTACCACAGTGGACTCAGAGTATTTGTTCTTTTGTGCTTGACTAACTTCACTCAGCATAATGTCTTCCAGATCCCTCCACACGTTTAGGTGTTTCATGATTTCGATGCTGTTTTGAATGATACAGAAAAGTCCGTTGTGTGTATGTATCATAGTTGTGTGTTTTTTATCCACTCTTCTGTAGATGAGAATTTAGGCTGTTTCCACCTTCTTGCAATTTGAACTGTGCTGTGTTGAACATAGGGGAGCAAACACTTATTCATGAATGAAAAAAAATTTTCTTTTGGGTATATGCCCAGTAATGGTATTGCTGGGTCAATTGCCATACTGTTTTAGGTATTACCATATTGCCTTCCACAGTGGCTGTATGTATTTACAAGTCCACCAGCAGTGGACAAGAGTTCTTATGTCACCACACCCTCTCCAACATTTGCTGTTTTCCGTTTTTAAAAGTTGTGCTACAGAAATGGGCTTTAGGTGGTATTTCCTTGTGGTTTTGATTGCATTTCCTGAATGGCTAATAACCAGCAGCAGTTTGAGAGTCATCCTCTGTAAATCTTCTTTTCAGTACTTTGCCCTCCTTCTCAGGGGACTATTCATATTTTGCTGTTGTTTTGTTTTCTTGTCGTAAGCTTGTAGAATTCTGTAGATTTTAGTAATTAATCCTTTTTCTGTTATGTCTTTACTAAATGTTGGTTTCTGGGTGGTGTGACACCCTGTGGTAGTTCCATGTTTGTGCTGTTCCTTCAATGTGAGGATTCTAGTATCTCTATTTTTTCATTGGTTTTCAGGATTGATCCCCTAGTTTCCTGTAAAAGACTGAACAATATTCTCAAGCAGTTTGAGGGCTGCTTCTCCTGTGTAAACCATTGGGTTTGAGTCATCTTCAGTAATTGACTTTTGCTTCTCTAGATACTTTATTGTAGCTGCTGGTGTGTAGATGAGGAGGGAGTGTTAGTTGGGTGAGTAGGGTTTAGGTGCTCTGGAGTGTATGTTAAGTGATGGTATGAATCATAGGAAGGCTTCCTTTAGGTATAGTAATTTTTTAAAAACATTTTATTAGGGGCTCATACATCTGTTATCACAATCCATACACACATCAATTGTGTAAAGCGCATTTGTACATCATTCTCAAAACATTTTCTTTCCACTTAAACCCCCGGCATTAGGTACTCATTTTCCCCCTCCCTCCACCCTCCCCCATCCCTCGTGAGCCCTTGGTAATTGCTATTTTGTCATATCTTGCCCTGTCCAATGTCTCCCTTCACCCACTTTTCTGTTGTCCATAGTAATTTTTAGTGCGTTGGAGAAGATGGTTATGGGACTTGCCATTTCACTTGGTAAGTTAAAGTAGATTGTGCGGTGCTGAAATAGAGGGAACAGGTTCCAGAGTTCATGGTGGTTTTGTAAAGGAGAGGTATAATGAATCTACTAGAGTCCCTTATCAACCCTGTGTTTTATGTAGGGAGAGTGCAATTTTTCCGGCATTGTGCTTATAACAGTAGGTTCCTACACAACTCAGAACTATCTGGTCCTTATGCATGGCCCTAAGAGTGTAAATGAGTTATTATAGTGGATGCTTTAGGGCAGAGGGGATTCTGATTAGATGATGATCAAGCCTGTGGCAGGAAAGCTGAAAAAAACCCAGAAATACTGGGTTACTCTTAAAGTGTAGAGTTTTATGTTTCCTTTCTCAAAACAAATTTGGAGCAGTTTTACTAACCTCCTGGAATATGCTGAAGCCCCTCTGTTTCCACTAACTAGGGCTATTTATCTGCAGAGCCACCTGGGAAGGGAACTGGGCCTTGGCTAGGATTATCACCAATGGAAACTCTATGTTTGTGTGCTTCAGTCGTTGGTTTTCAGCTTGAAGAGACACAGTTATTTTTTTTTGTAATGCTAGTTTTGTTTTTATGAATTTTATAAATATTTCCTTGTTTCAGAGTATTTTTATTTTTCCTTCATGTTTGCTGGATATAGAATTCTTGGTTGGTATTTTTTTTTAATATGTTGCTCCATTTTCTTCTTTCCTGAATGGTTTCTGCTGACAAGTGTGACCTTCTTCTTATCTGTTTATCTCTCTCTACCTGCTTTCAAGATTCTCTCCTTTTCCTTGAATTTGGATAATTGGAGAGTGAAATGGCTTGATGTTTTAATTGGGTGTTGTAATCTATTTGGTTTTCTCTCTACTTTCTGGATGATTATCATCTCTTCCTTTGTGATATTAGGGAAATTTTCTTTCATTAAGCCCCTTAGTATTTTATATGTGGAATTGTTTGTTTATTTCTGTTCTGATATTCCAATGAAGTGTATATTGTTTCTTTTCATGTTGTCCCACATTATCCTCAAACTATCTTCAGATTATTTTGCCTTAAAAATTGTTTCTATCATTTGCTGAGGTCTGTAAGTTAACTGATTTGATTTCCCTTTTCTTCCATTCAATTTCTCAATTTTTGCACGGAGGTTTTCATATCTGCTATCTCACTGTTTAGCTTCTGGGTTTCTTTTGAGCAAAGTGTTTAGCATCTAAATTTTGTCCCTTATTTTTCAAGATTGATCCCCAGATCTCTTGTATGTTCCTAAACATCATTCTACTGTATTCTCATTTGGGTAGTTCAAGAGTTTCTTTTTCTGTATATTCATTGGTTTAGGGTAATTTTCAATTGTTGATTTTATGTGGTTGGTTTTTTTGTGTGTGGTAACTGCTTTTGGCTGTTGTTTGCACACTGTAGTGGTCCAGCTGGAGATGGTGTGCAGGGTTCTTGGTTGGGAGGAGGGGTTAGCTCTTTGGGTTATAGCCGGAAGATCAGATAGGACCTACCAATTGTATTGTGTCAACGTGAGGAAGAAGTGATAGGGTTGGGTAGGTTACATGAGTAGGACAGAGGAGTTCAAGAGTAGGGTCTCAAAAAATATTTGAAGATGGCAACCAGGTAAGCAGCTTGCATGGGGAGCTCCGTGGTGATCAGGGAAGCTGTTGAATGAGAGGTGAGATATGGGTAAGTAATTTTAACAGCCATGGTAACCCAGAACACTTCTTTGACTAAGGAAGTGGCCTTCGCATCCCCCACCCCATACCCCATCTAGCCTCACACTGGAGTCCAGGGGATCTGCAGCTCATTCTCAGGGTTACCCCAGTCCATGCCATCTGCACTGCTGCAGACCCCAAAGCAGTGGCACTCTGGTCATCCCCCTTGGCCCTATCAAAGCACCCAGAACCTGACAGCTACCCTACTGTGGCCCCTTCAGTCACAGCATGATTACCACACCACATGTGGTCCTCTGCTCAACCCCTGGCAGCAGCATAAGTGGCCAGGCCCAGTACTCTTCCAGCATCTTCTTGCAGTCCTAGAAACTCAGGTTAGGCCCTGCCAGCAGTTCATCTGCACTTACCTTCAGAACTCAGCCCAGGCCTCCATGGTTGAAGATTGATGACCATCCAAGTGGAGCGCCAGACAATTGAAATACCTAAAAGGAGCCAGTCTGTGACCCTTAGACTATTCGCTGGATTAATAAGCAGTGGTTGTATATCACCCCAGCTCCTGAATGTGGGGCCTGTCCCTGGTGCCCCTCCAGATCCCCAGCGCTTCTCTATGAGGCTGTTGCCACCACCAAGGCCTCTCTGTGGGGCTTCTACTGAACCCCGAGGTCTCTCCACTAGAACACTCCAAACCCTGAGGCTTACCCAGGGAGTGACCACAGCACTGCAGTTTCTCACCAGGCCTCCCCCATGTACAAGACAGTCCCACCACTAGGCCCAGATCCAAGGCTTCTCTGTAGCACAATCTTGTCCAGCAGCTTCCCTGCCAGCCTAGCGTAGTTCCACACCATGATTGAGCCTGACCCCAACCCAGCCTAGTGGCTTCCCTACAGTTTCTGGCCTCAGCCTACCCTCTGAGGGTCCTTGCACATGCCAGCCAGTCTTCATGGCACATTTCCTATACAATAACCTGACCCACCACCCCAGTAAGCCACAGGAGATCCACTATACCACTCTTACTAGTCTCACACAGAGAGAGCTCAGCACCCCATCTCTCTCCTGGGAATATGGTGCTGAGTTCCACCAAAATGACATGCATACAGAAACCTAAACCTCAACATCCTCAACAAGAAACAAGAAAAACAAACCACAGCAGTGGAGGAAGTCCTGCTTAACAATGCTCATAGAAGAAGCAGTCATTTATTGGTCACAAAGAGAATTCTTCAGAATGCCGCTTGGAGTCATAAAGGATATGAGGGAAGAATCGCAGAAAAAGGATTAATAATAGAGGAAATTATGTCCATGATAGAGGGGATGAATTCCACACACCAAAGGGAGATATAAGACCCAAGGGATGAGGTAATAGAAGTGGGGGGGGGGACCCCAAGATAATGGACCTCGCCAACAGATTAGAAGAAGCAGAGAATTGTACCAGCAAACTTGAGGACAACCAGGCAGACTTCAACAAATGGGAAAGACAGTCAAACAAGATAGTCAGAGGTGGAAGAAAAACTGAGAACAATGACAGATGCTATGAAAAGAAACAATATGCAAATAATTGGTCTACCGGGACAAGACACAACAAGGTAATTAATAGCTAAAATTGCGATGGAATTCCTGGAAGAAAACATCCCCAACTTAATTAATGAGATCCAGGTATTCATACAGGAAGCAGAGGACAGCAATTGGACTAAACCCTAGGTAGAATTCACCAAGGCACATAATAGTCAAATGATCAAAATCCGATGAAAAATAGAAAATTATAAGAGTAGCAAGATAAAAATGGCATGAATATATAATGGTATTCAAATAAGAATATGCTCAGATCTATCAGCAGATACCATGTAGAAGAGGAGCAAACGGAGCAACATCATCCAAAAGTTGAATGAAAACAACTACAATCTGGGACTCCTAGACCTTGCCAAACTATTAATTAAGACAGTTGGTGAGGAAAGGGTCTACTGGGACAAGGGAAAACATCAAAGAATACACCATAAGACATTGAACCCTGAGGAAAATCTTTGCCAACTCACTGTGGACAGAAGACAACATTCACCAAGACCGCCATGTAGCACAACTCCATCCAGAAGTCAACTACCAAGATAACACTTTCTCACACGGAAAAGGTATGTGAGAATGAAGCCACCTACAAATACCCAGTACACTGTGATGGAAGGAAATGGGAAAACTCCCAACACAAAAGGTACAAGATGACAGCAATGAATCCACAAATTGTGATAATCACTGAATATAAATTGCCTGAATTCACCCATTAAAGACATAGAGGAGTGGAAACCCAAAGCCCATTAGTAGGCCACTGGAGATCCTCTTGCAGAGGGGTCTCGGGGAGGAGACGAGCCAGTCAGGGTGTGATGGAGCAACAACTTTCCTGTAGTTCCTAAATGCTTCCTCCCCGCCCCCACTATCATGATATGAATTCTACCTTGCAAGTCTGGCTAGACCAGAGGATGTACACTGGTACAGATAGGAACTGGAAATAAGGGAATCCAGGGCGGATGATCCCTTCAGGACCAGTGGTGTGAGTGGCGATACTGGGAGGGTAGAGGGAGAATGGGTTGCAAGAGGGAACCGATTGCAAGGAACTATATGTGACCTCCTCCCTGGGGTATGGACAACAGAAAAGTGGGTGAAGGGAGACGTCAGACAGGGCAAGATATGACAAAATAATAATTTATAAATTATCAAGGGCTCATGAGGGAGGAGAGAGTGGGGAGGGGGGGGAATGAGGAGCTGATGCCAAGGGCTTAAGTGGAGAGGAAATGTTTTGAGAATGATGAGGGCAATGAATGTACAAATGCGCTTTACACAATTAATGTATGAATGGATTGTGATAAGAGTTGTATGAGTCCCTAATAAAATGATTTTTAAAAAAACACCAAAAAAGACATAGATCAACAGACTGGCTCAGAAAACATAACCTATAAATATGTTGCCAACAAGATTAAGAATAAAAGGCAGAAATACATATCAAGCAAACAGCAACTTAAAAAATTCAGGGGTTGCAATACTAATCTCTGACAAAATTGACCTCAAGGTGAAAACCTTAACAAGGGACAAGGATAGGCACTACATAATACTCAAAGAATCAGTAGAATGGGAACCAGTGAGCATAATAAATATATGCACTCCTATTGAGTGACCCATAAAAATCATCAACCAAATTATTCAAAAGATTGAAAAAAAAATCACAGACCCCATAATCATAGTTGGTGACTAATTCATCTCTATCAGAGAAAGATAGATCACCAGGAAAGAATTTCAGCAAGGAGACTACTGAGCTAAACATGAAAATTAGATGACTAGCTCTGACATTTTTAGGGCTCCACATCCAAATATCATGTTCTTTTCAAGTGCACATGGCTCATTCTAAAAAATACACCACATCCTGGACCAGAAATCGAGCCTGAGTAAATTCAAAAATACAGAGGTCATTCAGACGTCTCTCTTGGACCATCATGCCAGAAAACTGGAGCTCAACAAAAGGATGATCAATAAAAGAAAGGCAAACAATTGGAGGATAATAAATGATCTTGGTTACTGGCCCATATTAGAGAAGAAATTAGGAAGTTTCTTGAAACTAATGAGAATGAGAATATGACGTATCAAAACCATTGTGATACAGCAAAAGCAGTTATCAAAGGAAACTTGATAGCGACTAATACACTTATAAATGAAGAGAGACTTTTGATTGACCCAATATCACAAAACCTCCGACAACTAGAACATAGTCAACAGAACAATCCCTTCAATAGCGAAAGAAAAGAAATAATAAAAATTGGGGTAGGGTTAAATGAGTAGGAAGATGAGAACAATGCACAAAAATCAATACAACCAAACAATAGTTCTTTGAAAGGATCAACAGAATCAACAGACTGCTGGCAAACCTAACCAAGGAAAGTAAGGAACAAACATCAATAGCCAGGATGAGGAATGAAACAGGGGAGATAACAGTGGACCCCAATGAGATTAAAAGTGTAATCACAAAGTACTATGAAGGTCTTTATGGTAATGAATCCAAAAGTGTGGAAAGCATGGACAAATTCTTGGAAGAACAATCCCTCCCTATATTATCACAGCTTGAGATCAAGAACCTCAACACATCTATAGAAAAAGAAGAAATTGATATGGCTATCAAAAAACTACCAAAGGAAAAAAAAACCCTTGGGCCAGATGACTTCACAGAAGAATTATACCAAGCATTCAGGAAGAGCTGATTTTGATCCTCTGAAAATTATTCCTGAGCATTGAAAAAGATGGCAAAACTCTTAAACCCATTCTATGTAGTTAGTATAACATTGATGCCTAAACTGGGCAAGGATCCTTCAGGAATAGAGAACTACAGACCAATATCACTAATGAACATAGATGCAAAAATTCTTAACAAAATATTGGCCAATAAAATACACAAGTATATAAAGCATGTCATCTGTCATGACTAGGTGGGATTCATTCCAGGGCTGCAGGGATGGTTCAACATCCCAAAGTCCATCAACATTATCTATCAAATCATTAAGAAAAAGGATAACAACCACATGATGATATTGATAGATACAGAAAAAGAATTTGACAACATCCAACATCCATTCCTAGTTAAGACACTCAAGAAGATAGGAATGGAAGGAACATTCCTCATGATAATACAAGCTATTTATGAAAAGCCATCAGCCAACATTATAATCAATGGAAAAAAGACAAAAACAATCCCACTGAAAAAGGGGACCAGACAAGGATGCCCCTTGTTCCCAATTCTATTAAACATAGTCTGGAGGTCCTAGCTAACAACATAAGGCAGCAGAAAGGCATTAAAGGTATCCATCTGGGAGAGGAAGACGTGGAACTATTGCTATTTGCAGACAATATGGTTCTATATATTGAAAACCCCTAAACTCCACAACAGAAGTGCTGGCCGTGATAGAGTAATGCAGAGGAGTGGCAAGATACAATATCAACAAACATAAGTCCATTAGTTTTCTATATACATCAGAAAATATATTGGAAGAGGAGATCAAGAAGGCAGTACCCTTTACAATAACCAAGAACAAACTGGAATATTGAGGGATATACCTAACCAAAATACCAAAAGATCTATACAATGAAAACTACAGAAACCTACTTCAGGAAGCCAAAAGTACCCTCCACAATGGAAGAATATCCCATGCTCATGGATTGGAAGACTCAATATAGTTAAGATATCAATCTAACCCAAGGCACTATTTAACTTTAACACTATCCCTATATGATTACCAAAAACCTTCTTCAACAAATTGGAAAAACTGACCACCAATTTCATATGGAGAGGGAAGAAGCCAAGAATTAGCACAGAACTCCTCAAGAAGAAGGATAAAGCTGGAGGGCTTGCTTCACCTGACTTGAACACTTACTACACAGTCACAGTGGTCAAAACTATATGGTACTGGCATAATGACAGATACTCAGACCAATGGAAAATTACAGAAAACCCAGAAATAAAACCATCTGCATACAGACAACTGATCTTCAATAAGGGCCCCCAAATATCAAGTGGGATGTGGATGCCCTCTTCAACAAGTGGTTCTGGAAAAAAATGGATAACCACCTGTAGAAAAATGAAACAAGACCATTACCTCCCCTCCTGCATAAGAAGAAACTCAAGATGAATCACAGACCTCGAAGTAAACCCGACACTATCAGGGCCTTCAATGAGAGAATCAGGACAAACCTAAGAACTTTGGCACAAGGAATACATAGGCTAGCTGAAATACAGAAGGACACACACACACACAGAGATAAAACTGAAATCAACAAGAGGACTATACTAAGGATAAAACACGTGTGTGCATTACAATAATTCACCAAGAGAGTAATAAGATAACCCACTGGGACTCTGACTGGGAGAGGATTTTTAGCAATGACACAACAGACAATGGGCTTATTACTAAAATCTACAATACCCTCTTAACCTGCAAAAAAGAAGAAAACAGTTAACCACTTGAGGAAGTAGCCTAAAGACCTGAATGGAACTTTCATTAGGGAGGAGACCTGAATGGGGAATAAGTATATGAGAAAATGCTCCCAATCATTAGCCACCAGAGAAATGAAAATTAAAACTACTATGAGATACCACCTAACACCCTTGAGGATAGCCCAAATCAGAAAATCAGAGAGCACCAAATGTTGGAGGGGATGTGGCAAGATAGGAAATCATTGCAGGTCTTATAGATTTGTACAACCACTGTGGGGAACGATCTGGCGATATCTAAAGCAAATGGAAATTGAGTTACATTACAATGCAGCAATCCCGCTACTGGTCATACACCCAGAAGAGGTAAGAAATAGACCATGATCAGTTGTCTGTGCTCCGATGTTTATTGAGGTGCAGTTCACAATCTCAAAGAATTGAAAGCAACCTAAATTTCCATTGAGGAGCGAATTAGAAAGCGTTGGCATATACAGATAATGGAGTACTAAGCATCCCTGAAAAGCGCTGATGATCGCATGAAGCACATAGTCTCATGGGAAGCATTGGAGAAAATTATGCTGAGAGAAGTTAGCCAATCACAAAAGAACAAGTACAACATGAGTGCACTGAGGCAAGTTCAAGCAGCATATGGATATAGAAGAAAATCCACCTATTTTATACTATACAGGTTTAGGTACAGACAATCAGATGGGGTACAGACCAAATCCAAAGATATACATATCATTCCAACATGGAAGAGGGTAAAGAGAAAATAGAAGAGAAAAAGAAAGAAGAGAGAAGCTGGCACTCGGGGAGCAGGGCACTAACCCACCCAAGGGGAGGGCATTTTTTACGTCTCCACAGGAAAGGAAGTGAGAGTGCCGACCTCACCAAAGCATGCCAAACTTGAGGGTAATGTAACCGCTTGGGGCAACTCGTGAACAGAGAGAACTACAGGCTGGCCCCAATTCAAGATATACTGACCCCCTCCCTGGATGTATGTGCTGCAGAGGACAACATTGAACCTACAGGGTGGGGAGAGAGGTTGGCTTCACTCAGCCACATGGGAACAAACCAAGACAGTAAAAGAGAGGGAAGGAGTAGACCTCATTCTAGCACACCGACCTGTGGACAATGTCCTTGCACCGAACTGCTGAGCCACAAAGAAGACTGCAGGGCTAATAACAGCTCGAGGCAGTGTCCCCTCGATGGAGTGTAGTGCTACAGAGGACAATATGGGGGACACACTGTGGGGAGTGAGCCTGGTCTGAGCCCCCACAGTGGGGCAAACCAAGAAGGGAACATAACAGATCAGCAATGAGAGCAAAGCCACAAAGCCCCTGAGGAGCCCCCCAAATAGACTTCAGTCTAGGATAACAAGTGTCAGAGCGCTCCAGGACCAGTGGGGAGATAGTCATAAAGGTCAGTGGACAGACCTAGAATTATGTACGATTTTTTTCCTCTCTTCCCTTTTGTTTTTTCGTTTTTTTTTTATATATCAAGTATTTTTTATTATGAATAAGAATAAATTGATGCAATAGAACAACACTGGGGTGGGGGCGATGATGACTTTTTTTTCAGTAATCATTTTATTGAGCCCCTTTTTGCTTTTTAAAATTTCTCCTCTTCGGTCTTTTGTTTTCTTTTTGTTTTGTCTCATTCTTGTTGTTACTCTGTCTATATAAACTAGGCATGAGAAGCAAGCCCGAGGAGAAAGCAATGGGACCAAGGTTCCTTAAGTATCAGTGGGCAGGAGGAGGCAGGGGGAAAGAAGCGGTGAGCAAACATTGCCATGTGGAGGGGAACAACTAGGAAATTGAAATCAACAGTGAGGGGTGTGTAGGGATCCTGGTGGTGTTAGAGCAACAGTAATCTAGCTGAGAGGAATTACTGAGAGGGAAATGAAGGGTGATCGTGAGAGTTGGGCAGAAGGAAGATGGACAGTATATCTAATAATCTGCCAAAGTCACTTATCGACCAACTAATATAGGGTGAGTTCAGCAGAGTGATGTTATTGCATTTACAGCAGAAGGCCCTTGGCTAGGGGCATGCCACTTCCGTGCTCTATGGGAAGGAGTGTCCTGCAGGAAATAGTGGGGTGAGATTAGGATTCTGTGTCATACCATGCTCTCTGCCTTCCAAGCAGGAGTTCCAGGGTGGTAATCGCTGTGGGAATGGAGGCCTGAGATGAAGGGGGTCTTCTAATAAGGGAGAAGTCAAGTGGAGGTAATCTCAGCACCAGCAAGTCACCAAGCCGAGGGAGGGGGAGCCACCAAGACTCACTGGTATACAGAATTCTGGATTCTCAAAGAGGAAAAGAGTTTTGTGGTTTATTTTTGTTTTGTTTGTTTTTTTTACATAGAAAAAAAGAAAAAAATCAAAACTACTCTTGAAGTTCCCAGAGTTCAGGTTGCAACTCTGATTTACCAGGGCACAGGTCCTGTCTGTTAAATTCTGGGAGAGGCTGGTTGAGTTCGCTGGGAGGTCCTATCTGGCGGCCATGGAATGAACTCTTGAAAGAAGGGGAGGATTGACCCGGTGATAGAGTGGAGATATGGATATGGTGTGCTGTCCGTCATGAATTTTGGCCTCCATGCAAGGTTTTCAGGGGTCAGAGAGGATGGGGATGAGGGAACTAGGTGAAAAGAGGGTTGCAAGGGAGTGGGGTGGAGTAGTGGGAGGAGAGGATTTCCTTGTACTGGCTGGTAGCCGACTTAGGGGAGAGGGAGCATTAGAGGCTGCCTGATGTGTTGATCTCCAAGTGTTCTGGGGTGAAAAGGGGTTTTGTTTGTTTTTAAGGGGCAGGAGGAGGATATCCAAATTATTCCTGGAGTTCTTAGAATTCAGATCTAGTGTCTGATTTTGCCTACTTTCTACTTTCTGGCGGGGGCAAGGAGAGTTCTAAGTAGGGAACCCTCTCTGACTGCCACCTTCTGTTCTCTATGTAGATTTCTTTTTGATTCTTTTGATGATACTGTGTAGGTTAGTTTTGTTTTTATGTAAAGGTCTTTTAATATTTGGTTAGATTCATTCCTAAGTATTTCATTTTGGGCGTGGCTACTTGTTTTAGTCTGGGTATCTCAGAGAAACAAATCCACAGAAACTCATGTATAAGAGAGAGTTTTATATAAAAGTTAAGTGCACATCAAGAAAACATCCCAACCCAGTGCTTCCCAAGTCCACAAGTCCAACATTAACCCATTAACCCATATGCTTGACACCAATCCACAAAGTCCTCCTCCGTCTCACAAAACACACACTATGACACCGACTGCAGGAGGAAAGCCGAATCAGTGAACGTGTAAGCATCTCAGTGCTGGCAGGGGTCTCCACACGGCTGCTCCAGCACCCAGGGCTGCATCGGGGTAGGTCCATGCGGCTTCTCCTCAGGGATGTCTTACAGGAAGTGAGCCTTGCCAGTTGAAGCAGGGAATTGGCTAAGGAAGCTGTACCCTGGTCCGACCATCAGAAAGCAAGAGACCCAAGAACTAGGAAGGCTAGGCTCACCAAGTCATTTATCCCTCCACCCTTCAATTAACTTCACATGTGTTTATCGGCCAGGTTGGCACAATAAATTACCTCACTTCTGTAAATGGTATTGTTTTCATGATTTCTTTTTAATAATTTGCATTGTTAGCATGAAGAAATCCAATTGATATTTTAAATTGAACTTGTGTCACCTCATTTTGCTGAATCTTTGAATCAGTTCTAATTTTATTACTGAGTCTTTGGAATTTCTATGTATAGATCATATGATCTTCAAGTAGAGATTGTTTTACTTCTTTGCCAATTTCGATGTCATTTATTTCCCTTTCTTGTCTTACTGCTCTGAGTAAACTTTCTGGCACAATATTGAATAGGAATGGTGATAAAGAGCATAATTTTCTGGTTCCTCTTAGCAAGGCGAATACTTTCAAGTAGCTCTTAAGAGAAGCTACTTTTGGGCATTGGTTTTGTATATATTTTCTTGATTATGTTGATGAATTGCTGTTTATTGTGATTTTGTTAAGTATTTTATCAGGAATGAGTGTTGGATTTTGTACATCATTTATCTTTTTCAGTTGATATGATCCTGTGGTTATTTTGTTTCATTTATGTAATGAATGGTATTGATTATTTTTCTAATATTGAATCATTCTTGCATGTGTGGCATACATTCCACTTGGTTATGGTGTATTTTTATTTCATTTTTTATTCTTTTGGCTATAATTTTGTTGTGGATATTTGTTTCTATGAATTATATTGATCTATATTATTTTTAATGATGATTTTGCTAACTTTTGATATTGGGATTATGCTTGCTTTGTAAAATGAATTTGAGAGTATTCCATACTGTTCTACATTCTGGTAGAGTTTGAGTAGGATTGGTCCCAGCTCTTTGCTGAATATTTGGTAGAATTTGTCATGAAGCCAGGTAAGGCATTTTTGTTATTTTTGTTGGGAGATTTTTAATGACCTGTTCAATTTATACCTTTGTTATGGACACATGCACATTTTCTAGGTCAATCTAGTTAGTGTGTTTCTAGAAATTTGACCGTTTATTCT
This sequence comes from Echinops telfairi, assembly GCF_000313985.2. Lineage (NCBI taxonomy): Eukaryota > Metazoa > Chordata > Mammalia > Afrosoricida > Tenrecidae > Echinops > Echinops telfairi. Next base: position 6,660,438 of record NW_022106189.1, on the reverse strand, counting down.
AGGTATTTTAATTTGTTGGATTACAGTTCTTCAATTATTCTGTTATGATTCCTTTTATTTCATTAGTTTCTGCTGTGATATCACCCATTTAATTACTTTTGTAAAAAAATCATTTTATTGGGGGCTCATACGACTCACAATCCATACATCCATCCATTGTGTCAAGCACATTTAATTTCTTATTTGTGTTCTTTCATCATGTTCCTTTTTATTGTTGTTGCTAGATTTGCCAGTGATTTATCATTTCCATTAATCCTTTCAAAGAATTAGCTTTCTATTTCATTGATTATTTCTATTAATTTTGTATTTCATTTATTTTTTCTATTTTGTTATTTCTTTTCTTCTTGTGACTATAGGATTATTTTACTGCTCTTTTCCTTAATTGTTGAAGATGCATTATGGTGCTGGCATGTTGATATGTTATAGTTTGTCTTCCTTTTTGATATATTCACTTGTAGTCAATTTATTTCTGAGTAAAATGTTTGCTATATCTCAAAGGTTTTGGTATGGTGTGATTTCATTCTCATTTATTTCAAGGAAATCTTAAATTTCATTTTTTATTTATTATCCCGTAGGTTTTCAATGGGGTTTATTCAGTTTCCAATATTTTAATTTTTCACCTTGATCTTACTTTGTTGATTTCTAATTTCATAGCCTCATGATTTGATAACATGCTTTGTAGTATTTTCAATGTTTTGTGGCCTAATGTATGAGGGAATACCCTCCCCACCTCTCCTCCCACCAAAATCAATGCTCATTTGATTTTTTTTTTTTTTATGTGAAGGGGATAGTGCATTTGAGGTTTGTTCTACCAGGTCAGACTGTTAACCAAGCTTTCTATTTAGAGGTTTTGAAAAGATTGTTTAACAGTGTTTGACAAAAAAGACCTGATTTGTGGCTGACAGGGGACTGGTTTTGCCACCACAACAATGCACCTGCTCACACAGCCATTTTAGTGTGCCAGTTGTTGTCAAAAAAAAACCCAACCCCCTCTTACCCTTCACATCTTACTCACCTGACCTCGCTCCATGTGACTTTTTTTTCAGTGACTGAAGAGGAACATGAAAGGACATATATTTGACGATGTAGAAGAGGCAAAGAAGAAAATTAGGTAGGTGCTGTCAGCCATCCAAACAGATGAGTTTGAAAAATGTTTCCATGAATGTAATCCCAGATTTGGAAAATGTAGTAAGTTTCATGGAGATTACTTTGAAGGTGATAAGATTGTTTTGTTAAAAAAAAAGTTTAAATACATAGCTTTGAAAAAAAATCCGTTTTGAGGGGGTACCCCCTCATGTGATCTATTTTACAAAATGTTATTGTAAAATAAATCATATTGTGCTATTGTTGGGTGCAGTGTTCTTTTTAGATCTGATGTCAATTAATTTGTTGTTGTTCTTCGGTGACTTTGTTAACTTTTTCCAGTATTCTGTTTGTTAATTTTTTTTTGTTAAAAATAGTTTTCTTTCTTTTGTTTAAAATTCTCCTATTATTACTGTTGCCGTTAGGTGGTTTCTAACCACAGTGAACCTCTGTGTAGCAGAGTGAGACAGCACTCAGTCTGTGTCTGCTTCACAACCATATTCAAGCCCATCACGGTGGTTAGCGGGTCCATCTACCTTATTGAGGGTCTTCCTTTGTACTCTGCCCCTCTGTTTCACCAAATTTGAAGTCCTTTTCCAGAAATATTGTTGTAGTTTCTATCACTTCCATTCTGTTACAGTTTGATTTATGAGTATTGAGACGCCTTTATTCAGTGTATAGATATTTATTATGCTTACATACTCTTGTTCAAGTGATCCTTTAATTGTTATATAATGTTCTTGTCTCTTATGCTGGTCTTTGCCTCAAAGGGATGTGATAGTTAAGGTTGTATGCCAACTTTTCTGGTCTCTGACCCTGAGATGTGTGGCAGTTGAGGTATAGTCATTCTCTATTATGAAATCTGATATAATATAGTCAATTCCATGAGCAAATCTTCTATAAGCAGTCAACTGACTGAAAGGGAGTTTCCTCAGGAGTGTGGCTTGCTTCCAATATATTTGGTATATCAGGGTTTAAATTTCTCAGCACCGAATTTGCAGGAGGCTATAGTTTACATTGGAAACCCAAAATCCATTTCTGAATCTCTACATGCATTTAACCTCTATTGAATTCCTGCAATTGACCAGCAACAAGAACAGCTTGCCCTCTGGCAGAGTGGATTAGAGAGTAGATTGCTGTCACTCTTCTAGCCAGCCCAGGGAGAAATGGCATGGCCTTTAGTGACTTGGCTAGGTGTCTCTTTAATGGGATTTATGGTGGTAGGCTCCCATAGTCACCATTTGTGTTGTTTGAGAAAGATATTTGCTATAATCAGTCATTGGTCTTGAAAAATTATGTCATGTGACAAACAGGGTTTTTTTTTTTTTCTATCACCAAGACCATATTTTCTGACTACAGTTCCATCTCTTTGTTTCTAACTTTTACATTCAAATCGCAAAAAATTATCAATGAATCTTGATTTCATGATTGACCAATTTCTGACTGAAGACATTGGTAGAATTCTTCAATGTCTTCCTCATTAGTTTGGGTAGGTTGGTGCATAAATTTGAATAATAGTTGTATGAATTGGAAGTCCTTTAAGGTGGGTAGATTTAATCCTGTAACAGACAGGATAGTACTTCAAGATAGACTTTGAAATGTTCTTTTTGACAAGGAATGCAATGCCATTCCACTTGATTATGTCACTCCTGGCACAGTGAACCATATGATTTTCTAATTCAATATGGCCAATGCCAGTCCACTTCAGCTCACTAACACCTAGAATATTTATCTTTATGAATTCTATTTATTGTTGATGACTTCTAATCTGCCGTGATTCATACTCTATATATTTCAAGTTCTGATTATTCGATTTCTGCAGCTTTTCTTCTCACCTTGGGTGGTGCCTGGACAGCAAATGCAGATCCTTCAAACTCCTCCCCCACAGGCTCCACTCCTTTTCCATCACAATGGTTGATTCTACTTAAAGAAAGCAGCTCTTTCTCAGTCTCATTTGAAGTGCCTTTCAACCCAATTTTCTGCTTCTATTCTAATATTTCCATGGTAAACTGAAGAGTTTCAGTGGCTACTTTATCTGAAGTGGACAAATGATTTCCTCTTCAAAGTGTGTTCTTAGGCTAGAATCTTTGCTGAAACATTTTCCCTTTGGATGATCCTGCTGACATTTGAAATACCAGTGCATAGATTTGAGCATCACAGCAACACACAAGCCGTCACCATATAACAAATTGACAGAAGTTATTTATCATTTTCATTAACCCCACCCTCATGGAGTTCTCCAGATGGAATACACAGAAATCAATTAGACTATATTTGTGGGAAGAGCAATCTCAATATCGGCAGTGAAAACCAGGCTAGGGGCTGAATGTGAAATTAACCATCAATTGCTCATATGTAGCTTCAGGTTGAAGTAGAAGAAAATTAAATCAAATCCATGAGAGACAAAATATGACCTTGAGCTTATCCTACCTGAATTTTGAGAACATCTCAGGGACAGATTGGATGCATTAAGCACTAATGACAGAAGACATGATGATCTGTGAAAAAACATCAAGGAAATAATTTTTAAAACATTAAGGAAATCATTCACACAGAAAGCAAAAGTAACTACAGAGAGAAGAAAGAAAGAAAATATCAGTGTAGATGTCAAAAGAGACTGAAATATACTCTTAATCATAGACTAAATAAAGCAAATGGGAGAAATGATTAAGCCAAAACCTGAACAGAAGATTTCAATAGGCGGCGCAAGAAGACAAAATCAAATATTATTATGAAAAGTGAAAGACCTAGTTAAAAAACTAAAAGGAGAACACACTCAGCATATGCTCAACTGAAAGAACTCAAGAAAGAAAACCTCAAGCCTTCAGTTGCAACAGTGAAAGATTCTATGGACAAAATATTGAGTGATGCAGCAAGCATCAAAAGAATATGGAAATAATACACAAAGGCTCTGTATCAGAAAGAACTAGTTGAAATTCAAACATTTCAGGACGTATACGAGAAAACCAATGATACTGAAGGAAGTTCAGGCTGCATTGAAAGCACTAGTCAAAATTAAGGCTCCAGGAAGTGATGGAATACCAATTGAAATGTTCCAACAAGCTGATGAAGCACTGGAAGCACTTAATCATCTATGCCAGGAAATTTGGAGAACAGCTGTTAGGTAGTTTGGCTTAGGGGCTGGGGCATCCATTACGCATGCTCAGATGTCCGAGCTACCGGCCCCTGAGGGAGTGGTACACTGTGCATGCTCTGAGCTACAGGCTTCCAGCCAGGAAGGGGAGGTACACCTGGGTGGGCGCTGCACCTGGATTGGCCCACATAGGCCAAGTAAATTCAATTCAGTCAATAGGGTCAACCAGGGTGGTCCATCAGCCTCCCGCCGAATAATTGAAAAGGCAGGAGCCGGGAGCGGACTGCGTGACTTTGCGACTAGATTCCAGGCAGGCGGCACACAGTGAGGGGCTCTGCAGGTGCCTGCGTAAACCTGAAACTTCCAGTTTTCATAAAACTCACTTGGATCACAAACCAGGCTTTGGCGTGAATTCTTTCTCGCGCGGAGCCAAGGACCGAGGTATCTCTCTCTCCCGAGAGAGCTAACACAGCTACTTGGCTAACTGACTGGAAGGGACCCATTCCAAAGATAGTTGGCCAAACATGATGAGACAATTATTGAACAGTATCAGTGATATCACACATGATTACGATATTTCTTAAAATCATCCAACAATGGTTGCAGCAGTGTATTAACAAGGAGTTGCCCAGGTTTAGAATGGATTCAGAAGAGGACTTGGAACATGGAATATTATTTCTGATATCTTGCCTAAAAGCAGAGAATGCCAGAAATGTTTACTTGTGTTTCATTGACTATGCCAAGGCATTTGGCTGTGTGAACCATAACAAACTCTTTAAAGCCTTCAGAACAATGGGAATTATAGAATACTTCATAATGCTCATGGAGATCTACTCCATGGTTCAAGAAGCAGTTGTGAATAAGGAAATATTCTATAGCTTAAAATCAGGATAGGTGTATGTCAGGATTGTATCCTTTCACCATATTTATTCAAGATGTATGCTGAGCAAATAATCAGAAAAACTGGATTGTTAGAAGAAGAATGTGGCATAAGGATTGGAGGAGGCTTAATTAACAACCTTAAATATGCAGTTGACACATTTTTGCTTGCTGGAAGTAAGAAGGACCTAAATTATTTGCTGATGAATATCAAGGATATTAGTCTTTGATGTGGATTACCTTCCAATATAAAGAAAGCCCAAATGCTCACAACTGGACCAATAAGTAACATGATGATCAATGGGAGAAAAGATTGTCAAGGCTGTTGGCTTGCTTGAATCCACACTCAATGCTCATGGAAACAGCAGTTAAGAGACTAAAGATAAGTTACATTGTTCAATGTGCTGCACAAGACATCTTTAGAGTATTGAAAAACAAGGATACAACTTTGAGGACTAAGGTGCACCTGACTCAAGCTGTGGTATTTTCAATTGCCTCATACACATGTGAAAGTTGGACAACGAATAAGGAAAACTGAACATGAATTGATGCATTTTAATTTTGATGTTGGCAAAAGATATTGAAAGTACCATGGACTGCTAATCGAACAAGCAAATCTGTTTTATAAGTAATGAGGCCAGAATACTCCTTTGAGGCAAGAATGGAGAGACTTCATATTGCATAATTTGTATATGTTGTCAAGATACACAAGTCCCTAGAGCAGACCAGTATGCTTGGTAAAGTACAGGTGCAATGAAAAAGCCTAAAGCCTTCAAGAGGTGGATTGACACAGTGGCTGCGACAATGGAATCAAGCTAGGAACAATTGTGAAGATGTTTTAGGGATCTGAAGGCTTTCATTCTGTGTGCATAGGGTGACTATGGGTTGGAACAGATTCAGTGGTAAACAACAACACCAAGGCTCTGGTGGTAATGAGTCACATCCTGATTGCACTTAACTAAAACTACAACATATCAACTATGTTTCGAGTAATTACTAAGTTTTTAACATGTATACTTTCTCAACAAAATGAAGTTAAGAAATATCTATCTTATTCCCCCAAAATAAAAGGATGTTGTCTTAATCAGCGTTGACTAGATAAATAAATCCAGGGAGACACTCTTATGTGTGTAAGAGAGAATTTTATATCAAAGCACAATTGCACATTAAGAAAACAATTGCACATTAAGAAAACAGTTCAGATCTCAAGTCCATAAGTCCTATATGACCTCACATATTGATACCAGTCCATAAATTCCCCTTTAGACTTAAGCAGCCATGCAATGATGCCAAATGCAGGCAGATCACAGGCCAGTGGGTGGAAAGTTTTGTGGATTCAGTGGTGGTGGAAGCAGCTCAGCACTGCTGTGTGTCTCCATGTGGCTCCTCCAGCTCCACACTCTGGCTCTATCAGTCTAGCTCCATGGGGCTTGTCAACAGGAATGTCTCACAGGCAGTGAGTGTGTATCTGGCCTCCAGTGAGCTATTTAACTCTGTGCCATGTCCAAATGAGGTCATCAACCTCTGACCTGATTGGGAGGCTAGACTCCACCCCTCCACAAGTTGACACCAGATTATGTAACTAACACAGACATTAAATGTTTTAACTCTGATCATGCCCATCTTACATTATTTTCTATTGTCCAGTATTCTAGATATGCCTTGTTTTTAATATAAATTTAATTTGTGTATAAAAAAATTAGTCATTAACATTATTGTTTACACAAAATAGTTTTAATATTTCCCCCAGTTCTACTATCTTTTAAAAACTAATTTATTAATTTTATGCTTAGTCATTATTCTGTAATATACTTTGCTTGTTCTTTCAGCATATCTCTGTGAATGAAACTATATCTCCCATTAGATGTCTGAAAATGTTGTTATTTTGCTTTCATTGTTGAGTTATAGCTTATCTGAGTGCATAATTCTAGGTTAATTGAAGGTAGCTATTCAGTTACTTTTAAGATTTACATTAGCTTCATTGTTAGATTGAGAAGCCTACAAATCTTCTCTATTTATGGAGTCTGCATTTTTCCTGGTATTGATTTTAAGATAGTCTTTGCTTTATTTGTTATGCTACAATAGCACTGTGCTGTGACTAAATGCAGATTTATTTTAATACATTATTAACAGGATTCATTACTCTGCTTCTTGAGTCTAGGAGTGTATATCCTTCATCAGCTGTATATATTTTTTAACCATTATATGTTCAGATATTTTAGGAATTTCTACAAATTCATAGTAGAGAAATTTTAGGCTATATTAAGCATCTCTATTATTGACCTCAAAGTCTGAGACAACTTCAAAAATTACTTGAAAATAGACTAAAGTTTCTTCGTGATTCTGACTCATGATTCTGTTCACTTTTTAGTATCAAAAAACCTCATCACTTGAGCATGGGGGATTTTGACTCTGGTGGAGTTAAGTGATTGGAAAACCTTTTCTGAAAGCACCTACACACTCAGAAATCAGAGCAATAGGCCTCCAGTGGTTTCCCTCTGTCCATAATTCTGGGATGGTAATAAACTGAGTACCCAACAATGTGTCTTGGAGACATGACTATAGGAGATTAAAATGATAAATCTGACCTGGACAGTTAATACCTTGTCACTTGCTCTCCCCTCTGATACGCTTTGGGCCTGATCTGGTTTTCAATACTGTATGTGTGTGTGCATTTGCCATAGTTGAGTTTATCTCTGCTGTGTTTTGTCATTGTGGGTAGCCTTCTTGAATTGTAATATGTTTTTCTGTTTTTCAGTATATGAGACCCAGGATTGATGAACCGATAGAGACAAGTAGAATAAAGGTTCCTGGGGGATACAAGTAGGGGGAGAAGTGGGTAAAGGGGCACTGATATCAAATAGTAAGAAAACATTGGAACTGATTATAGTATCAATTGTACAATATCACTTGATGTGATTGAACTATGGAATGGTATGATATCTGTACTAGCTCCAAATAAAATGTGTTTTGGGGAAAAAAATCAACCATTTCAGGGTTCTGCAAAAGGGCCTAAGCAAACAAAATTAACAAGCTCTTTCATAGAAAACAAAAATGATCAGCTTCATGTAAGAATCATGGAAATCTTTAGTGTTCATGACTTGGCTTGTTCCTATTACTACCCATAATGTAGTTTGATCATTCTAACAGAGTAGGATTGATCACGTAAGCTGGAAGATAGTGAAGAAGCTGACTTGATATAGAGCAGAGGATGAAAAATCCCAGAAGTGTCAAAAAAAAAAATCAAGCTCAAGCGGGAAACAAAAGAAAAAAAAAATGAAGCCCTAGTAGGTTGCCTTTTAATTGAAATGGGGAACAGACCAGACGAATCACCAGAAGTGGAAAAGGGAGATTTTGAAAATATTAGAGAAATAGAGAAGAGATTTGAAAAGAGAGTTTGAAAATATGAGAGCAATAGAGAAGAAGTTTGACCATCTCTCCATACATCCTGATTGGGAGAGCATGTGCATGAACATAGAAGATATCAAGGTGGTCCGACCAAAAGTAAACCAAAGACAGAGTAAAAAATTCTGAATTTTGCTACACTGATAAAAGTCTGTCTGACAGTTTTTTAGCACAAACTTTGGCTGATCGTTGGCTGAGAAAGTTCTGTGCTATGAAACAAAGGGCAGACCCCTGCAAGCCAGGCTGCAAAGTAAAAGAAAGGTAGAAATCTTCAAGGACATCAGTAGCTGCATATTGAGTAGAAAATAGATTCTGCAGATTTAAGCCTGGTAACAGTTATACAGAAACAAAAATTTAAACAACAATTGGGGAATAAAATCAAGACATAATCTCTAGGAGAAAAAAAATTCTAAATCCAGAGCCACTACACTCTAATTCTAAAAAGTGTAGTTTTCAAGAAACTACACGTTATGTTATATATCACGTAATGTGTAATGTATATATGACATGCAAAGGAAAGTATGATCCATAATCAGGGATAAAGTCAATTGAAACTATATTCAAATGTGCTCAGAATTTGGGCTTATCAGACAAACATTTCAAAGCAACTAGTCTCTCTGGGAGGAACTCTGGTTACACATCGGGCTGTGATCTGCAAGGTCAACAGTTCAAAACCACCAACATCTCTGAGGTATTAAGACTGGACTCTCTACGCTTGTAAACAGTTACAGTCTCAGAAACCTACAGGGATCACTATGGGTCAGCATTGACTCAATGGCAATGAGTTTACTATCTCTGGGTGGTGAAAATGAGTTGTGGTAGTCGACTAATCTGATGTCAATTTAAGGATTAAGGGTGTAGGGGTGGAATCTAGGCTGTCAATCTGGAGATAGCCAATGAGACTTCTGTGGGCATGGCCTTCTCCTGAGAATTCTGGGAAATCTGCCACTTTCTCCTTGGAGGCAGAAGACACTTCTCTCTCTCTTCCACTCCCTGGGAGACATTGCAGAAGACAAGCCACATGGACGCAACCAGAGCTCTGAGAGAACCCTGCTGGTGCTGAGATTCTTACAATGCCACTAGACCCAACGAATTTCTACCTACTGGCCTGTGACCTTCTGCATTCAGCATCATTGCATGTGTTTTGTGAGTCTGAAGAGGATTTTATAGAATGGTATCAGACATATGGGCTAATATCAGACTTATGGCCATGGACTGGACTGTGTTGGGATGTTTTCTCAATGTTCAATTGCTCTTGTATATAAATCTCTTTCTTATACACATTTGTGTGTCCAGGCATTTGTCTCTCTAGTCTACCCAGACTAACACATGAATAATGCATTCATTTTCTTATTAGTCTTCAGATTTCCCTTGAAAGAAAGGCCCGGTGATCTATTTCTGAAACATCAGCCACTGAAAAGCCTCTGGAGCTCAATGCAACCATGACACACATGTAGTTGACATGAGTCAGATGAACTGGAAAGCAAATGTTCGTTATTATTTTTAGGGATATTTATAAATTCAAAGATTTAAAGTAAACAGCATTGGTGGCATAGTGCCTTACATATGCTCTGCTAACCACAAGGTCAGCAGTTCAAACCCACCAGCTGCTCTGCAGGAGAGAGGCTTTCTGCTCCCACAAAGATTTACAGTCCCATAACCCAAAGGTGCAGTTCGTCTCTGTCTTACAGGGTTCCTTTGAGTTGACACTGACTCAGCAGCAAGGAATTGTTTTTAGGGGGTTTATGTTTTTAAAATGAAAGAGGACTTCCTGGAAGAAGAGATGTAATCAATCTTGTTACTTCACAGAACTAAGAGACACAACTAGAAATTGGTAGAATTACTTTAGAAACTAAAAAAAAAAAAATGCTGATTTTTTTGAAGGCAAATTTTAAATGGTAGGGGAAGCAATGATTTTTTTTACTTCCTGTGATCAACTTCACTTCCCAGTACAGTGGCTTGGCCATTTTAGATGTGTGGTAGAGAGTCAATGCTGTCAGTGATTGCCTGCTATTTAGTCCTATTGAAAGCAAAGCCTATTTCACTAGCAAATGACTGTTTCTTTTCTGATCTGTCTAGTGCTCGTGTGCTGCTGTAATGTTGGAAGCTATGCCACTGGTCTTTCAGATATTATCAGAGTCACCACATGGTTAACAAGTTGTTGCAATCTCTCCTGGAGCTCACAGTGTGGGAGAGTGATGGGCAATGCCTGAGCCATGACTGGCCATACTCATCTGGGATTAAGCAGTGTGATTGAAAAACACACTAAACACTTAAAGGCTGGAGGACAAGTCAAAATGAATGTTTTTTGTGGAATTCAGTCCTTTCAAAAGCAAAGTGTATACAGGAAATTGAGAAAGTCACAAGAAAATATACGTATAGAAAATACCATACAATGCCCCAGTCTCTACTCCAGGTAAGTCCGTATGCATACTGCAAGTTAGCTTAGGTGTTTAAGTAGGGCCCTGGCATACAGTGAGTTTTTAAAGACTTGGAGAGGTTGACTTCCTCTACCCCTACCTTGGAGGAAAAGGAAATCTGCTTCAAATTACTATCTAGACTCAGGCTGGGAAGAGAGTTCTCAGTGCCCATGCATCTCCAGGGTGGCAATCATTGCAAATAGGTGAGATCACCATGGATTACTACGGCCATGATTTATGAAAATAAAATTTTGAGAAAGGGGTTGAATCTGAGTTCCAGAGCTAACCCATAATATTCAAGTATCAGGATTTTAACCAAAAATTGAGGGAAAGAATGACTCATTCACTAGAACCAAATGAACAATAAAGCCATCATTCCTGCAACCAAGATAGTGGACAGTCTAGAAGAGTTTAAAATTACAGCACCAATTGTACTCAACAAGCTAAAGGAAAATATAAACAAAGAAACAAAGGAAATCAGGAACACTTTATATAAAAATGTAAATGTAAATGAAGAGATGAACATTATTAAAAGAAACAAAACTGGATTATGGAAGCTGAAAAATAAAATAATTGAAATAAAAAATATCACTGGAGAGGATTTATAGTAGATTCAAGCTGATAGAGGAACAATCCCACTAACCAGTAGAGAGAATATTGTAATTATTGTGTCTGTGAAGCAGAAGGAAAAAGAAGAACACAGAGGAGTGAATAGAGCCTTCAGGGTTTTTCGGTCATTTTTGAATAGCTTACATGAATCCCAGAAGAAAAAGAGAGAAAGAAAGAAAGAAAGAGGCAGAAATAGTATTTGAAGAAATGACCGAGAATTTCCGAAATTGGACAAGGAACAGGGAATGAATCTGCACATGAAACTCTGGGCACTACAAATAGGTTAAACCTGCAGAGAGGCATAAACTATATGCAAAGTAATAAATAAAGAAGCTTGAAAGTAGCAAGCAAGAAAGAAATTGTCACATACACATGATCTTCAATAAAATTAGTTGTCACGTATCCTCAGAAACCATGGAGACTATTAGGCAAGGGGATGATATATTTCAAGTGCTGAAATTAAAGAAATATCAACTATGGATTCTATAGTGAACAAAACTTCTTCAAAAATGGTGACATTCCACTTGTGTAAAGATTACAGTCTAGAAAACCCTATCCTGTCAAATGGGATTGCTATGTTTAACATCAGTTTGAAGGTATCCAGCAACAACAAGATAAACAACAACAGGAGAAGTTCATATAACTAGACCTGCTGCACAGGAATGCTAAGGGAACCCTTCAAATGGAAACAAAAGGATATTAGAAAATAGCTAGAAGACATGAAAAAAAGAAATATCTCAGGTAAAAAAAATATAGGCAAACATAAGGACCATTTTTATGGCATTTAAAAAATCTTACTTATTATATCTTACATAGTTTAAAACAGCAATGTGTAAAATAATTATACATTTATGGAATTTGACAATAATGTAAACCTGGAGATCAAAATGGGGGAGAAATATAATTTTGTATTCTGTTTTGAAACTAAATTGTTAACAATTTAAATTAGGTTGTTATATGATTAGAATGTAAAATGGAATTCATGTGGTAACACACACACACACACACACACACACACACCACACACATACAACTCCAAGTTATTGCAAAAAGGGAAGGAGGAGGGAATGGAAATTATTCACTACAAAAAAGAAATAAAATACAAAATAAGGCAATATTGGGAAATGAATGTGAAACAAATCCAATTTATAAAACACACATAAAATGGCAAAATGTCAGAAGTGCTAGTTTATTAGTAATAACTTAAAATGTAAATGGATTGAGTTCTCAAATCAAAAAACAAAGATGGCAGAATGGATAATTTTTTAAAATATGACTCAGCTACATGCTGGTTGCAAGCTATACACCTTTGACCCCAAAACATAAGTCAAAACTAAAAGGCTTGAAAAGCATATTCTATGCAAATAAGCAAAAAATGTGCTTGGGTAACTATTTTGAATCCAGAAAAGAATAGACTTTAATTTTAAAGTCTGTTGCAACAGTCAATGTATTATTATTTAATAATTGTAACTAATTCTTTGTGTTGTAACTTCTGAGGCACTTTCAAACTACTTTCCACCATGGGGCTGTCATTTTTCAAGCCCACCCGCAGTAGACGAGGGGACTTCTTTTCCAACAACTATTTTTTTCAGTTTTCCATTCTCCTCTTAAAAACCATGGTCAACCTGGATGTATTGCTTGATATCTCATTTTAGTATTTATTTGCATTTCTATAATGAGTAATGATGTAGAACTTCCTTTCATGTGCTTTTTGGCTATTTGTGTATTCTCATTGGTGAAATGTCTATTTAATTACTCTGTCTAGTTTTTTATCCATTTGCCTGTCTGATTGTTAATTTATTGTTTTGTTGGTGGTGGTTTCCATTAAGCCAGTTCTGAAAATTAAACATAGAATTACTCTGTGACCCAACAATTATATAAAAGAATCAAAAGCAAGGATGTTTAATAGACTCATGTACACCAAATAGACACATGCAGTGTTCACAAAAGGCCAAAAATGGAAATACACTAAATGTTCATCAACAGGTGAATGGATAAATAAAATGTGGTTTATACATGCAATGCAGTCATAAAGGGAAATGTAGTCCTAAGGCATGCTATGGCATGGATGAACCATAAAAATATTATGCAGAATAAAGTAAAATTTAAAACAACATATGTTGCATTATTCCACTTATTTGAAGTATCTAGAATTGTTAGGTATATAGAAAGCAAATATATTTTCTATATTTATTCAATCTCTATGCTGATCAAATAATATGAAAAGCTGGACTACATGGAAAAGAACATGGCATCAGGATTGGAGGAAGACTTTCTAACAATCTAATATGCAGAATGACAACTTTGCTTGCCAAAATCCAAGAGGACTTGAATGAGACATTTTGTAATGGAAATCAGAGATCTTCTGATCTTTTGCAGTGAAGAAGCCATTGGTCACGCAAAATTCTGTCATGTGATCTCCAGCTTCATTTCATTACTAAGGCCACATGTACCAACCACTGTCCCTTCCTCTTTGTTCAAACTTTTTCCAATCACCAGTAATCATCCATGTGCTTTGATTACAGGTTTTGATCAAGTTCAGACTGAAGAATTTGATAGAAATCTTCAATTGTTTAATCATTGATTATATTTGGTGACTACACTTGAATAATAATTGCATTAACTGGTCTTCTTTGTAAGCATATAGACATTATCCTTTCACAGACAGTATTGTACTTCAAGATACATCTTGAAATGTTCTTTTTGATGGTGAATGGGATGTTATTCCTGTTGATTGGCCATTGTCAGTATAGACAAGATAATTGTCTAATTGAAAATGGTCAATATCAATTCAGCTCAGCTCAATAATGCCTACAATATTGATCTTTAAAATTTACATTTCATTTTTATTTACTTAAAAATTTCCATGGTTTGTATTTAGTACACTCCCCATTCTGTTTATTAATGAATGTTTGAAACTGCTCATTTGAGTCTTCTCATTTGAAGGGCTCATACTCTGGTACTATGTCAGACAATGTTCCACTGCTATTCATAAATTTTCCCTGCCTAATCCCTCAGAAACGGACAACCTGCTTTGCTGAAACTTGGTAACCATGGGGTGACTGCTCATATTTGAAATCCCAGTGACATACCTTCCAGCATTACAGCAGCACACAAGCCACTACAGTACAACAACCTGGCACACAAGAGGTCGGGAGGGTAGTGTAGAGGACCAAAAGATAATTTGTCACTCACAGTGCTAACAAAAAGCCCTTTACTCTTCAGTTACATCTTTCAGCACATTATTTTTCTTGTTCGCGACACTCTAGCTCATTGACTTTACATTTTTGTACACGGACATACCATATATATTCCTGTTTCAGCGTGTCTGCTGTCACCATTCACTCCCATCACTCTGGATGCTGTTTTCCCTGATGGGGCATGGGTTGCTGTCTTGCTTCACTCAGGTCATGGCTCTGGTGCCACGGCAGAGACACTTTCCCTTAAGATGTCATTTAAAATAACACCTAACAACAGCGACAACAGTGGCATATAGTCATCCCATACTACAATTACCCCTTTATATTCGCAATCTCTGTCTCCACATGTTTCATATTATGGGGCTTCAGGAAGCTCATGAAAATATCCCTGCATTAGTCTGAGTAGACTAGAGAGATTCATAAACATGAATATACATATAAGGAAGAGATTTATATACTAGAGCAATTGAACATTGAGAAAACATCCCAGCCCAGTCCAGATCAAGTCCATAAGTCTGATATTAGTCCATATGTCCAATAACAATCTATAAAGTCCTCTTCAGACTCACAAAACACATGCAATGAAGCCAAATGCAGGACAATCACACACCACTGGGTAGAAAGTCTTTGGGTCCAGTAGCGTTGTAAGCATCTCAGTGCTGGCAGGGGTCTCTCTGTGACTTCTCTGGCTTCTGAGGTCTGGTTGCATCCATGTGGTTTGCCTTCTGCAATGTCTCCCGGGGAGTAGCTGAGAGAGAGGTGTCTTCAGCCTCCAAGGAGGAAGTACCAGATTTCCCAGAATTCTCAGGAGAATTTTCAGCCATGCCCACAGAAGTCTCATTGGCTATCTCCAGATTGACAGACCAGACTCCACCCCTACACTCTTAATCCTTACATTGACACCAGATTAGGTGACTAGCACAAGCCCATTTATCATTTGATTCCATTTCTCATGAACTTTTTGAAGTCTCCTTGTATGACAAAATAATAATTTATAAATTATCAAGGGCTCATGAGGGAGAGGGGAGCGGGGAGGGAGGGGAAAAATGAGGATCTAATCCCGGGGGCTTAAGTGGAGAGGAAATGTTTTGAGAATGATGAGGGCAGTGAATATACAAATGCGCTTTACACAATTGATGTATGTATGGATTGTGATAAGAGTTGTATGAGCCCCTAATAAAATGATTAAAAAAAAGAGAAACAAACAAACAAAAAAGAAAGTAGAGAATTTATCCACTATATTCATCATTTTCAACCCAGTAATTGGAAGAGTGCTAAGCACATAATAAGTTTCTTTATTGAATAAATAAATAGAACATAAATCATTGAATATTCAGGGGTCTGGTGGTATCCTGATTGACTCTGAGGAGTTTAGAATTTTTCCTGTCATCAATTTCCTGTCTGCCTTCTTATATTTCAATAATGGTTGAAATATGGTTGGTTGTAGAACAGAAAAAAAACAATGCTTTTTAGGAATGATTTGAATAAAATATAAGCACTTTCCAGGAAGATGTGTTGTGTTAAGTCTGTGAGTTTGTATGATCTCTTAAATCAGACTTTCATGTGCCTCACTAATTAATAATGTTGAATGTTTGGAAACTGTGCTATGAATTGTAAAATTCTACTGGACATGATTGAACTATGGAAGGATATGATATATGTATTAAATCCCAATTTTAAAAAAAGAATTTGGACAAAATGATCTGTAGAAAAGACATTTCTAAAGAACTGACACTCTTGAAGTGCCAGCATTTCTTGCAAACATTAATTGATTAATTGATTGAGGTTATGTGATAAGTTTATTGGCCAAGTAGCCTTCCATAAGAATATGTGGGCAGAGTTTGATCAGGTTGCAGCTTGATAGGAGGGCAACAAGATAAATGACTTTCCAAGGCTGGCCACCTTCTCCCTTTCCTCCTGGTGATTGGACCAGTGTGCTGGTGCTTGAGCCAGTTCTTTGTCTCAACCGTGTGCTGCTCTACCTGTGGGCCAAGCCAACATGTGGATTATGTCCCTCCTTTGAGACCTACTTTGCTATGCTGCTACTGGATTGAGTTGACCAGGTACATCCGTGGAGCTCGAGACCCCATGGGGCCTGCTTGGCTACACCCCTGAGCTACTGAGTGTTGATGCCCCACCCTGCTGTCTGCTGTCTTCAGGTGGACTCTATCTGTTTTGCCTTAGGGCAAACTCTGCTGTCTGCTTCCTTGAACTTGGATCTGAGGTAGCCTAAGTGAGTTGAAGGACTTTTAGTATAACAACTGTTCCACAAAAGTGAGTTGAACTGAGCCCTATGTACTACAGTGTGGACTAATTGGCCATTATATTCTTTCTCAATGTATAAATCTATCTATCTATCTATCTATCTATCTATCTATCTATCTATCTATCTATCTATCTATCATCACCTGTCCATCCATCCATCTATCTAATCTAGTTTTGTTTCTCTAAAGTACCCTGACTAACACAGGTCAGTTGATGGAAGGTCTACCATACTCAAAGCACCAGTGAGCTTAACTCCTCATCGCTTTAGAAATGCCTTCAATTGCAAAGGTCACTTGAAAATAGCTCCAATGATCAAGACTGTTGTTATTTAAAGATCCATTTTTCACTCTCTCCTACTCAATATATTTTTGCCAAATGGGGAAAGTGGAGTAAACCAAGGGGGATACGGAGATAATTCTAATTGTAAATGTCCTGCTTAAAGGAGAAGAGGTTCTTTCTACCAGGAACACAACTGCTGAGTGGATGAACAGGAAATACAATTTAGGTTTTAAGCATGGAATCATTATGCAGAACCACAAATCAGTAGGAATAAAGTGAAATTGACTTTCATGTTCACACCAGCTTTTCAGACAATGGCTTATGTCACATTCAGGGTTCCTGCTAACACTGCAGTTTGCAGATTGTTCTATGTGAAGAGGGTTTCAGTGCCTTTCACAAGAATACTGCCAGAATCTTTCATGAGCTGGGAGAAGGGATAAAAACATGGGGAACTCCACATGGGTCAAGCCTCCAGTGAATTCTCTCAGACCATAGGCCAGGGATGTGAATAGCCTGGTTAGCATAGAGCATGGTAAATCTGAATATGCCAGGTGTAGTTAGGTTAAAATGTAACATCTTATAATTTGATCTCCTTCTTGGCCCATTTTAAAGTTGTTTCAGTTTTTAATATTTTTCACTGTGTTTTCCATTGAGATTTTTCTCTGTTTTGCCATTGTTGTGGTGGTTTTTAATTTGTTTGTTTCTTGTTATTATTTCGCATAATTTTCTGTATATCAAATCCAATAGGTAAATCTGTTGAGAGAGTAAGTAGATTAATAATCATTTAGGGACATGGCAAGGGAATTTTGGAGCAGTTGGTGAGATAACAATAATGAGTAAGAGAGAGAAGAAAATGTTCTGAAGTTAATTAAACATGTTGATGGTTGTACAATTCTTCTTAATATGATTGAAGTATTAAATTATATAAGTGAATTATGTACCAATAAAACTATTTATAAAAACACATGGAACTATTTCTAACATGCTTACCAGTTAGCAATGGCCAGAAAGCAAATAGGTCAAATTTGACAGAGAAAAGTAGAAATATGAGGACTGGTTGTATTACATCACTGCTGGACATTTGTCAGTACCTTCTGAGTTATTCTTACCCAGGTAGGTGATTTTCTGAACCACAACTTTAATATGAATATAGTTTTATTAAAAATGAATGTTTGGGTTCCAGACTGACTTTGAATGCAAAAGTATACTACAATTCGTCCCATGTTGCCCAGTTCTCCTGTTCTTGTTAACTTTCGAATCTCCTCCTGTTTGTTACGATCATATTTCTCTATTTTCCATTCCAAAAATGCATGCCAAGCCCTCTTGCCTTCAAATCATGTATGTCCTCTTCCTTTTGTGTGAAACAAAAGTATCCAGCCGGCTTTTCACGCAGATACGCTGTAGTCAGCTTCCAGGCCTTAGTTTAAAAATCAACCTGTCTAAGCCACCATCCGGAATTTTGGCTAAGTCTTCAACTTGAGTGCATACCAATTGTGTAAAAGGTAACTTTATTACTGCAACAGGGATGCATTAACATGACACAATATTTAATGTGAACGTCACAAGATATCGAGCACAATGAGACATCAATTTCACTAGCTGGTTCAGCCTTACTTTCTCTAAGGACCGACTTTTAGGGTTCCTCTGCTCTTCCCAGCCGAGGTTCAAGCTATTGCTGCTCATCGCTGACATTCCAGTTCAGTCCTTTCACAGTTGAAGCTGCCATTTAAGCACTCCAAGCCACTGTTAGAGGGCATGGGTCTGACTACTAAGTTAAGGGAGTATCATTACAACCACGTCATTGTTCTCAAACCGACCAGTGTTTGATAGTGCATAAACTGCTCTGAAGTAAAGAGGAGATTGGCTCCATTTTCTCTGTGTTACTGTCCACACAAAGACATCTTCAGTCAGAATAAACTGAGTTATGCCACAGGAATAAATAAATGCTAACCTCTCATTTTCTTAACACAGAAAAGGCTTGCCTCCTATAATCTAAACCAAAATCTACATATCCAGGCTGCCGTCTTAAAATAAATTCTTAAGTTTCCATGATATAAACAGAAAATGCAGTTGTATACCACAGTGTTTCTTAAATATTTGTACCCACGATTTTTTGGGTAGAACTAGTCACATGGCCCATCATATTATAGGAAGTTGGAACTCAATGCCAGCGACTCAGGGCTGACTCACAGAGACTTTAAAAGGACAAGGTAGAACTGCTCCTGTGAGTTTCTGAGACGGTGACTATGAAAGCAGAAAGCCCATCTTTCTCCTGTAAAGTTAGAAAGGACTGGGACATATGGGTGAGCACATTCATATGCAAGGATCAATATGTATCTGCCCTTAATTTAAAAACTACCCATCTCCCCTCTTTCTTTCGACATGTAGCACACAGGAAACACCTTCCTCAAAGGAACAACTCACAGGCTTATTTTGAGGTCAAAAGTCATGTTCAGAGGTCAGAATTTCTAGTTGATTTGAAATGGATTCTACATTAAACATACAGATATGGTTACCTTGGTCCAAAGACCTCTCTTGGGATGGAGGGTCAGAGAAGGAGATGTGGATGAACCAACACAACATTAAAAACATCTCTTTGGACATTTTACACCCAATCTATAGAAAAAGGTAACCCTGGTGACATAGTGGTTACGAGTTGGGCTGTGATCCATAGGATCGGCAGTTGAACGCCACCAGGTGGTCTGAGGGAGAAAGATGGGGGTTTACTCCCATAATGAGTTACAGTTTTGGAAGCTCAAAGGGGCAGTTCCTATTAGGTTGCTATGAGTTGGCATCAACTGGATGACAGTGAGTTGCATAGAAACAGACATAGTACAACAATACTAAACAGTTGACAAACAAACAGGATGGGTGGGAAAGGTGGTGCAGCAACTGGCTGTTCTCAAACCTAAATCCATTGCCTATGTCTATTCGAACTCATAATCCTAAAGTAGAATGTCCCCAAAGGGTTTCATGCTTGCAAATCTTTATGGAAGCAGGCTGAGACGTTGGTATGTGTTAGAGCAGATAGTGGGTGCAAACTACTGTGCATCCAGGATCTTAATGGATCCTTAAACATTCGGAAGCCCCAATGGACAGACATAAAGAGCCTCCACCTGTGTGGATTATAACAAACTATGGGAAGAATGGGAATTCCAGGACACTTCATTGTGCTCATGTGGAGCCTGTACCTGGAACAAGATACAGTTGTGAAAACAGACCCAGATAATTCTGCATGGTTTAAAACCAGGAAATGTGTATATCAAAGTTGTTTTCCCTCACCATATTTGTTCAATCTTTATGCAGACTGATAATCAGAGGAGCTGAATTAAATGAAGAACAATGTAGTATCGGATTAGAGAAAGGCTTATTAACAGCCTTTGATATGCAAATAACTGAACCTTACTTGCTGAAAGTGAAGAGGACTTGAAGCATTTGCTGATGGAGATCAAAACTGCAGCTGTCAGTCTGGATTAAAACTGGACCAATAGGTAACATCATAATAAATGAAGAAAAAGATGAAATTTTGAAGGATTTTCTCTTGCTTGAATCCACAATCAATGTTCATGGAAACAGCAGTCAAGAGATGACGCATCTCATCACATTGGGTGAACTTAATGCATGAGACATCTTTAAAGTGTTGAAAAACAAGGATGTTGCTTTGAGGACTAAGGCGGACTTGGCCCAGGTATTTTCCCATCACCTTCTATGTATTTAAATATTGGACATTGAATAAGGAAAACTGAGGAAGAATCATGCATGTGAATTATGGTGCTGGTGAAAAATATTGAAAGTCCCATGGACTTCCCAAAGAACAAACATATTTGTCTCAGAAGAAGTGCAGCTACAATGCTCCTTAGAAGCCAGGATGATGATACTTCCTCCTAGTACTGTGGGCATGTTCTCAGCATAGACCAGCCTCTGGAGAAGGACATCCTGCATGGCAAAGGAGAGAGGAAGTGAAAGGGGGAGGGCCCTTGACTAGACGGACTGAAGACGCTGCTGCAGCAATGAGCTCAAGCATAAGCACACTTGTGAGGCTGACCCGGGACTGCTTGGTGTTTCATTCTGTTGTACACAGGGTCACAGCCGTGAGTCAGAACAAGCATGACAACAATAATCCTGGGCTATTGCTGATTGCACGAGTGGAGTCAGGTCTCTTGTGCTTGTTCTTCGGGGCTCCTGACTTTGTATTTGAAAGAATCTTTTCACCTTTCCCTCTAGTTGCCTATTAAAGCATCATTAGAGATATATGGCTGACTCCACAAATTAGACCGAAGGAGTGGAATCTGAAACAAAGTGTAGCATCTAGCTCATCCCCATTTAAAACAAAAAACACATTTTATTTGGGGCTCGTACAACTCTTATCACAATCCATCCATCCATCCATTATGTCAAGCACATTTGTACATATGTTGCCATCATCATTCTCAAAACATTTGCTTTCTACTTGAGCCCTTGGTGTATCAGCTCCTCAATTTTCCCTTTCCTCCCCCCCCCCTCATGAATCCTTGATAATTTATGTTATTATTATTTTATTATGTCTTACACTGTCCGGTGTCTCCCTTCATCCATTTTTTTGTGGTCTGTCTCCCAGGGAGGAGGTTATATGTAGATCCTTATAATTGGTTTGCCCTTTCTACCCCACCTTCCCTCCACCCTCCCAGCATCACCACTTTCACCACTGGTCGTGAAGGGATCATCCATCCTTAATTCCCTGTGTTTCCAGTTCCTATCTGTACCAGTATACATCTTCTTGTCTAGCCTGATTTGTAAGGTCGAATTGGGATCATGGTAGCGGAGGGTGGGGGTGGGGAGGAAGCATTAAAGAACTGGAGGAAAGTTGTAAGTTTCATCATTGCTGACCTGCACCCTGACTGGCTCGTCTCCTCCCTGCAACCCTCTGTAAGGGGAGCTCATCCCCATTTTGAGCATACTAGGATAATATTTTATAATTTAATTGCACAAGAAAGTGAGTTTTATTTTATTTTTTTGCATTTAAGCCAAGCTAAGTTATACTTTCATAGACAGCTTTATTTCATTAAAAAATCATTTTATTGGGGGTTCATACAGCTCTTATCACAATACATACATGCATCCATTGTGTCAAGCACATTTATACATGTGCTGCCATCATCATTCTCAAAACATTTGCTTTCTACCTGAGCCCTTGGTATCAGCTCCTCATTTTCCCCCTCCCTCCCAAACCCTTGATAATTTACAAGTTATTATTTTTTTACATCTTACACTGACCAACGTGTAAGGGAGACAGTGTAAGACATAGACAGCTTTCTAATTCATTATCCACGTTGAAGAGGGATGACAGAACATTAGACCCATCAAAGACCATGAAGGAAGACCTTTAATCAAAGAGGCTTGGTATCTATTTGGGTCCATGGTGGCTCAGTGGCAGAATCCTTGCTTTTCATACAAGGGTAGGGTTTGATACTGAATAAATTTCAGCAGCATTTCCAGACTAAGGCAGGCTAGGAAGAGTAACCTGGTGATCTAGTCGCCAATATAAATCCTATGGATCACAATAGTCCTATCCACAATTGGTCATTTGGCTGGCATAGAGCTGGTCTATATTTTATACCATGGTTCATAGGGGCCTTCATGTATTGGGAGTCAGCTTGGATGACGGCTTACAATAACAGTATCTATTTCAGATATTGTGTTAGTCTGGGTAGACCAGAGAAACAAATCCAGGGACACACATATGTGTATAAGAAAGAGATTTATATACAAGAGGAGTTGAACATTAAGATAGAATCCCAACCCAGTCCAGTCCAAGTCCGTAAGTCCGATACTAGCCCATATGTCCAATACCAATTTATAAAGTCCACTTCAGACTCATGAAACACATGTAATGATGCCGAATGCAGGAAGATCACAGGCAAGTGGGTAGAAAGTCTTTGGATTCAGAGACATTCTCTGGCTTCAGATGTCTGGTTACATCAGGGTAGGTTCATGTGGCTTCTCCAGCTCAAGGCACTATCGTAGTTCCATGTATCTTGTCAGCTGCAATGTCTCCCAGGGAGTGAAGTAGTGAGTCTCCCACCTCAAAGGAGGAAATAACAGAATTCCCAGAATCGTTAGGGGAAGGCTATGCCCACACAGAAGCCTCGTTGACTATGACCTGATTGACAGGCTAGACTCCACCCCTACACGATTAATCCTTAAACTGCCACAGATATCTAGATTAACCAGCAATTGGTAGCCTGGAACAAGTTGAGATGGTCCCGGTATACCAAATAAGCAAAGAAAATGATATATCATGCATGGAAACAAATAGTCTAAATTTATCTTCTATAGGAAACTAAGGTTTGGAAAAGTTAAATGATTGAGTCCCCAGGTCACTTTACAAGTTAGGACCAGCCACTGTCCTAGTACCCTATCCTGAACATTTACCAGTCTTCTTGAACTAAGTTCAAAGAAGTATCTTCTCTTTAAAATGCTTGGATTTACATCTATATTTGGGGGGGGTGATTATTTGTTGGCATTGTGGTCAGGAGCACTGGCCCTGTGATCCCACGGACATGCATAGTTAGGCTACTTATTAACAGTGCATCTTGAGGATTGTAGAGGTGAAATAATCTTTTCTCGTTCTTCAGCTATAAATGGATGAAATACTAATCATCCCACTGTGTTATTTTTAAAATTAATGAAATATCTATGAAGTAATTAATATCATAATTGGCACCAAAGAACCTTTAAACAAGTGGTGTAAATTATGGTTAAACAGTTTTATAGGGAAGGAAACTCTAACTAAGCCCTGTGGGAAAAGAAACTTAATTTGCCCCTCCAAGTTCAGGATCACTTTACATTATACCTGTACTGTTGTAACAATCTCCGACCACATTTCCTTGTGTCTTGATTTTCTGCCTTCATTCCAGTCTGATTTCTGGGTGGTCTCATAGAGGGATATTGTCTAAGCAACGAACTCAATCCATGTCCAGCCACTCCATAATTGACAGCCTGTCTCTATCTAACTGTAACACTGATCTCTCATACTCCATAATGACTCTCTGCTATTGGATCTACAACTCATGAAACAGGCATATCTTACGCCTTTGAGGATTTTGTTCTACCTGAAACTCTCTTCTTTTCTACTCTTCTATATAAGGCCAATGATCCAAGATTCAGGTCAAGGTAGCCTCACTCCGGGACTTTGTCTTGACATCCTAGGCTCCCTCTTGAGGCCAGTGGAAAACCTTATGATAATTAATCATGATAAAATCTTACATTTAATTAACAATTTACAGTTTGAAAATATTGATATGTATCATTTTTTATCTTCAGTACTCTGTAGAAGCATTATTGTTTTACTATCCCATTTCACAGATGAGAAAATTGAGACTTAAAATTTGAGGTGACTTCCCCTCACTGGAGCACACCGCGACAGGGGACAAAACTGGGGACACACAGTAGGGAGTTAGTCTGGTCTGAACAGCCCACAGAGGGGCGAGCCAAGAAGGGAACATAACAGATTAGCAACGGGAGCAAAGAAAAGCCACAAAGTCCTTGTGGAACTCCCCAAATAGACTCCAGGCTAGCAGGGGCAGCTCCCAGAATTCCCCCGGGACCAGTGGGGAGACAGTCATAAAGGCCAGTGGGCAGAACTGGAATTATGTATACTTTGTGTTTGTTTGTTAGTTATTATTCTCTCTCTTTTTCTTTTCTCTTTTTATTCAATCATTTGTTTTATTTTTGTTTGGTCTCTGTTATTGCTGGTTTGCCTATTTATGTATATAAGTATGGGAAGCAAGCTTGAGGAGAAAGCAATGGGACTTGGGGGGAGAAGGAGGTGGGAAAAGGGAGTGGAGAGCAAACAACACCATAAAGAGAGGATCAACTAGGGAATTAAAATCAACAAGGAGGAGGACGTAGAGATCCTGGGGCTGTTGGAGCAACAGCAATCTAGCTGAGAGGAATTACTAAAAGGAAGAAGAAGGGTGAGCATGATGGTGGGGCAGGAGGAAGGTAAAAAGAAATAGGAAAGATCTAGAAAGCAAAGCTATGGATAGAGGTGTAAGCATAGGTAAGTACATATGTAAATAGATTAATTCCTAAAAATAGAGGTATTGACCTTTGTGTATACACATATTTATAAGGTTATGGATGGACTTGGGCCTCTGAACATGCTCTCCCTCAATGCATGAACACATTGTTCTAACAACCTGGCTTCTGTGATGCTCACCATCCCAGCACAATTGCTGAAGACAAAATGAAGACAAGGAAATGTGGTGACGAAAGCAGATGGTGCCAGCAATCAAAAGATAGAGTGTCTGGTGTATTAAAGGCTTTAAGTTAAACAATCAGCCATCTAGGAGAGAAACAACTAACACACATGGAAGAAGCACACCAGCCTGTGTGATAATGTAGTAACAGGCATCAGTAGACCCAAAACAAACAAACAAATGGGGAAAAAGCATATTGTTGAGAACAAGTGGGGTCAGAGCAGAGACCCCAAACCCATCTGTGTACAATGGAACATGACCTCACAGAATGGTCACAGGGAAGGGGTGAGTCACCCAGGGTGAAGGATAGCACCGTTGAAACACACAATATTCCTATGTTTCCCTCATGCTTCCTCACCTCCCACTATCAGGACCTCAGTCCTGCCTTTCACTGTGGACTAGACCAGAGCATGTGCACAGGTACAGATAAGAGATAAGAGTTCAGGACAAATAGAACCCAGAAACAGGAATGGGAGTAACGATACCAGTAGGGTAGGGAGAAGGTGGGCGAGGAGGGGAGGAAAAGGGAACTGATCACAATGGTGGACACATAACCCTCCCACTCCCAGGGGGATGAACAAAAGAAACTATGGGGGAAGGGATATAGTGGTCAGTATAAGATATGAACATAATAATTTATAATTTATCAAGGGGTCCCAAGGGGAGGGAGAGGGAGGGGAAAAAGAGAAGCTGATACTAAGGGCTCAGTAGAAAGTAAATGTTTAGAAAGTAATGACTGCAACATATGTACAAATATGCTTTATACAATTGATGTATAGATTGTTATAAAAGCTGCAAGAGCCCCCGATAAAATGATCTTTTTTAAAAATTATTTTATTGGGGGCTCATACAATTCTTAGCACAATCCAATTGTGTCAAGCACATATGTACATTTGTTGCCCTCATCATTCTCAAAACATTTGCCTTCTACTTTAGCCCTTCATATCAGTCGCTCCTTTTCCCCCTCCCTCCCCACTCCCCCCTCCCTCATGAACCCTTCATAATTCATAAATTATTGTAGTTTTGTCATAAGTTACACTGGCCGGCGTCTCCCTCCGCTCTCTTCTCTGCTGTCCATCCACCAGGGAAGAGGCAATGCTTACATTCTTGTAATCGGTTCCCCCTTTCTACCCCACATTCCCTTCACCCTCCAGGCATCGCCCCTCTCACCACTGGTCCTGAAGGAGTCATCTTCCTGGCTTCCCTGTGTTTCCAGTTGCTATCTGTACCAATGTACATCCTTTGGTCTAGCCAGATTTGTAAGGTAGAATTGGGATCATAGTGGAGGGGCGGGGGAAGCATTCAAGAACTAGAGGAAAGTTATATGTTTCATCATTGCTACCCTGCACCCTGATTGCCTCATCTCCTCCCCATAACCCTTCAGTAAGGGGGTGTTCAGTTGCCTACTGACGGACTTTGAGTCTCCACTCTGCACTCACCCATCTTTAAAATGATATGATTTTTTTGTTCTTTGATGCTTGACCTTTCAATAAATTTTTATTTTTAAAAAGAGGTGACATACTCATGATCTCTCATCAATATGTGGTAGAAGCAGAAGTTGGAAGCTTAGGCCTTATGACTTCTCATTTCAATCAATATCATCCAGTGCATGAAATATGAATATATTTACATTCAAATAAGCATGTCTGATTATTTTAATTACATCGACAACCTCTAGAGAACAGGAGGAATTCCTGGATATTTGGCAGTGGAGTCATGTATTGACCCGCCATCCACATGGTCTGCAGTTCAAAACCCACCTGAGAAAGACTGGACATTGTACACCTATAAGCAGTTTTGGAAAGACACAAGGCATTGTTATGAGTCAGCAATCACTTGGCTGACTTGGTTGCTTCAATAGTTTCACACTCAACTACTTGCCAAAAAGTTGGCAGTTTGAACCCATCCAGAGGCACACCTTGCAACAGACTGGCAACCTGTTTCTGCAAAGTCATAATCTTGAAAGTCTAATGAAGAAGTTCTACTCTGCGCACACAGCACATCACCATGAGTTGGAATCAGCTCAAAGGCAACTGCCCACAATAATGGAAGAGAACAATAACAACGTCTCAGGTAATTTTCTGTTCTTTGAGCCTCTTGCATATACAATAGATGAAGAGGAAACAGAGGGCAGCTTTAAATTAATGCCAAGTCCTGATATTTAAGGAATAATATCCCTGCCTACCATATAAATGAGGAGCTGACCAGATTCAACACCTTTCCTTTCTATGGTAAACCATCAAGATGAGCAGGGGAAGAGGTGAAGAAATGGCACCTTTCGATGAGTTACTACTCTAGTTATCTACCAGGCGGCTCCTGGTAATGTTATCGCAGCAGTTCATTGAGCTGCAAACGTTGATCTGAAGTTATGGTGTCTGCTCAAGGAAGTCCTCAGACAAAAGAGATTAGGGACAAGGCACAGGGAGAAAAGGAGTGAAGATAGGTTGGCTTTAAGAAGGAAGTAAGACAACTTAGCTAAAATGCCTTAGAGCAGAAATGAAAGCAGTTTCCCCTCTTCCACGGTGGCGTTACTTTACACACTCCAGGGGCTTTGGGATGTAGTACTTCTCCCTCTCTCTGTTCCGCCCATCTCTGAGACTTTGTGTCCTAAGTGAAGACCAGTCCAGAGTTAATTGTTTCTCCGACTGGGTGGGCCTGGTTAGATTAAGTGGATTGAGGGCTTCCAATGAGGCTAGTAGTGTGTGATTCAGAGTCCATCATGGAGAGTAAGCAGCTACTATGGTACTTACAGAAAGACTCAGAATTGCCTAAACGATGACTTTATCTTCTCAGAGAGTAGCTTTGGTTTCCAGAGGCAGCTTTGTAGTTACCCAAAGATAGGGGCTTTTTCTTTAGAGCCTGAAGGAATGAGACCTATGGCCTTGAGTTTCTGAATCAGAAAAGGGAGGAGTCAGACTATTTACTTTGCTGTGGTATGTAACAAGAGCTTTACCTTTTGAGTCAGTTTATTGTGCCAGCCTGGCTGATAAACATATGTGCAGGTAATTGAAGGGTGGAGGGATAAATGGCTCAGTAAGCCTCACCTTTCGCGTTCTCAGGTCTCTTGCTTTCTGATGGTCGCACCAGGGTGCAGCTGCCTTAGCCAGTTCCCTGCTTCAGCTTGCAAGGCTGGCAAGACATCCCCAAGGAGAAGCCACATGGATCTACCCCGATGCAGCGCTGAGATGGTGACATACTCACTGATTCGGTTTTCCTCCTGCAGTCGGTGTCATTGAGTCTGTTTTGTGAGATGGAGGAGGACTTTGTGGATTGGTGTTGGACATATGGAATAATGTTGGACTCTTGGTCTTGGGCAGCACTGGGTTGGGATGTTTTCTTGATGCACACTTAAGCTTTATATAACACTCTCTCTTATACACGAGTTTCTGTCGAGTTGTTTCTTTAAAGTGCCCAGACTAACACACCTGTTAACAGGCTCTTGTTCTCATTCCCTCTATCATCACTCACCCTACTGTTTGGAGAAGGAATGGTCACAGAAAGTTACCCTTTCAATTACAAAAGAATGACCACGGCCACTTCTGAGTTCCAGGTAGAGGGATAGAATTTTTCCCAAGATAAGGTGAGTCTTTGGTTCAGGACATACTTTTGATAATGAAAAGTGGAATCCAGGTTTAGCATCCATGAGTGATACTTGATAACAAGAGGATGCTATTTTGAGTTATATTAAAGTGTAATTTCCTGTAAGTATCTTGGGAGACAGGCAAGAGAGTACCTTTCCTACAGCTTATGGGAAGGGAATATTACTCATTGCATTTGGTTATTAAAGAAAAGACCATTTTCAGGAGACTGAGAACACTTATTTGACATAGTTTATTAAGATTCCTATATGCAAATGTTTATTAAGTTTCCATAGTTTATTAAGATTCATGTACTGAAATGCCTTTGAGTAGTCAATAAAACACAAAATATCTTTCTGGCACACTCTGTTTCAGCCAAGATTTATCTGATATCCACATGATATGCCTTGTTCCACATCTTCTTCTGAATCTGGCCTGAACCTCTGGCTGTCAATGTAAAGCTGCAATTGCTGTTGGATGATCTTCAGCAAAATTTTATTTGCATGTGCTATCAATGATATGGTTCTATAATTTGAGCATTCTTTGGGTCACTGTATTAGTCTGGGTACCTTGGAGAAACAAATCCACAGCAACTCATGTATAAGAGAGAGTTTTATGTAAAGAAAATGTGCATCACGAAAACATCCCAACCCAATGCTGCCCAAGCCCACAAGTCCAACATTAACCCATTTACCCAACACCAGTCCACAAAGTCCTCCACCTCACAAAACAGAGGCAATGATGCTGACTGCAGGAGGAAAGCTGAGTCAGTGAACAAATAAGCATCTCAGCACTAGCAGGGGTCTCCACATGGCTGCTTCAGCACCCAGGGATGCATCGGGATAGGTCCATGTAGCTTCTTCTTTGGGATGTCTTGTATGAAGTCAATCTTGCAACCTGAAGCAGGAAACTGCTAAGGCAGCTGCACCCTGGTGCAACCATCATAAAGCAAGAGACCTGAGAACTAGAAAGGCGAGGCTCACCATCTATTTATCCCTCCGCCTTTCAATTAGCCCCACATGTGATTATCGGCCAGGTTGGCACAATTAACTAACTCAGTCACCTTTTGGGGATGGGTACAAATATGGATCTATTCCAGTCAGCTGGCTTGGTACCTGTCTTCCAAATTTGGGGGGCATTAGTAGTCAGGTATTGTGTTTTATTTTTCCCTTTGTGGAAGTCAAAGTGCCCTAGTGCCTGCCCTCAAAATAAGATTAAGGAGCCAGGGACCTGATGTCACAATCATTCTGGAACAGCGCTGCTCACTGTATTCCCATGTGGTTCTGGACTTAATATATAGCTACTCTTGATTCTGGGCCATGGACTCAAAAGGTTTGCATGCATTTTGATCTACTATGGCAGGCAACGGCAGGAAGTATTCTACGAAGGGTGCGACTTTCAAAATAGTTTCACATGAGTGATTCCAAAGCCACAGGCAGAGGTAACTCCAAACCTCCTGCATGCTCCTTTTTGGACATTCTGAACAGTGTAACTGTATTGTTAACATATGTGCACTTGACTTTCCAGTCCTTGTTTTGTGAAGGATGTAGTATCTTAATACGTATCTATTTTATCTTCATATTCTTAACTTTATTACCTTTTTGTGCTATTCCAGCACTTTTCAAGGTAGTTAATTTCATGAGATAGTATCATTGCTTCTCTTTTGCAATACAACAGAGTCCACTAAAATGTGAGCAGACACACCCTCCTTGGGGTCCAGAATTATATTAATTTGAATAGTTCATGTAAAGCAGCATTTCCTGGTAAGACAGCAGCAGTTGGTGTTTCAAGCAGACAATCTCCACTCATTTTCTATCCAAATTAGGACACCATGCTCATGACAGATGCAAATGGAGAGAATATTCCATTTTATTTTTCTCAAATTAATGTTAACATTCTGAGTCCTGAGCTATTCACAGTTTAAGGGGCTTATGTGGCTATAGGAAGACTGGGTTGCTACATTGGGAGCCCTAGGTTCCCTAGAGATGGTGTCCGATTTTCCTTGGGTGGTCCTGAGCCTTCTAGGCACCCAATGTAAGCACAGAAATGTGAAGCTGTGCAGACTTGCACTCCAAGGCTAATGTTTGCCTCCTGTTCTATGCAGTTTGAAGATAATCCATTTCAAATCCAGTAATACCATGGATGGTATTCCTGGACTGTGGAATAGCATTTTCCCAGCAGCAAGAGCCACTTACCTGTACATGTAATGCCTTGAGAGAATTGGAAGAAGAGAAGAGGGTCCCAGAATAAACACTTCCACATTGCTATTTTACTCAGGTCGTTAGTGCGCCTGCCCTTTCAAAGTGGTTCTGAGCATTCGTCGTATTATGTTCATCTCTACCATAGGCTTCGGTGTGAGTCAGATAAGAATTCTGCTTGCTAGTGGTCAACTGCAATGGAAATGTATATCGCATCATTCCCATGTCCCTCTCCTAGCCTTCATCCTTCTATCTAAAATAGGCTTTTTTGGATATTGTTGGTTGATTATTTGAAAATTCAGACTAGTGTATAAACTACAGATTACAATGAAACATTCTTGCCCCAAGATTATGCAACCCAATATCCAAATTTATCACAGTAGCAGTATTTGGGGAGATTGTGATCCCCATGCCTCCTACTTTCACCCAAGACAATCTTATTTCCCTTTTCAACTCAGTTTCTATGCTAAAGCTTTATGACCCTCATCTGGACATAGAGTCCTAGTACATTATACATGATTTGTAATTGGATTAAAAATTACTATCTAACATTTATCTAGAACCTCATAGTAATAAGTCCTTCAATGAATTTTTACTATTAAATTACCAAGACTTTAGGTTTTTAAATTTTGTTCTTTTGTGCTGTCTAGTCTTGAGCTTCAGTAAGTGGCCATTTTATCTCATTGTTATTCCCTGTATAGGAATCATAATGTGCATAATCCAACTGGATCACCTGTTTTCAAGTCCTATGTATTCAAGGATTACTAACTCCCTGGGAAGTGATCCATGTTGACTACCTCCAAGTAGCAGAGGCTTTGGTGAGTGCTGCATAGTCATTCACCTTTGAAAATGATACATAGCCCAGCCTTGGCATCTATTTAAAGTCAGAGAACTTGAATGTTTCCTTTGGAACACAGAGACTTTATTCAAAGCCTATAAACAATTGGATCAGTAGGATTGGTGAAAGATATGCAGATCATTTTGATCAGATCATAGAAAGTTCATTGAACCTCCATCTACCTTATGTCTTTTAAGCTCAATTCATAAGAAATAACATGCTCTTCTTCTATGATTATTATATTGCTCCAAAAGATATGCTGAGTTCCTAACCTTTGTGACTGTGACGTGATCCTATTTGGAAATAGGGTTTTCTTTTTTATTATGTTAATGAGGACATATCAGAGTATTGTGGGTTCTACACCTAATCCTTTATTTAAAAAAAATTGTTATTATGTCAATTCCCGTGTCGAACAATCTTACATATTACAGAGTTGAACTGTGTTCCATCAGGTTTTCCACATCTGTAATCTTATGGAACAGAACCTCAGCCCTTTCTTTTATACCACTGCTGGGAGAATCTGAACTGCCAACATTGTGCTAAGTGTCTGAGTATTAACCATTTTTTGTGATAGTCTATTGAAAGAGCCAAACAGACACAGAGAGATCTATATACAATCCATGGACTACAAAGGAACACTTGGGGCTAAAGAAGCTAAGTAAAACCAAGAAGGATGCAGGAAAAGCAGAGCCCTGCCAATGACCTGAATTCAGACTTCAGAAAGCCAAAACCAAACTCACTGTCGTTGGGAGTTACATAATCTGGTGTCAGTTCGGGACTTGAGAGGATTAAGAGTGAAGGGGTGGCATCTAGTCTGTCAATTGGATCATAGCCAATGAGACCTCTGTGTGGGCATGGTCTTTTCCTGAGGATTCTGGGAAATACTAATTTTACTTCTTGGAGACAAAAGAGACTCACATAGTTCACTCCCTTGGAGACGCCCTACTGAAGAGACACATGGCACAAAGTTAATAGACTGTTTCCCCTGGGAACGGGAGGAGCCACATGGAGACACCTGCCAGCTCTGAGATGCTTCTACTGCCACTGGATCCAAAAAACTTAGCATCCAGAGGCCTGTGATCTTCCCACATTTTGTGTCATTGCATTTGTTTCATTAGGCTGAAGAAGACTTTATAGATTGATATAGGGCATCTTGGCTAATATTGGATTTATGGGCCTCATCTGGACTGGGCTGGGATGTTTTCTCAATATTCAATTGCTCTTGTATATAGACCTTTTTCTTATACACATTTGAGTGTCTATGGATTTGTTTTTCTAGTCTACCTGGACTAACACACTGTCATAGAGCTGATGCCAACTCATAGCAACACTATAGGACAAGGTAGAGCTGCCCTTATGGGTTTCCAAGACTATAACTCTTTACAGGTGTAGAAATGAGAAATCCCTATCTTTCTCCCAAGATGAGGCTGTTGGTGTCAAACTGCTGACCTATCGCCTCCTAATATGTGAGAAAATAAAAATAAATCCTGGTATTTAAAACTACCTACAGGTGGTATTTTTGTTATGATACAAAAATATATATATATAAATAAACCAAACCCATTACCATTAAATACATTCCTATGCATAGTGATTCTATGTGGGGTTTCCCAGGCTATAAATCTTTGCAGAAACTGATAGCCTTATCGTTAATCAACAGGGTAATTGGCTTGAACTGCTGACTCATAACTAGCAATACAATGCTTACCCAACATGCAATTAGGGCTCCAGTGTGTTAGGATAGCACTAGCCAACTAAGGCAAAAGGATTCCTGAGAAGGTCCACAGTATAACTACCATCTTTATCAGAGATTACTTTTCACTAGATGGTTCATACATGCATGGAATAGCATTTCGCTTCTGTTTGCTTAAGAGCCTAATGACCGGAGTAACTACTTAACTTTCTGTGTCTAAGCTCGCTTACTGTAAAATCATGGTAATAATAGTAGCTAAATCACTGGTTTGATTAAATGAGGTATGCCACATAATACATGACTCCATGGGAACAAAGGAGATGGCAATATGTTCTTGTAAAACTTCCAACCTAGGAAACTTTAGGAGAGTTCTATTCTGCTCTTCAGGGTCCCTATTAGTTGATATCAACTTGATGGCCCACAAAAATAACACATATAATTATCAATAAATGATAGTTATTGCAAATCCAAATATTATTTAGTGAAGACATCAAGATTTCTGGGCACCCTGCCTTCTGCCTTGGTTTAGCATGATCCAAATTGGTGGTGAGGAGGGTGCAGGAGGCCTGGTAGGGCGTGATCATGGGTAATGTAACCAAGAGGAATTACTGAAACCCAAATGAAGACTGGGCATGATAGTGGGACAAGAGGAAAGTCAAAGGAAATAGAGGAAAGAGCTAGGAGGCAAAGGGCATTTATAGAGGTCTAAATAAAGGCATGGACATATGCAAATATATTTATATATGAGGATGGGGAAATAGATCTATGTACATATATTTATAGGTTTAGTATTAAGGACATTGGGCCTCCATTCAAGTACTCCCTCAAGGCAAGAATAGTTTCTTCTATTAAATTGGCATTCTATGATGCTCATCTGACATAATCGCTGAAGACAAAGCAGGTGAATATGCAAATGTGGTGAAGAAAGCTGATGGTGCCCAGCTATCAAAAGATATAGCTCCTGGGGTCTTAAAGGTCTGAAGGTAAGCAAGCAGCCATCTAGCTCAGAAGCAACAAAGTCCACAGGGAAGATGCCCACCAGCCTGTGTGATCACAAGGTGCCAAAGGGATCAGTTAT
This sequence comes from Echinops telfairi, assembly GCF_000313985.2. NCBI lineage: Eukaryota > Metazoa > Chordata > Mammalia > Afrosoricida > Tenrecidae > Echinops > Echinops telfairi. The sequence continues at coordinate 6,625,579 of NW_022106189.1, read as the reverse complement.
CAGGTATCATCAGAACAAAAAATCATATCATAGTGAATGAGTGGGGGAGTGTGGAGTGGAGACCCAAAGCCTATTTGTAGGCCACTGGACATCCCCTTACAGAAGCGTCTCGGGGAGGAGACGAGGCAGTCAGGGTGCAGGGTAGCAACGATGAAACATACAACTTTCCTCTAGTTCCTAAATGCTTCCATACCATGCACTATCATGATCCCAATTCTATCTTACAAATCTGGCTGGACCAGAAGATGTACACTGGTACAGATGGAAACTGGAAACACAGGGAATCCAGGATAGATGATCCCTTCAGGACCAGTGGTGTGAGCGGTGATACTGGGAGGGAGAGTTGGAAAAGGGGAAGCGATTACAAGGATCTACATGTGACCTTCTCCCTGGGGGATGTACAACATCCTCCCAGGGGGATGGACACCCACAAAATTGGGGGAAGGGAGATGTCGGACAGGGAAAGTTTGATAAAATAATAATTTGTAAATTATAAAGGGTTCACGGAGGAGGGGAGAGCGGGGAGGGAGGGGTAAAATGAGGAACTGATGCCAGGGACTTAGTTGGAGAGCCAATGTTTTGAGAATGATGAGGACAATGAATGTACAAATGTGCTTTACACAATTGATGTATGTATGGATTGTGATAAGAGTTGTATGAGCCTCTAATAAAATGATTTTTTTTAAAGTTGTTATAAAGGACCTTTAGAAGAAACACCCGAATGCACACTGTTGGTAGCAGTTCTTTGGAGGAATTTAAGCTATGGCTAAACAAGTATCCTGGTCCTTGTTATCATGTTATCTGTATGTTATCATGTGTGTGGCCCTGGGCTAGGGTCTATGTCTTTGGACTATTATTGTTTAACTTTACACAATGAGCCACCCTCATTCCGTCATGTCCAGATGCCAGACTGCTGTCTTTCAGCATCAAGGCTCCTGGAACTCATATGGTGACATGGAAGACATCAAAACTTAGTCTTAATCAAGGACAAATGCTGAAGTGACCTAACAGGTGACATGTGATCTGTTCTTGATTTCTTAAATAAGCAGTAAATGCCACTAGGTGACCTGGAAAGGTAGAGAGAGGTCAAGTAGAAGCTTCCTGAAAGAGTGGAGTGTGTGGAGTTTGAACTTAGTTCTGGCATCTACTTCTTACCTTGGGTAAGGAAGTTTATCCACCTTCACATCTGAAGTAAGAATACGATCGTGTACATTGAGTTGTAAGATCACAATAATAAATGTGAAGCATTTAACATGATCTGTGATATAATAAAAATAATAACATATAAATTACTATCATTGATATATTGTGAAATGAATGTGTTTCTTGAGTATGGAAGTGAAAGTCAAGATATATTTCACCAACATGCTAAATTATTTACCTAGTTGTTTGTTTGTTTGTTTTTTCAGGAAAACCCACATCCAATCTCATAAATAATATGCACTACATACCATAGATGAATACTACTCAGTTTATTCAGTGGCTTGGAAAATTATTATCCAGAATTTTTCTAGATTCAAGTGATAAAAAAACACACAAAAATCTGTTTGGTAGTAAAGTCTTGGTACTGGTGTGGCATCCTGAAGGGTAAATAGGTCAACTCTGCATGCTAAATGAGGGAAGAGAGTTAATGAGAATAGAAATGAGAAGTGTGTGTGTGTGTGTGTGTGTGTGTGTGTGTGTTGGGTTTCTCTGAAGAAAGATTGAACATTCGAATAGCTGTTTATGCAACATTGCAATATGTATCTCATGGGCTTGAGCTGAGGTGATTTACATCTAACCCCAAACTACCTGGTTTATTGTGCCTAAGTATTTTTTTTTTAATCATTTTATTGGGTGCTCGTACAACTCATCACAATCCATACTTCCATCCATTGTGTCAAGCACATTTGTACATTTGTTGCCATCATCGTTCTCAAAACATTAGCTTTCTACTTGAGCCCTTGAAATCAGCTCCTCATTCCCCCTCCCTCCCCACTCCCCCTCCCTCATGAACCCTTGATAATTTATAAATTATTATTTTGTCATATCTTACACTGTCCGACATCTCCCTTCACCCACTTTTCTGTTTCCTGGCCCCCAGGGAGGAGGTTATATGTAGATCTTTATAATAGGTTCCCCCTTTCCACCCCACACTCTCTGCACTGTGCCCAGGTATTAATGATCGCTGTAATGTTGCTTAATTGACTCCCAGCCTGAGCAGGGTTTGCAAGGTATATAGTCTGCCTTGGAAATACTCGTTCTTGGATGGACACGGTGATGGACTTTCTCCACTCAGAGATGTGTGACCTCAAACCTCATCCAGGACAACTGGACACAGTGCTTTAAAGAACAATGCCATTCAGGGCTTTGTGCAAAGAGAGAAGTCCCTAGTTTATGCTGAGACATTAGGAGTGAAAATATGGTGTGGTTTTTGTTTTCTTTATTTTTCTGCTTCGATTTTGTAAAATCTCTATACTTGCTTGGATGGACAATAGCGATAGACTTGAAGGTGGAGGATTTCTCTTTCTATTTCAAGATAAAAGGAAAATAACATTTATTATAATATAATGGTTCATAATTCAAAGTGAGCAATTGGTAAGTGACAAGCATCGTGTAAGATATTGTAAATTGATGACTATCCAACTGGAACTTATCTGATAGTTTATTTGTTAAACCAGTAAAATCACATGCCAGCTATTTGCTTCTGACTCCTGGTGACCCCGGAGTGGAACTGTGCTCAGGGTAGCATTTCAATGGCTGTTTTGTGGAAGGAGATCGCTAGGCCTCTCTTGGAAGTTGCCTTTGGATGCACTCACACTGCCAACCTTTATGTTAGTTATTGATTGAGTATGTTGATGATTTGCACCACCTAGGGACATTAAATTATGGGCTACAAACCCAAAAAAGTTTTTATAAGCCAGGCAAGTAATAAAGAAATAATATAAAGAAGAGATATGAGTCAGAAACAAAATAATATATAATGATTGTGTCTGTGGAGCATGAGTATCCTGCCCAAACGCTCTGAAAACCAAGTTACTAAAAGAAATAAAATGTCATTCTAGTCAAACAAATATTAGTGCACGTTGCCTTTGTTCTACCTCTCTCTGGTTTTCCACATACCTAGAAGTGTGTCTGGTATGACAGACACTCAATTAATGCTTGTTGTATGAATGAATGAATGAATGAATGAGTGAATTTATACATACAGAAAACATTCATTCTTATTTATTTACTAAATCCCCATTTTTCTAAAAACTGAAGTGTGTTAGTCCGGGTTATCCAGAGAAGACAAAGCAGCAATGCTTATATTTGTGTGTGTGAGTGTGTGTGCTGGTATGTGTATGCTGGTATGTGTGTAAAGAAATTCACAGCAATAAATGGTTCCCACAGTTGTAAAAGTGGGTAAGTTCAAACTGGTTCAAGTCCATGGGTCAGATGTTAAGCTGAAAGAGTTTCCTTACTGAAGTAGCTGCTGGAGCTGATGAACCAGGAAGCAGGAGGAAGAAACAGGAAAGTACAGCTGCTGGATGAATCCAAAGTCCGAACGAAGATCAGAAGGTAGGCTCTGATGGGTCTCAAGGTGGGTGGGCTGTAGAGTGGGCCGTTGGTTCAAGTCTAAAGAATTGGAGGTCAATGAGCCAGATGTAGGGACCAGAGCAACAAAAAGTGAAGCAGCTCTCTACGGATGGCAGCTACTTATATATCAAAAGGGCCACATTCCCAAGGAACATCCTCAGGGCTGTGACATGAGTTAGGGGTTGAACTCCACTCTAATCTTCTCACAACCACCTGGCTGCTCACCACATGTTCCATCATGGAATTCACTACATTATGCCGGATCACAACATGGAAGAGATCTAAATGCCAAACTACTGAAAATCCTGGCACAGCCAAGTTGACACAAAGCCTCAGTATCACATGAAGCACCAGGGAAATTACTTTAATATTTGAGGTCATTAACAAGAGTTATCCATACGCATTTATATTTTTTCCAGGAATTTTGGAGGTAGAGCCCTGAGATGTGGCGCTTAGGTCCCAGCCCTTCTCATTGATTGCTGACCAGGACATATTTCCATTTTGGGGTTCTGTGGCTCCTGAGGATTTAATGCTGCATATCCCCTCAAATACCACCTAGCTTAGGTTAAGTGTTCTTGTGTTGGCTCTGACTCATGACAACTTTATGTATTTGTCCATTTTTTCCCCTAAGTATGAATTGTGTGCACAGTATGCACTTATTAAACATTTTAATTTGGCTGCAAGATACATTCCAAACACTATCCCAAATGATGAGCCAAAAGGAGAGACATGGAACCTAGATGGTTTGTGAGAGATCTTTGAGAGAGTTGGGCCCTATCAAACTGATGCCAAGCCTACAGAAGTCTGTATTCTGCACAGGCTCCCAGCTCTGCTGGCAGGTCCACAAGGCAGATGAGAAGTCTTAAAGACATTTTCCTAGTGTTCAAAGTACATCACCATCCGCCGGGTTTCTGCAGACCCAGAAATGAGCTGCATTGGGGTAATTCTTGTCTCCGACATGACAGTAACAGGAGCTGACACCAGCAAGGGGGGAAAAAAGTTAATTCTGAAAAACCCTCGTAATATGTGACAGGAGGCAGGGAGCGAATGTACATGGATATGAGTTTGCTTTGAATTAAATTACTCTTGACACTTTGATACAAGCTGCTAATGTTATTCAAAGAAAGATGTTAGTAAACAAGTCACTGTGGTGCCTAGAATAATAAAATGGTGCTACAAGGTACCTCTTAAGACACCTGCTACGCCTGGAGACACAAACAAGGATGCATGCTCTGTTTCTTAGGGGAGGTGCGAGTGCTAGCATCTTCATGCTCCATTCCTATAGCCCCTTTTCTTTTTCGGTAGACACACTACGCTCCTCTTGCTAAGATACTTGACACTGGCTCACCTATTTTGAATATATAACTGGGGAATATGCCCTCACCTCAATAAAATCATCCCACTGGAATTCTCAGCGACCTTGTCATGCTAACAAGTATAGGTAGGAAAGGGTGACATGGTCTGGGTAGTAGGAGAAAACAAAGTACTAATACAACAGATGAAAGAAGCCTTGGCAATCTGGCTATGTGTTTCAATCTCAGAACTCAAGAACAGTTCTTCAGCAGATGTGAAAATCCTCAATCTTGGCAGATCTTTGTACAGGTAACGGAGCCATTTAATTCTCATTTGATGGGAGTCCACGGCTGAAGAACAACCCTTGCTCACTCACCAGTGGATGCCATGGGTTGAGAAAAACAATTTTCGAAAAATCATTCAGGGATATGAGGTAAGTTCTGCAGAATCGTCAGTGTTTTACACACACACACACACACACACACACACACACACACACACACACACACACCTCCAATGGATGGCAATAGCATGAAAGTCTTTAGGTTGTCTTAGCTTCCAAATTTTTAAGTCTATTAATAAGAAGTAGAAGCACCATCCTTCATTCAATGTTTGCAAAAAGTGAAGTCATTTGCAGATGCTTTTCTTGCCTTTGATGAGTTCTTATAAAACTCCTGCTTACTTGCCCTGACCTCTTCAGCCTCTGCGAGAACCTGGTGCTCCCTCTGCGGTGCATGTTAAATACAAACACATTTTGTCAGAAGCACTTAGGTCTCATAGTTCAGGCAGTTATCCCTATTCACTACCTGCAGCAGACACACTGGGTGGAAACTGCGATATGAAATGACAGGAGTTGACTCTCGGATAATGACAAGGAAGTCCTGCAAAGGGGGAGGCTCCAACGTGTGTCCCTGTCTCCAGATTCCACACGGGTTTCTCAGTGCACTGGTTCTGATGGATTCGGTTTTTTGTTGTTGTTGTTGCTGTTGTTTCATTTCCTTTTATGTATCCCTTTTACATTCTGATGGCCTCATGCTAATATGTTTTGTTTTAGTTTTATTCTTGCTTTATAACTGCCTACTTGGATTATTCACTTGTTTAAAGTAGGAAACTAAATCAAGTGCTTGGGGAGGCCATGAAAATAACCAAGCTCTAAAGTTCTTCTGTTGGCCTCTTCATGTCTAGAGTTCGGCTTTGTCTAGAGTTTAATTCAGAAGCAGGTTCCCCTCCTTAGGCACGCTAATGAACCTGTGGACTGACCAGTCAGCCTCATGCGGCCTACATTCTGGTGTGAGCCATATTAATTTTATCTTTTTCACTGGTAAGTAGCTAAAAGTAAGACAATTGTGATTAAGTCAAATCTGACTCATGGCAACTCCCAAGTGTTTCAGAACGGTCTTCAATAGGGTTGACTATGCCTTTTTGGAAGCAGACCCCAGGGCTTTCTTTCCAAGTTTCTCTTCATTAGAGCTGCCTAAACAATGCCGTTACTGCTGTTAGGTGCCACATTGAGTTGGTGCCAACTCACAGGGACCCTGTGTGCAACACCATAAAGCACTGGTGGTCCTGCGGCAGCCTCATATTGTTCTTGTGTTTGAGTCCACTGTTGGAGCCACTGTGTCAATCCATCTTCTCAAAAAGTCATCTGCTTTTGTACTGCGCCCCTAATTTACCAAGCATGGTATCCTTTTTCAGGGACTCAGCTCTCCTGATAACGTGCCCAAAGTATGTAATTTCTTAGGATGGCGATGGACAAGGCAGAATTCCAGAATTCGTGTCAGACTGTATAGAGCAAGCTCTCAGGGGCACAGAATTGAGTCAAAATTGAAAGAACGTTCCTGTTAATGGGAGTTTTTGTAACTATGCCCTTTGTGTGTAAAATTTCTATAAAACAGAAATTAGATAGAGCCTTGCAAAGGTGACCTGTAATTTGGCTGGCATTAGATTTTGCCCTATAATATTAGAATCCTTACAATTCAAGGCACGAGATTGATTTGGAGGATATATTTTATCTGTCTTTCTCTACCACCATCCCAGATAGTTTCTCTTATCTATCTAGCACAATATAGGCGTCTATATCCATTTGTTAAATTTGTAGAGAATATCTACTCCACAGCATGTTGTGAAAAAGTGGAGGGGAAAGCTACTGCTCCCGTGGAATTTCCCAGAGAAGCATATTCTTCCCATATACTGTTAGCCAAGATCCCGGGAGAAAGAGAGCATCATTTAATGATTGTGTGTAGGAACAGAGGTTCTTTTTCTGTTCTTTTCTTTAAAGAGGAGCATGCGTCACGGAGATACAAGCAAATTACTGCAGTGCATAGACCCAAGGAGACCAGTGAGAACTAAGGACTCAGCTGTCTACACCCAAACTATGTCACCCTTCTCTACATGGGCTTTCACAGCTTCTTCAGAAGTCCCTCACCTCTCAGCAATTGTGCAAGTTGTTGATGAGAATGAGCAATCGATTCAAATTTGATCCAGTCATGGCAAAAAAATTCTCTGTGAAGTAGACTCCATTGGACACACCACGGAAGAGAAGGCTTACCAGCAACCATGTGGTGCAATGATTGTGTGTCAGACTGTGATCTGTATGGTCCAGAGTTTAAAACTGCCAGCAGCTCCCTGGGAGAAAGACTGGGCTTTCTGCCCCTGCACACAGTTACAGTCTCAGAAACCTACAGGTCGTCGCTATGCGTCAGCATGGACTCCATGGCAGTGAGGAAGTTGAAGAGCAAGCTTAGGCTCAGATGTCTCTAACACCCATATCGATTCCCCAGATGCCATTGTGTACTCACACAGGTCTGCATTTTAGTGTATCCAGACAAACCATGAGGAAGGTCTACTATTCAAAGGAACATGAAACAGTGCACTTTCTTCATAAACAAAACATCTCTTTTCAGTTAATGCACGAATTTGTTTAATAATAGTTACCCTTTGAGTCATATATTTGAATACATATCTGGATCCCAAGATATCAGAAACTCTAAATTAACCAATGTTTATTAGTATTGATATATCCAATCTATAGACATTCTTCTACGTGTTTCTGCTACGTGGTTAAAAAGGGCACAGTGAGTATCAGAGTTTTCAACACATGAGAACAAATGCGGTCTTTTGTGTACAAAGAAGACACGATAGAGAAAAAGTGCTCATTCTCTGGAGCAGCTCTATATGTTCTGAGAGTTTTCCCATTTCCTGGCTGAGTTGACTTTTCTTGCATAGCAGTTTGTTAAAACTGGCTACGTAAAAATGTGGAGCCTTTGCCTTTAAGGCTATTGAGATTTGGTCATATTCATGAAAAATGAAATTTTATTTGGGAAAATCTGCTGCAAATGGCTTCCTTACAATATTAAATGAGCAAAGCGGTCACTGTGAGGACCAAATTTTGCCTGAACCAAACTGCGGTGTTTGGGATGGCTTCCTCTGCAGCTGCGGGCTGGACAATGAGCGGAGAACACGAGAGCAGCCCGGGGCACTGGGTTAGGAGGCTGGTAGGAATATTGGACAGACTGGGGACAACCAGAAGCATGCACACTCCTGAACAGTCTTTCAAACCAAGGACGGCGAGACTTCCTGTCACAGCGATCAGGACGTACCTAGAGCAGGATATCCTGTTTGGAACATCATAGGTCAGTGACAAAGAGGCATTCAAGACAGGGTGACATAATGGCTACAAAAATATGGGTCTAAACATAGCAATGGAGAAGACAGCACAGCAGTGGGCGTTGGTGTCCCCCCGCCCCTCACCCTTCGTCCACCTGGTAGCTCAGAGACTGAACCTACTCAGAGACTGAACAACATGAATAACGTATAAAGTTCCTTCTTTCAGTGTGTTTCCTCCTCAACTCCCCCGACTCCTTTATAACACAGGCTCTATGAAGAATAGGATTCCCACCTGTTTTGGTTCGTGTTATATCTCTGTTGTTTAGAACAGTGCCTCGTATATAAGAAGTGTTCAGTAAATATTGGCTAAATTAGTAAATTGGTTTTTTTTCATATTTAGCTTTTAGTTCTACCCTCTAATTTTGTGCATGATATGGGGTATATGTCTTACTTATTTGAGATATAACCTTCATCACTCATAAAACCCTATAAATTATGGTTCAAATCCTGATTCTCGAATGTGTTTCATTGATTTAATTTTCTGTCCCTGTACTAATACCACACTCTTTCCATTATTGTTGCTTTATAATGACCTTTGATCTTAAGGAACAAATATCCCCTCATTGTAATTTTAAAATTTTGATATCCATAGAAGAACTTTGGATTTAGCCTAGCAAGTGTCCTACAATACTCACTAGTGGTTTTTTATAGCTTTTTAATGTCCTGAAATGTTTGAGAAACTTAACTGATGGCACCTTAATATCTTCTTCCTGCTCAGGATACAGTATATCTATTTTGGTTTCATTTGTTGTTAGTCTGTAAAGTTCCATAGGTTTCTCAGTACACAGTTTCATTTTTCGCTATTAAGTTTATTTCTAATTATGGATTTTAAAATATTTATTCGGATATTGCAAATGTAATTCTCTGCATTACGTTCACTTAAATGTCTTATGTAGAGGCAAGCTGTTAAGGTTGACCACGTTCTCTGTTTGCATTTAATTCTCTTTTTTTTCTAGATGGTGTTTATATTGTCTACAGATGATGACCATCCCTTTGCAATGTTCGCAGCCTTTATTTCTCTTGTGTGATTTCTTGCATACCCTAGGACCTTGGGGATATTTTAGATAATATTGGTGACACACATAATAGAGAGCATCCTTGCTTTGTCTCTTAATCTAATAAAACCACAGTGTGCCTTTTACTATTAAAGCTTTGTTTTATTTAACGATGATTCCTTTCACTCCCGACTTTCTCATATATCTGTGGATTCTCCTAAAACTTAGCATTTTTCAGTACCTATAAATTGCATGCCTCATTAGGCTCTGAGACTTTGTGGATACATTATAAGATCTCATGGGGTAACTACAACCTCCATAAGACTGCAAGTCAGGCAAAGGCGAACACTTGACCTGCTAATGAAGTTTTATTGTTTTGTTTTGTTTTTATTATTTTCAAGCTTTTTATTGTGACTTGGGTGGGGGAATTACATATATGATTACCATTTTGGGGTCCAACAACTTAAACAACATATTAAATAGACTTGACCTATTTCTTTCCCACTTCTTCTCCCATCTCCTTAGTGTAGTATAGTATTTTTCACTTCACCTAACTTAACCCTTATCTACCCTATTGCTTCTCTTTCATTTCTTCCCCTTTTCACTTCTGGTAGCCATTAAATTCTTTCTTTCTTTATGAAAATCTTTTATTGATTTTTTTTAGTTTGTAGTACAGTTTATTTTTATAAAGCTTTATTGGCATATACTTCAAATATCATATAATTTAGTGTTCAATCATATTATAAATATTTGTGCAATCATCAGCCCTATCAATTTCAGAACATTTTCTTCTTTTTCTCATTGTTGTTAGCTCCCCATTTCTCTCTGTCCAATGCTACCATGCCCAGGCGATGATCAATCCAGTTACTGTCTCTATAGAACTACCTATCTGGGATTTCTTTTTTTTTTTTAATCATTTTATTAGGGGCTCATACAACTCTTATCACAATCAATACACACATCAATTGTGTAAAGCGCATTTGTACATTCATTGCCCTCATCATTCTCAAAACATTTCCTCTCCACTTAAGACCCTG
>NW_022106189.1:6609365-6614156 GCF_000313985.2 Echinops telfairi | reverse complement strand
TATTCACCCGCTTTGTCTTCAGTGGTTGTGTCGGGAAGGTGAGCATCATAGAATGCCAATTTCATAGAAGAAAGTATTCTTGCATTGAGGGAGTAGTTGAATTGAGGCCCAATGTCCTTCTGCTACCTTAATACTAAACCTATAAATATAGGCTCATAAATGTATTTCCCCATCCTCATATAAATATATTTGCATATGTACATGTCTTTATCTAGACCTCTATAAATGCCCTTTTCCTCCCAGCTGTTTCCTCTATTTCCCTTGATTCTCCTCTTGTCCCACTAAATCATACAAGAGACAACCAGCGAGCAAACAAACAACAATGAGTAGACAAAACACAGAAAGACCTCAATAAAAAAGAAAGCAGAAAATATTAAAAACTGAAACCACTTTAAAATGTGTCAAAAGGGAGGTCTAATGATAAAATATTATTGTTTAATCTAACCACATGGGCCATAATCAACTTTACAATGCTTTCTGTCTAATAGCAAGGCTTAATCCATGTACTGACTCTGTAAACAAATTTTCAACTTTCACTGTCAACCATTGTGAAGTGAGTGTTCACAATTAAGCTCTGATACCATTTCCTCCTTTGGATTTATATTTTATTATTTTCAATCCTTGGATCACAGATTGATATGTTTCTTCCATGTGGACTTTGTTGATGACTCATTTAGATGTCTAGCTTTAAGACCCCAGATGCTATTCTTTCTGATAGCCGGACACTATCTGGCTTCTTTGGCACACTTTGATATAGCAGCCATACTTTTAGTGATCTCTTCAACAGAGGTTGCATAGGGCCAAATAATAAGAACTAATTTTTCTTGAATTAGGAGTAGAGTGAGTGCAAGCCCCAAATCCATTTATATGCCAATGATTTGTATGTGTCCTTCTTCACTTTGGAAATGTCATTGTCATTTTATGTTAGAACATTATCAATTATTCTCCTGGGATATAAGGTAATTCTGTTGATAGTGTCATTCATTTAGCCAATGGTATAGAAGTTAAAACACATTTGAGAAAAAGAAATGATACAACTATAGGCCAGCTTTAGACTACAATATATGAATTGTTGACTTGTACAGATTAAATTCTTAAGTGACTGGACAATATTTGAACAAACAATGGGGGACTGTGATAGGGCAAAACTTAAAACATTCATTCACAAAAATAGAACCATGCCTACCAGATTGATACATATCATAAGAAAGCAAGAGGGCATTAAAAAATAAATATATGGTATTCCTTGGCTACCATTCATTGGGCACATTCAAAACAAGAGATCTGAAACAAAGTCCAATGACTGTCATTTCCATAACCTTGAGATTGCAGTCATCAGATTTGTCTCTTTCTAGGTCATTTCAGTCTTGAGTCCAAGAATCATGTTGTTCCGTTACAACTGTTATAGATGAGTTTAAGGTAAAACCTAGTTCTCTTAGTAGGGTTTGCACATGTAATCACTGATATGTCTTATGAGGATGTTGTGTGCCTCAAAAGGAACTAGTCTAATGTTCTAGTAGTTTATATAGCTTTGGCGTGGGTCACTTAGGGCTGGATAGAAAATAAGTCAAAAGTATCCAATTAGGAACATAATTCTGGGCTTATTATGGTTTTCGGGTGTTATATAAGAGTTGTTCAAAGTTTTTTCCCTATGGGAAGTTGCTTCTTCCTCTTTGCCCACCAATGGGAAGTGGAATTGCCTTCCCTGGGACATATATGGCCTCCTTGTCCAACTTGACTTGAATTTCCAGTAACGTCCCCTTATCACTCTTGTAGCAATGTCTGTTGATTTGGGGTGATCTTTATCACTCTGTTTGATGGCAGCAAATTAATGGTCTTTTTTCTCTCCTCACATCTTAAAAAAACTGACACTCGCTGAGGTGAGGACTCCTCAGTCAAAGAGCTTTTTAAGATGTACATGTACAGGGAGTGATATGTGTGGTTCATAGGTACCAGGCAGGCTCTCTACCTTGTTGCTTGATAGATAGGATTAGATGACCTGAAAGTACATGCCTGCCTTTGTCTTGGTGTTTACCCAGATAGTAGTGGACTTCAGCAATATTTGTCCTTTTGTGATTGACTTACCTTACTCAGCACAATGGTTTCCAGTAACATCCATGCCGTGAGGTGTTTCATGGTTTTACTGCTGTTTTTTATGTACTGGAGTTTCTTTATCCATTGTTCCACTAAATGGACATTAGGGCTATTTCCAGTTCTTGCTATTGTGAATGAATGTGGGAAAGCATACATGTCTGTTTGTTTCTGTTTCTTATTTCTTTGGGGTATTTGCTAAGCAAATGTATTGGGTCATATGGCATTTCTATTTCCAGTTGTTTTAGGTAGCACCATATCACTTTCCACAATGACTGTATATATTTACAAACCTACCAGTAGTGAATAAAATTTCAGTCTTTTTGCTTCCCCTCCAACATTTTTTGTTCTCTTTTTCCATTTAAAGTTTTTGATTCTATGTAAAAAAATCAGTTGCCTGTAGGTGGATGCTTTTATTTAATAGGGTTTCTATCCTATTCCATTGTTCTCTGTATCTTTCATAGTACCAGTACCAGGCTGTTCTGATCACTGTGAGTTGTAGGAGGTTTTAAAGTCAGGTAGTGCAAGGTCTCATACTTTGTCCTTCTGTTTGAGAAGTTCCCTCTCCATATAAAGTTGGTAATCAGTTTTTCCATTTCTTTAAATAATTAAGTTTGAACTTGAATTATAATCGTGTTGTATTTATATGTTTTAGGTAGTATTAACTTTTTCACAATATTGTGTATTTATTAAGAATCCCTATTCAAGAACATGGGGTAATCTTCCATTTGTGTGGGTTTTTGTTTGTTTGTTTCTTGTAATAATGATCTGTTGTTTTCTTTATGCTAATATTTTGTTTATTTGATTATGTTATTCCTAGTTATTTCATCTTTTGTGAGGCTATTGTAAATGGTATTGTTTTCTTAAACCAAAGCTCTCAATAGTTTCCAATAGTCTTTTGGGGAGTCCTTGGTTCATTCTATATAAAATCATGTTGCTACAAAAATGTGAGAGCTTCATCTCTTTTTCCAGTTGTATTCCCTTGATTTCATTTTGTTGTCTAATGGTTCTGGCTAAGAATTCCAGCAAGATGGGAAATAAGAGCAGTGATAAGTGACACCCTGGTCACTCTTTCCAAGGGAAATATTTTCAGTTTTTTCCCATTGAATGCGTTATTGGCCATTGGATTTTCATAGATGGGCTTCATTATGCTGAGAAATTTCCCTTATATTTCTATTTTATTGAGGATTTTATTATAAATGGATGTTGGTTATTGTCAAATGCTTTTTCAGTATCTATTGATATGATCCTGGCATTCTTAATCATTGTCTTGTTTATATGATGGATTACATTGATTATTTTTTTAAATGTGGACCATCCTTACATCCTTGGTGTGAATCCCACTTTGTCATGATAAATAATGTTTTCAGTATGTTGTCGGATTCTGTGGCCAGAATTTTGCTGAGGATTTTTGGATTTTGAATCTATGTTCATGATGTATATTGGCCTGTGATTGTGAGGGTCTTTACCTGGTTTTGTCATAAGGGTTCTGCTCACTCATCGAATGAGTGTGGGAGTTTGCTGCCCTTTTCTATATCCTGGGATAGTCTGTGTAGCAGGGATGAGAGTTCTTCCCTGAATACTTGGTAGATTTCCCAATAATGGTATTCGGTCCTGGCCTTTTCTCAGTTGGAAGTTTCTTGATGACCTTTTCTATTTTTACTTCTGTGTGGGTCTTTTCAGGTTTTCTCTATCCAAATGTGTTGATTTGTGTTGCTGTTATTTCTAGGTATTTTTCCATTTCTTCTAGATAATCAAACTTGTTGGAATATAGTCTTTCATAGTACTATTTTATTATTTTTATTTCATTCATATCCATTGAATGTCACCCTCTTCATCTCTTTTCTAAATATTTGCATCTATTTATTTTCATTTGTTAAGTTCGTCCATTTTTTAAGTTTATCAATTCTGACTCATAACAACTATATGAACAACAGAATGAAACACCGTCTGGTACTGTACCATACACAATTGTTTTATGTTTGAGCCCAATGCTGCAGCCACTCTATCAAGAAGCTGGTTGAGGATTTGCATCTTTTTCGCTGCTCTTTTACTTTACCAAGCATGGTTCCCTGTTCCAGGGACTAGTCTCTCCTGATAACCTGTCAAAAGTTTGTGAGATGAAGTCTCACCATTCTCACTTCTAAGGAGAATTCTCACTGTAACTCTTTCAAGACAATTTTTTTTTAAGTCTGTGGCACTTTGAATATTATTCGCCAGCATGATGATTCAAATACATCAATTCTTATTCACTCTTCCTTATTCAGTTTCCAATTATAACACGCATATGAGTCCATTCAAAATATACTTGCTCTTCAATACTTAAATGAGGTCTTATTTAGTAGATTCACCCAATGCAGTACATCATTGGCTTTCTTGACTGCTGCTTATATGAGCATTGATTATGCATTCAATTTAAATATATTAAATATACTAATCAAAAGAGAGAGCCTGATAGGGTGGATTTTTTTAAGTGACCAAACTATATGCTGTTTAATGGAGAAATATCTTAAACCAATGGACACAAATCATTTGAAAGGGAAAGGATGAAAAAATATATGCATTTCATGCAAATTAATAACATTGGAGAGGGGGAGGAGGTGGGAAGGGAAGAGGTGTTAACAAACCCAGGGACAAGGGAACAACAGCGATCCAAATTGGTGGGGAGGTGGGTGTGGGAGACCTGGTAGGGCAGGATCA
>NW_022106189.1:6554327-6608072 GCF_000313985.2 Echinops telfairi | reverse complement strand
AATGTTAAAAAAAAAAAGAAAAGAAAATGATGATGGCAACATGTACAAATGTGCTTGACACAATGGATGTATGTATAGATTGTGATAAGAGTTGTGCAAGCTCCCCCAAAAATGATTAAAAGAAACCACACCTGTGTTGTAAAAAAAAAAAGAGAGAGAGAGCTGTGACTGCAAAAAAAATAGACTTTAACTCAAAATCTGTTAGAAGAGATAAAAATGGACATTATTAGATAGGGATAAAAAGGGCCAGTTAATAGAAGATTTAACACAAAAAACTGTATGTGCATTCAACATCAAGGCACCTAAATATATAAAGTAACACTGATAGAACTGAAGGAAGAAATATATAGTAATACAATATGGTTTGGAGACATCATTACATCATTTTCTATATTTGAGAGAAGATCAACAAGGAAATTGAGGGCCTGATTAACATTATAAACCAATTTACCTAATCAGATAGTTATAGCACAATATACACAATATAGCACCTAAAACAGCACAATATACATTCTACTCCAGAAAACATGGATCATTCTCCAGGAATGACCAAATTTTAGGTCAAAAGGCAAGTCTTCATAAATTATAAAATTTATTTTTGTAAGCAAAATTTAATAAAGATAAACATCAAGAACAAGGAAAAGCTTGGAACACACATTAACATATAAATTAATCCACACATTGCTAAACTACCAATGGGTGAAAGACAAAATAAAGCAGAAATTATAAATTACTTACAGTCAAATGAAAGCACAGCAGACTAAAATTTATGAGATGTGGAAAAGACAGTCCAAAGAGGAAACTTTCAGCAACAAATCCCTTCAAGAATAAAGAAAAAAGATCGCAAATCAATAGCCTAACTCCACAATTCCAGGAACTAGAAAAAGAAAGCTTAGCCCCACCATGCCACAAGAAAGGAAATAATAAAGGCTTGAACAGAAATAAATTGGAAAAGAAAACAGTAGAGGACACCAAGAATTCCAGAATTCGGTTTTAAAAGAAGCATCAATGTTGTTTTTAGGTGCTGTCCAGGCGGTTTTGACTCATCTCAAACCTATGTACAGCAGAAGGAAACACTACCAAGCTTGGCCTCATCGTCACAATTGTTCTTATAGTTGAGACCATTGGTGCAGCACTATGCCATCCATCTCATCAAGGGCCTTTCTTTATGCCCCTGCCCTTCCACTTTACCAAGCACGGTGTCCTTTTCTCAGAACTGATCTCTACTGATAACACGTTTTAAAGTACATAAGAAGGGTTTCACCATCCTTACAACTAAAGCGTATTCTAACTTTACTACTCCTTTGGTTTTTTTTTTCCCATGGGGGTACTCAATGGTAATTTCAATATTATTTGCCCGCATCATCATACAAATGTGTAGATTCTTCTTGGGTCTTCCTTATTCACTGTCCAAATTTCACATGCATATGAGATAATGCAAATATCACAACTTGGGCCAGGTGCACCTTGCTTTTAACACTTTAAAGAGCTCATGTGCAGCAGATTTACCTAATGCAATATGGTGCTTGATTTCTTGACTGCTGCTTCCATGAGCATTGATTCTGGATACAAGCAAGATGAAATCCTTGACATCTCCAATCTTTCCTGAATTTATTGTGATGTTACCCAATGGGCCCAATGTGAAGATTTTTATTTTCTTACATTAGTTTGTAATCCATACCAAAGGCTGCAGTCCTTGATTTTTTCAGTTATCCTCACTTTCAGCAAGCAAAGTTGTGCCATCCACATATCACAGTTGTTAAGTACCTTTTCCTCCAATCTCGATGCCACATTCTTCTTTATATAATCCAGCATCTCTGATTATTTGCTCACCATACAGATTGAATAAATATGATGAAAGATACAACCCTGACACACACCTTTACCAATTTTAAACCAGGCACTATTCCCTCATTCTATTATTATAACTAATTTGTAGTTCATGTCCAGTTTCTTTATGAGCACAAAGACTAAAGAAAAACTAAACCCACTGCCATCAACTTGATTCTGATTCATAGTGATGCTCTTTGGCAGGGTAGAATTTCCCCTTTTGGTTTCTGAGACTGTAACTCTTTATGGAAGTAGAAAATCTCATCTTTCACCTAAGGAACAGCTGTTAGTTTCAAACTGCTAACCTTGTGATTAGCAGTTCAACTTGTAACCCACTGTGCCACCAAGGCTCCTCATGAGCACAAAGTAGTGTTTTGGAATTCCCATTCTTTGCAAGTGTCCATAGTTTGTTATGATCCATATAATTGAATGCCTTTGCATAGTCAAAAAAACAAATACATACCTTTCTGATATTCTCTGCTTTTAGCTAATATCCATCTGATGCCAGCAATGATATCCCTTGCACTACATCCTCTCTGAATCTGGCCAAAGCTTCTATCACTTATATATCAATGTACTGCTACAAATGTTGTTGGATAATCTTCCGCAAAGTTTTACTTACATGTGATACTAATAATATTGTTATATAATTTGAGCATTGTGTTAGGTTACCTTTCTTTAGGATGTGTTACAAATAAGGATCTCTCCCAGCCAGTTGGCTAGGTGACTGTCTTTCAAATCTCTTGGCTTCCAGTGCTCCATCAGCTTGTAGAAACATTTCAATTGGTATTCCATCAATTCCTGAGGCCTTGTTGTTGGCTGATGTTTCCAGTGAAGATTGGACTTATTCCTTAAGTGCCATTGGTTCCTGATAATATGCTACTCCTTGAAATAGTTGAATGTTGATTTGTTTTTTCCATTTTCTTTTAAATGCTTCCTACATAATTCAGTATTTTGCCCATAGAATCTTTCACTATAGTAACTCAAGGCTTGATTTTTTTTTCTTCAGTTCTTTCAAATTAAGCATGTTGTTACTTTTTGGTGTTCCAGCTTTAGATATTTGTACATTTCATTATAATACTTTACTTTGCCTTCTTGAGCTGCCTTTTGAAGATTTCTATTCATTTCTTTGACGTAATACTTTCTTCCATTTGCCTTACCTGTTCTATGATAAAAAGCAACTTTCAGAGTCTCTTCTGACATCCACTTTGACCTCTTTTGTCCTTCCTAGATTTTAAGGATGTTTTGCTTTCTTCGAGTATGATGTTCTTGATGTCTTCTTACAGTCATCAAGTCTTCTGTCATTAATAGTCAATGCATCAAATCTGTTTCTAAGACAGTGTTGAAATGCAGGCAGGATATATTCAAGATTGTATTCTGGTTCTTGTGGACTTGTTTTAATTTTCTTCAGCTTCAATCTGGATTTACATATGAGCTAGTGACGTTCATTTTCACAGTTGACCTTCTTTTAGCTCCTGATATTGAGCTTCTCCATCAGCTCTTCCCATAGATGTAGTCAATTAGCTTATTGACTGAATTTCTTTGTATATGAATAGATGTATACTATCACAGACAGCATTATAATTAGAGCTACATATTGAAATGTCTTTTTGGCAATGAATGCAAAACTGCTAGTCTTGATTATGTCGTTTCTGGCATAGTAAACCCTATGGTAGTCTGACTGAAAATGTCCTAATACCAGTCTATTTCAGCCGCTTAATGTGGTCCTTTCATTTCTGATAACTTCAGCTTTTCTAGACTTGTACTTTATACATTCCAAATACCAATCATTAATATATATGTGCAGCTATTTCTTCTCCTTTTGACTGTGTGCTTCATCAGCAAATGATGGTCTCACAGGCTTTACTCTTGAAGGTGTTATTCCATTCATGTCATTAGGGTTGACTCTCTGTAGAAAAGGAGGCTCTTCCTCAACCAGATTTTGAGTCCTTCTGACCTGAGGACCTCATATTCTTGCTCAATGTTCTACTTCTGAGGTTTTTGGGATCTGACAATGTTTTGATGTTATCAGGTGGACAATCTATTCCTTCTGAAGTGGACAACCGATTCCTTCCCTGTGTCTGCTTTTAGTCTGAAAGCTCTGCTGAAACGTCTTAATATTGGGTGACCCTGCTGATATTTGAAATATGTGACATAACTTCCAGCATCACAGCAACACACAAGCCACCATAGCATGACAAATTGGCAGACAAGAGCCAGAAAAACCATTAAAATAGACAAACTCTTTGCTAGATTGACAAAAGAAAGAAAGGATATAATTTACCAAATTAAAAAGTGAGAGGATATTGCAATTGAACTGATAGAAATATAGAAAATTATGCCAGAGTATTATAAACTATTGTACAGAAACAAATTTGATAACCAGATGAAATGGAAAAATTATTAGAAGAACACAACTTACTGAAGCTGATTCAAGAGGTAGTAATAGTACATGTCAACAGACTTATAATCAGTGAAGAGATTGAATCAGTGACAAAAAAAATCTTCCAAACAAAATATGTCCAGTTAGTTTCACTGGAGAAATCTACCAAACGCTTAGAGAATAATTGACACCATAACTGTTTAAACTCTCCTCAATGATAGAAAAGGAAGAACTTTGGCCTCATTAGTTCTATTAAGCAAATATAACCTTTATACCCAAACCAAAGATATTACAATAAATTACAGACCAACATCTTATGAATATAGATACAAAAATCCTCAACAAAATACTAGCAAATAGAATCCAACAACAAATTACAAGGTCATAATCCATGACTAAGTGAGATTCATTCCAGAATTACAGGGAAGGTTGAACATAATGGAATCAATTAACTTATTTACCACTTTTTTCATAAAGGAAAAGGTATCTTTGCCCTCCCCCCAAAAGGATGAAATCTCAGAACATCAATAGAATAAAGGAAATTAGCCACATGGTCATTTCTATTAATGAGAGAAAGGAAGATATGATGGTTAATGATAATGGGAAGATTGCAATGGTTTAGTATAGGATTGCACAGTAGGCTATTGTAATTGCTGTCCAAAAGTGGTAAACCGTTAAATTGGAAAAACTGTGTGATAGATATAAATAGAGCAATTCCAAAAATTTTAAAATAGTAGCTGTCCAATATGATTATGTACAATAAAAATCCCCATGGGATTATTTTTCCTGTTTTTAAAGTTTAGTATCATGATTTATTGACATTCCAGTAAAGTGGCTTAACAACATTTTTCATGCTTCTGTTTTAACTCCAAATTAGATGTGTAGTTCCAGGAGTCTTAGGAGCTTGTGTATATGTGTATATGTGTATATATGTATATATAAATGCATATATTTATAGTATGTAATCTCTGTCCATATATATATATTAAAAAGAATACCATTCTTTAGTAGAATTCTTTCAAAAAATTTATCTATATGAGACCAAATAAAAACAGTTAAGCATGGAAGAGAAATGTATGTGGTGGGGTAATGAGAAAGAAAAAAAGAAGGGGGCAAGGGAGGAAGGGAAAGAAGGAAGGAAGGCGAAAAGAAAGAAAGAAAGCAATTCTACTCTGACATATATGAGATCATAAGGTGTCAAAATCGATTATGGCATTTGACTATTGATTTTAATCTATTGTGGGCAATGACTCATCAGAATAGATTTTCACATGATACTGGAGGTCTTTGCTCAGCTGTGGCCTCCTCACTTTCTATATGAGGGTGAGATCTAGGGATCTCAGAATCAGAATGATCAGAGTAGTGGGGAGGGACTTAGGAACTAAGCACTTAAAATATTTTACTACTTTTAGTCAACAGAGAGATAATACTAGAGCTGAGGCTTAGCCACCTCATCCTACACTGCCAAGTCCTTGACTCTTTAATTCTCTGAATTGGTTTTCATGGGCCTATAAATGTATAAAAAAATCACCCTCAAGGTATATGTGGAGTTTCCAAACTTTCGTTTAACATATGAATCAAACATATTCATTTATTCACACACACAAAAAGAATAAAACATATAAAAATTAAACAATCATCTACTACTATAACGTAATATTTTGTAAAACAAGTCATTCTAAATACCAAAATATATTACAGTAAATTTAGCTGTATGAAAACCTTCATCACAATCTATTCTATCTTTTAATTTTTTCCGGGGTTGGGTGAAATCAGACATGAATCTACAGACTATATTAGGAGCCGTGAACTGAGAAGTCAGCTTTAGGATTCTAAAGGGTTTCACTAATTGCAAACTGTGGTCCAGAAATCAGGTGGTATCCAGCCACCAATAAAAATAGTGACTGATGTCTTGAAAGCTTGTCTCAAGTCAGGTGCCATCCAAAAGCAGTGTCACACAGAAGTCCACTGTGGTAGTTACATAATCTGTTGTCCATTTGAGACTTAAGAGTGAAGTTTAGCCTATCAGTCATGTTGCAGCTTGATTACCTCATTTGGAGATGCTTAGGAGATAAATAACTTGCTGGATCAGGACACACTCTCTCCCTGAAAGACATTCCTGTTGGCAGGACACATGGAGCTGTGCTAGAGCCCTGGATCTGTGGGAGCCACATGGAGACACCTGCCAGAGCTAAGATGCTTCTACCACCATGGAATCTACAAGACTTTTCATCCACTGGCTGGTGATCTTACTGCATTCGGCATCATTGCATGTATTTTGTGAGTCTGAAGAGGACTTTATAGATTGATATCCAATACCTGGGATAATATCAGATTTATGGACTTGATCTGGACTGGGCTGGGATGTGTTCTCAATATTCAATTGCTCTTGTATATAAAGTTCTTTCTTATACACATAGGAGTGTCTATGAATTTGTTTCTCTAGTCTACTCAGACTAACACATCCACACAGAATAAGCACATCACATAAAAGAAGCATGTGTGCTCTGAGAATCATAAAAATATAAGATCCAAATTCAGAGGGAAGTATCAGCACTGGTGCCTAAGTTCTAAACACCCAGTTTGTAGAATGTTGTGAATGACAGTTGAAGCCCAAGATCAATTTTCAGGGTCCCTATATGAACTGACTCCCTGGTGAACTCATACTCCCCACAGATTAGAAATGTAAGCAGGCCTAAAATCAGACAAACAGCAGCGTAAAGAGGATCTTAGCAAATGTACATAGACTGAAAGGCAATACCTTGCCATTAGGTCTCCTGTTGAATCCACTGCCAATTTAGCCTACATTCTTAATACCATTTGCCTTATCTTACATTGAAGTTTTTCACTGTTTTATATGATCATTGTTGCTAGGGTTTTTGTTGTTGTTGATATTGTTTGTTACTGTTTAATTTTTTGCATTGAGAAGTTAGGATTTATGAAGACAATAGTTGAAATAATACTAACCTGGGGGCATGAAAGGAAGGGAGAGGAAATGAGACATCAACCCCAATGGGTACAAGAAGGCAAAATATATTTCAAAGTTGATTGTGGTAAGGATGGAACTATTAAACACAACTTCAACTATTAAACGATTAAACCCTTCTTAATATGATAGAACTATTGAATTTATGATGTATTAACTGTAGCTCAGTAAAACGAATTAAAGAAAACACTCCCAACCAAAACAAACAAATACGTGTTAGGCTAGTTCACTTCACATTCACTGGGCAGCACTGTATGCCAGACACACTCAAAATAGAGGCAATGCATTCAAGTCAGTGTTCTTGTGACTTAGACTTAATGTTAGTATGTTAATTTTCATGGGTATAAAACAGCAAGATTTTGAGGTCCAGATGAAGGTCTTCAACTTTTAATTTTACTTGGTAAATACTTAGCAAGTAAATTATAAGTACACAACAGCAATATTATAAAAATAAATATTTGCTTCCACCAAAATAAAACTCATTGGCCATCATTTCATATAAGAAAAGGCATTTTATACCAAATAAGAATAAAATCTCAGAACATATAAAGAGATTTATCTCAGAATAAAATGCTAATTCACAAGGAAGATATTTTGGGGGAAAAGGCTCTTTATATTTTATCACTATCTCTGCCACATCCCTTAATTTTTTTTTAATGTGTGGAGTAAACATTGACTCCTGTCAACCACCTATATGTCAGAGTAGAACTGTGTCTCCCATAGGGATTTTGGTAACTGATTTGTTGGAAATACATTGCCAGACCTTTCTTGCAAAGTGCTTCTGAGTGCATCTAAACCACCAACCTTTGTTTAGCAGCTGAGCAGGCCAGTTCTTTGCACCATCGAGGGACTCCCATATATATTCCTTCCAAAACAAAAAACAAAACCCCCGGAAAGTCAAACCTGGTGCCATTGAGCCGATTCTGACACATAGAGACCTTACAGGACAGAGTAGAACTGCCCCTGTGGACTTCCGACACTGCGATGTTTTGCAGGAGTGAAAGCCTCGTTCTTCTCCCATGGAGCAGTTGGGGGTTTCAGACTGCTGGCCCTGAGGTTAACAGCCCAACTCATAACCCACTGTACCACCAGGGTGCCTCCCATAGCCTGTAGGGAGCAGTGATTGTGTACCAAATGATCGTTTTCTCTTTGATTTCAAACTAGATTTGCTGCAGACTAACCCTGTGCCCTACTGCCCCTTTCCTGTGGTCTGTCGTGCCAGGATTGCACACTCATTGACGTGTACTGACATGCTTCGGCTATCCAACCCTGTGTCTAGTGGAAGGGCTGGGAATTCTGCCTTTGAGAGTCATCATTAGGATTTATCATTTTCTTCTTGTGAATTTACTTAAAACACCTCTCTCTGTTATTTTTCTCTTTTCCTTCTGCTTAACAATCTGTGGCAAATGTTAATCAGTGCTTAGGTTTTCCAAGGCAGGATCCTAACTAAAATTAAGCTACCAAATGTGTGACTGTTATGGCTACATGGCACAGAAGAAGCCATTAGCCGTGTATGAATAGCAAATGGTAATCAAGGTCAGGTATGAACTGTCAGCCTGGCAGCTGGAATAAATGCAGGGGATCAGAAAATTGCTTCATTAAAAAAAAAGGGTATGGCTTTATTCCAACACCAAATCTAAACTGGAGAAGCAAATTAGAAGAGGGTATTTCAAGAACACTGGAAGTAGGTCACACTGATAGAATATAAAATGACAGTTAGCCTAAATTTATCATGCTAACGGCTTTTCTGGTAGTCCTAATTTCACAATTTGCTCTCTTGTCAATATGATATTTATTTCCTCTTATTTCTTTAAGGGCTTTGCACTGAACTTTATATTTATTTTCATCTACATGTGAGAATTTATGGAAACATCTTCTTGAAAAATTTATGGTACATGAAGGAAAATAAGATGAAGAATCTGAACTTGTAATCAGTGGTTATATATCTGTGAAGTTAAATATTTAACAGCTGGAAAGGTTTTCTTTGTTGTCTTGACGACAAACATTGTTGGTTCTGTAGGGATTCTAATGGCACTGTGAGTAAAGTGTGAGGAGATCACTTGTAATAAAACAATGTGATGTGAGTAGAGAAACGTTCCCCTTATTTCTATATCAACTGTGATAGATGAGGTCATACCAGGCAGGGGATCATAGCGTATTGAAAACTTTGAACACATTCCCAATTTAACATGAGACCCAAAGCCCCTAGTTCTGAATGGACCCTAAGTGGGAAAAACAAGTCTGGCACCCTGTAATTTATGGTATTTCTTCTGCTTTTGGATAATGCTCTTTTGTTTTCCATAATCTCTTCCATTGGCTTTGTTGGCTACATGTGAGAGTGATTTATTATACATCTAAGATGGCATGGAGGATTCAGGGTGTGTTTTTAAGACAAAGTGGAGATTTATAAGACAAATGATGGCTACACTTTGGGAAAGTCTCATACTTGACCTTAATTCTTATAACTGAAAAACCCAAATACAATGGTTTCCCAAATACATGTCTCTCATATTTTCCGCGCTTGGTGACATTTTAAAATTCACTTGGCACTCTGACCAGTAACTAGTGAGGGGGAAAATGTGAGCTTATGTAAAATGAAACCCAGGAACAAGAAATGGCTTCCAGGTAACCTGTTGATCTGTAAATATCACGCAGTTGATTTAATGGAAAAGTCCGCCAAGGGCTCTGGAATTCAGTCCCTTTATTAACCTGGCCCAAGTTCCCTTCCCATCTCCGAGCTCCATCACCACCAGAGAATCGTAAATTTCTCCCCTGACCACGGTGTGGGAACCAAGTCTGTATGTGCGGGGTTGTAAGCAGTATGTACGCTGTTGCTCAAGGTTGAGCGGCTCCCAGGCAGTAATTAAAAAGCAAGGAGGCAGCCACTGAAATACAGTGAGCTGAGAGAGCTTTGCATGCAAGATCATTCATCAGGCCAGAATGACAAATGCTTTATGCTATTAATGACTTTTCCTTTAGACATGTTTATGTATCTTGTAGAGGGAACTGACAGGCCACCTGGCTTTCTTGCATACAGGAAACTGACAGGGACTGCTGAACTTGAGGACTCCTAGAGACATCTGATCCTTTTACTGGATTCCCTTGGCCCCCAAAGTGGACTGTAGTAATTATTTTCAAAGTGAAGTCCACTAGGTTGGAAGTTTGAACCCACACAGAGGTGCCTCCGAATTCAAGGCTGTTAATCTACTTTTGAAAAGTCACTGCTTTGAAAACTATATGGTGGGCAATTCAACTTAGAACACATAGGGTGCACCCGAGTTACAAGTGACAACTGGATGGCAGCTACTTAGTTTCTTTTGTTTTGGTTTGTTATCCATGCTGTTGAGGTTGAGCAGAAATCTTGAAATCCCCAGAACAATCTAACAAGACATCTATTACTTATTGGTACTTAATTTTGAGTCGTTTCTAAACAGTGTTCATATAGTGATGTTTCAGAGATCATATTAAAAACCCTTTGAGGAACATAATGTATTTGAACCAACTTATAGATATGCTTCTTCCTTTCATAAATTATTGAAAAATAAAAGTAACATTCCAAGTTAACTGTCTCTAAAAATAGGAAAAACTGTGTTTGATGGTTTATAACAGGAAGTGGATGCAATAACTAGAGCGGCCACCCTGAATACTCCTGGTCGCTGCTTTGCTTCCACTTGAACACCTGCACCTAAACCTGTCTTCCCAGAGAGTATCCAAGAAGAGCAAAGGTGAAGGAATTGCTTATTGGAGAATATTTTGTGGCCAGTATCCAATAAAAGTGTTTTTTGTTTATTCGTTTTTGCTTTGTTATTCATCATTTTCTAGTTTCAAAGAACCACACTACTATTCATAATTGCCACAGTTTTTCGGTCCTTAGCTAGAGGGTGACAGTTATGTTCCTTCAATGCTTAGCAGGTAGGAAGGGCTGTTTGACTGGGTGCTGGATAAACTCCAAAGCTGTGTCCAAACTAAAGAAGTCTGAAATTGTAGCTTGAATAATAAAAAGGATATAATAACATGATAAGTACTGTATGGGTGTAGTAGTTACATAATTTCATGTCAATTTAAAGATATATGAAAGTTAAAGAATGATATTTGTGTTAGTCTGGGTACTTTAGAGAAACAAATGCACAGAAACTCATGTATAAAAGAGAGTTTTATATAAAAGTTAAGTGCACATCAAGAAAACATCCCAACCCAGCGCTGCTCAGCCCACAAGTCCAACATTAACCCATATGTCCGATACCAATCCACAAAGTCCTCCTCCATCTCAAAAAACAGATGCAATGAAGCTGACTGCAGAAGGAAAGCTGAGTCAGTGAAATGTGTAAGCATCTTAGCACTGGCAGGGGTCTCCACACGGCTGCTCCAGCACCCAGGGCTGCATCAGGGTAGGTTCATGTGGCTTCTCCTCAGGGATATCTTGCAGGAAGTGAGCCTTGCCAGCTGAAGCAGGGAACTGGCTAAGGCAGTTTCACCCTGGTCGACCTTCAGAAAGAAGAGACCTGAGAACTAGATAGGCGAGGCTCACTGAGCCATTTATCCTTCCACCCTTCAATTACTCCCACATGTGCTTATCAGCCAGGTTGGCACAATAAACTTTAACAATATCAATATTCAACCTCACAATTGGGTCACGGCCTGATGGTTCCTCCTTGTGGGCATGACCTTCTCATATGGAGGACCCTGGGAACCTCCGCTCCCCCCTCTCTGCCTTCATCTTCCTACTAGCTGACCCTGGTTGTTTGCCAGAACCCCGGAGATGCATACACCGCTCTTTGATCCCCAAGACTTTGTACCCACTGGTCTGTGATATTCCTGAGTGATTTCATGTGGCTGGCTGAGTCTGAAGAGTGGCTTATGACCTAGTATCAGACTTAGACGGACTTAAAATGGATTTAGGATGTTAAGTTGGCTGGGATGTTTTCTCGATATATAACTACTTCTTGATATAAAGCTCTTTCTTATACATATATGAGTGTCACTGGATTTGTTTCTCTAGTCAACCCTCCCTAACACAAGGGGTCAGCAAACTTTTGCTGTAAAGGGCCAGATAATGAATATTTTAAGCATTATGGACATTTGGATATTATTGCAACTACCCAGCTCTTTCCTTGTATATAAAAGTAGCCATAACAATAGACTGCAAATAAATGAGTGTGATGGCTGTATTAAAATGTTTTTTGTTGTTGTTGGTTTTTTTTTTAAGAAACAGCATGCCAAATTTGTTGTGTAGGATGCAGTTTGCAAGTTCCTATACTAATTACTGGACATATAAACAAACATGGGATTGAGGAAGTAAATTATATATTTCATAGATTATTTATCATTTTGACAGAAGTCGCCTAGATAGCCACCCCAAATCATGCACTTTACCTAAGCCTTGCTTTGGACAATTGATCTCTGCACAAGTTTCTGAATTGGAACCAGATCTTCTCTCGTTATGAGGGTCCATTTACATAAATAAAGATGAATTATGTCACATGGGCATTAAAGAGATGGTTTTATGTCTGAGGAGGAAATGGGATTAAACCTTCAAAAAAGCCTTGCCAGATGCCAATAACATGGTGACACTAGGCTTTTAATCAGCAACACTGGAAAAAAACAATGTGGGCCTGATACTATCATCCTAGCTGGATGTGACTTTCAGTGTGGGGATTGATTCACTGGGTGATGCTATCTTAAAGAGCTAGATGGCCATCGTGCACATATGACACCTGCTGGCTTGCTTTTATTAGAGCCATCTTTCTGAGAGTCTCCTTCCCGTACTAAATTCATTTGGTTAAGAAGTTCATGTCTGTAACTATTTTGCACTTTTGATTGGACCAGGGATCAACCATCGTAGGACACTAAGAGAGTACCTCTGCTAGACAATTTGCCACGATTAGTTCAGGAATAGTGAGTGATTGGACTAACCCATGCCTACCAAGAGTTCTCTCTTTCAGTTAGACTAGTGTCCTGCATAAAGCACGATGAGTCTTCATAACTCTGGAAGCTGTTTTCTACCAGGTAGACCAGATGACAGAGAAAGCCGTTCTGCGGAAAAAGAACAAGGGAAGTAAGCTGAAACACAGACTGAGATTAGAGAAAGAGAAGGAGGTATGGACAGCCTTTTTCAAGGTTTGGCTGTCAGATAAGCATTGGACTGCAACAAACCACAAGGTCAGTTGTTCAAACCCACCAATCACTTTGTTGAGAAACATGAGGCTCTCGCTCCTATAAGATTTGAAACCTTAGGAATCCTATATAGCAGGGGTGTCGAACTGGTGGTGAGGTCCTTAGTTTATTGTGCCAAACTGGTTGATAAACACATGTGGGGTTAATTGAAGGGAGGAGGGATAAATGGCTCAGTGAGCCTTGCCTTTCGAGTTCCTGGGTCTCTTGCTTTGTGATTGTCGGACCAGGGTGCAGCTGCCTTAGCCAGTTTCCTGCTTCAGCTGGCAAGGATCACTTCCTGCAAGACATCCCTGAGCAGGAGCCATATGGACCTACCCCAATGCAGCCCTGGGTGCTGGAGCACCCGTGTGGAGACCCCTGCCAGTGCTGAGATGCTTACACATTTCACTGACTCAGCTTTCCTCCTGCAGTCAGCATCATTGTGTCTGTTTTTTGAGATAGAGGAGGACTTTGTGGATTGGTGTTGGACATATGGGTTAATGTTGGACTTGTGGGCTTGAGCAGCAGTGTTGGGATGTTTTCTTGATGTGCACATAACCTATATATAAAACTCTCTCTTATATGTGAGTTTCTGTTGATTTGTTTCTCTAAAGTACCCAGACTAACACAGGTGGCCTGTGGGCTGCATGCCACCCCAAGGTAAATTTTTGTGGCCCACGATGCTCTGAAATAAAATGAAAAAAGGAAAAAATTGCTATGAAGAAAATAGCACTTAGGGGAGATTGAGGCAATACCATCCACGCAATTCCCTCTTTAACCCTTTAACTACTGAAGACAAGTATACACATGGCCCAGTGCCTTTCCTAGGGGCCTGTGGATGTGTATAAACACGCTGACTCAGTTCCGGCGATGTTTGGAGGCGATTTGTCTGCCACTCTCAGTGTCACATAATGTAAACAGATCCCAATAGCAAAAAGGTTAAAAAGAGCACTCTGGGTTGTGCTGTTATTAATCATATCTTGCAGCAGTGCTAGTTAACATTTTTAGAGGGAAGCCATTACGATTGTGCATCACGTTTGTCAGCTGTCCAACATTTTTTGTTTTTTATTAGTTACTTTATTATATTTTCCATTCACAACATAAGAGGTAAGTAGGAGGAAAGAGCTGGCAAGTTTTGGGTAAAAAAGAATAATTTTAGTTTAATAAATACATTAAATAAAATGAATGTTTAAATAAAAGCAATTATATGGTGTTTTAATGATCCTATCCTTATTCCTGAGTCCTTACTTCAAAATATAAATTTAACAAAGCTTGTAAATGTGATGCGGCCCATGTTGCACCAAATGGCCCGCATTTTAATTGAGTTTGACACCTCTGCTACATAGAATTGCTACAGTCAGAATCAGCTCAATGTTTGTGGGTTTGTTTGGATTTACTTGAAACTCACTTGCTTTGCAGACTTTGGGTTTTAAAATAGCCTTGTGTCATTATACCAACTTACTGTTGTCTAATTGTTGCTTGCAACGTAATGCATACAACACATCAGAACATTTTATTTAATTAAAATCATGACACATGGTAGATATAGTGGCACCTGCTTGGCAATTGTGTCTAAGTCATCCCTCTTATTGTTGTTAGTTGCCATTTACCTGGTGCCAACTCAACACAAACAGCAATATGAGATAGCTAAGGTTTGTTCTACCAACCTGGCTGATAAACACATGTGGGAGTAATTGAAGGGCGGAGAGATACATTGCTCAGTGAGCCTCGCTTTCTAGTTCTCAGATCTCTTGATTTCTGATGGTCGGGCCTGGGTGCAGCTGCCTTAGCCAGTTCCCTGCTTCAGCTGACAAGGCTCACTCCCTGGAAGACATCCCTGAGGAGAAGTCACATGGACCTACCCTGATGCAGCCCTGGGTGCTGGAGCACCCATGTGCAGACCCTTGCCAGTGCTGAGATGTTTATAGGCTCACTGATTTGGCTTCCCTCCTGCAGTAGGCATCATAGTGAGTGTTTTTTGAGTTGGGGGAGGACTTTGTAGATTGGTGGCGGACATATGGGCTAATGTTGGACTTATGTGCTTGGACAACACTGGGTTGGGATGCTTTCTTAATGCACACTTACCCTTTATATAAAACCCTCTTATATACATATGCGTTTCTATGGATTTGTTTCCCTAGTTTACCTAGATCAACACACAATAGAATAAAACATCCATTTGGCCAAGAGTCTTTCTCCTGTTTCGCTGCCCCTACACTTTATGATGTCCTTCTCCAGGGGCTGGCCTCTCTTAAAAACATGTACAAAATATTTGAGATGATTTCTCACTCTCCTCACTTCTAAGCAGCATTGTGGTTACACTTCTTTAAGAGAGATTTTTTTCTTGATTTTCCCTTTTCCTGGAAATCTATTGTACTTTCAATATTTTATCACCATCATCACAATTCATATGAATCAATTCTTCTGAGGTCTTCCCTACTCATTATCCAACTTTCACATACATAGGAGGCAATTGAAAAGAGTCTGATGCACCTTAGACCTTAAGGTGACATAATCGCTCTTTAACACTTTAAAGAGGTGTCATGTAGCAGAAATACCCAATTTAATGCATTGTTTCCTTGATTGCTGCTCCCATGAGTCTTGACTGTG
This sequence comes from Echinops telfairi, assembly GCF_000313985.2. Lineage (NCBI taxonomy): Eukaryota > Metazoa > Chordata > Mammalia > Afrosoricida > Tenrecidae > Echinops > Echinops telfairi. The sequence continues at coordinate 6,592,110 of NW_022106189.1, read as the reverse complement.
AATCCAAGCAAGATGAAATATTTAACAACAGCAATCTTTTCTCCATTTATAACGATATTACTTATTGGTCCTGTTGTGAATTTTTTAAATTGAGTTGCTAGCCATACTACAGACTGCAATGTGCTGGAACTGACTCAACGGCACTTGATGACAAATCTATTTCAGCACATACTGCCTAGAATGTTTATCTTTATGAGGTCCATTTCATTTTTGATCTTCCAATTTTAATAGATTCATACTTCATCTATTCCAAATTAAAATGATTGATACATGTTTGTAACATTTTCTTCACATTTTGAGTGTACTGCCCCATCATTGTTAGATGGGGAGTACACTCACAGGCTTAGCTCCATCCACATCATTGTGATGAACTCTACTTTGAGGAGGCAGCTCTTCCTCAGTCGTATTTTGAGAGACTCCCAGCCTGAAGGCTCCTCTTCTGGTTCTAGTATCTCAGGCAATATAATGCTACTATTCTTTAGGTTTGTAGTGTATCTGATACTGCTCCACTGCTGGTCATAAGGCTTTCAGTTTCTGTACTTAAGAATTGGACAGCCTATTCCTTCTTCAGAGTCTGTTCTTAGTCTTGAAGTTCCACTGAAGCCTCTCACCATGAGTGACCCTGTTGGTATTTAAAGTATCAGTGACAAAGCTTCCAGCATCATACCAGCATGTAGGCCACCACAGTACAAAAAGGATACAGACATTTCTCTTAACCTACATGAATTCCTAGGATGATTACCATACTTTGTCTTTTATTATAATTATAGAATAGCCACATAATAATTGTATTTGTGTTGTTTGCCAAACAACTGTATGCTTTTTATGGTGGTAAATATATATGTAACAAAGCATTGACCATTTCAATATTATTCACATGTATAATTCAGTGACATTAATTTTATCATGTTTTATCACTATCTCCATTTTCTCTTTCTAAATTTTCCCATAACCCTTATATCAGTGTATTTCATCTGAAATTAAGAGAATCCCTTCTTCACTCTTTTGGTTATTATTTGCGTGGAATACATTTTCTGCTTTTCACGTTCAACCTATTTGCATCCTTGGACATATATCGTTTAATCATGTGGGTGAGGGCAGTGGATTACTTAATGTGATTTTCTAGCAAAGTCTCTAACTCTCAACAAAGACTTTTCCCTGTGTGCATCTGGTAAGTAGGTGGAGGAAAACACGGATAGTATTCACTTGTGAGTAATAGCAAGCAGTATTCCCCGGAGTGCCATCCTGTTATGTATAAAACGAGAAGCAAGAGTAGGCATCATGTTGCCAGCAAGATCCAGGAGTGGGTGAATCCTCTCTACTCAAGATGCATGCACAATGAACTTCCTGGATCCAGAGGACAGCTACAACATCAGAGGAGGAATAGCAGACAAAGGAGCCAGTTGTGGACTTTTCCAACCCACAGAGCAAGTAAACATGACTTCTTCTGGGCAGGGAGTTGGCTTGAGGACGGGGTGCCTCTGAGCACTTAATTAGGGAGTTTGGGTTTGCTGAGCTATAGAAGTGGTGCTGGGTGCCTTTGGGTTTACTGTAGTAGGGTGCCACACTTAATTCAGGAAGTCGGTCTTGCTGATCCACAGAAGATGAGCTGAGTGCCTTCAGGCTGAGGTTTACAGAGCGGGGTGCCTTTGGGTACTTAATTAAGGAGCTTGGTTTTCTGATCCATGGAAATTAAACTGATTGAATAGCTAAATGGCATGCCTTTTGAGCATTTGTTACTAGCCTGGACAAAACTTTGTAACATGCCCTGATAAACAACTCAACCTGAGCATTTCTCACTGGTATCACAACTTAACTTCTTTAATAAATCCTTCAATCATGAATTTTGTCTGGAGATCTGTGTAGCCATTACAACAGATATTAGAAACTAGAAAGATTAAGCAAGGAATATTAATTACGGCACTATAATATCTGTGTATTTTTTTCTTTTTAGTCCATTATTCAACTCTGTCTTTTGTTTGGAGGATTTAGTCCATTTATATTTATTGTAATCATCCATAAAGAAGACCTATATCTTCAATTGAATCATTTATTTGTCTATCTTATACCATCTTCATCTTCATCACTTATTAACTAATACTACCGACGTCTATATTTTGTTGCTGTTTTTAGTTTTCAGTTTTGATTACTGTCTACTTTCCTTTCATACCGCTAACTCAAGGTTGGTGGTTGTCAAACCCACCAGCCGTTCTGCAAAAGAAAGATGAGACTCATAAAGCCTCAGAAATTCTATGATTCAATGGTTTTTGGTTAGTTTCTCTTGGTTTTCTTTTATGTGTGTGTGTGTATTTAGATATTTAAGATCCCATACAAAACAAAAACGAACAAACTGACAGCCATAGAGTTGGTTTCAACTCATAGCAACAGGATAGAACTATAGGACAGGATAGAACTGCTCCTGTGTGTTTCTAAGACTGTAACTCTTTAGGGAAGTGGAAAGTACCTCTTAATCACCTTTTTTCCTTTGGGTTATCATTAGCATTACATTTAGTATCTTGCATTTATAACAACCTAGATTAAATCGGTATGTATTTAAATTCAGTGTTATTGTCATCAATTATATCTTAATGCATTTTGTACCCTGCAGGATACATTTACATTTACTTTATATGTTTATCATTATAATGCATAAAATATATAATAACTAGACATATTAAATAAGAATACATTAAAACTCATATTTACTATTGCCTCTCTAATTATTTTTAATAGCCACTTTTCTATACATATGGCCTCTATTTACTTTCTATGATTGAAGCCTTCATTATAGATTACAACTTTGTGTAAAGAAAACTAAAATCCTCACAACTGAACCAAACACAGCACCATGACAAACAGCGAAAAGACAGTTGCTTCCTGAATAGTTCTTTTCCTAGTTGAGACATTGAGGAGAGTTCTTGTGCAGGCGCTCTGGGGCTATTGGACTGTTCTCTGTGAGGATTTCGTTGCTTCTTCCTTTTCTGGAATACCTGTAAGATGCCAGCTGTACCTCTCAATTGTGTCCCACAACGCGCTCATGGGTTTCTCGGTCTCTTGCAGTTTTTGTGATCTGTCCTTCGTTTAAGTTGGACCCATAGATTTGTCCTCTAGGTCACTAATTCGGGTTTCCATCTCTTCAGTTCTGTTTCCCTTTTCTTTACAGTGTTGTCTAATGCTGCTATTTTAGGGTTTGGCTTGTGTGTTTCTGTTTGGAGGTTTTCTTCTACAGCAGGTAGTGAGGTTGCTAGCTTTTCTATTGTTTCACTATTTCTCTCACTCTTGCTTCAGCTGTGGCACAAATGCCATCATCAGTCTTCTAAATTCTTTTTCTGGTAAATTCGTAGCCTGTGTAATCTCAGAAGTACATTTAGGTCTGGTTGGTGTTCGGTTATTTGTTTCTGTTTCGTTTTTTTGTGCGCCGGCATCTTTGGTTGTTTCCTTGCTGGCTTGGAGTCACTAGTAGGGTTGTGGGTGGTGGTGTTATGTGGGCGCGGTTAACTCGGTTAGGTGGCAACTGTGCAAGGAGGTGCAGTAGAGGGTGAGGGACAGTTTGTAGTAAGTATCTGGGGAACTTGGGCACAGGTGTGAGAGGAGTGTTCCGTGAGTTAGGGAAGAACTGTTGGTGCAAGGGCAGTGAAAGGAGCGGTAGGTAAAATAAAAAGGGGAGAGGCCACGTAGTGTTGTTTGGTAAGTGAAAGGAAGGGGTCATAGGCCCCAATGTGCCTGCTTGCAGAGATGAAGGAACGGGGACTAATATTTGATAGACAAAAGGACTTGGGTTTCTTAATGCAGGATTAGCGTCAGCCTTTATGAGAGTGAGAAGGACAGCACAGGTTTGATTATAGGCAATTTGAAAATAAAGGTTAGGTTCATCGGGTTCTGATGTAAAACTCCTGGCCTTTAGATTAAAGAAAGGAAAGTTGAAGTTAAACTAAAATTTTACAAATACTAATGGGAAAAACAATGGTAGTATAAGATGCAGGAGAGTTGTTAAGGTAGGTTTGTTTGGGCTCTAAGCTTTGTCCAGGAGCTTTAGAGGGCGTGTTAAGGGCCCAGAAGGCAATCAAGTTAATTTATAAGGCAAAAGGTAATGTAATATATACACATCTCTCTCTTTCTCTCTCTTTATATATATATATATATATAATTTCCCCCTATTTTTATATACACCCACAAATGGCTAAGTCTTTATTGAGGAAGACTTTACCAAGTTTTACACAACTTTGTGAAAAGAGGTGGGGGGGGCGGGGGGTTGGGAAGTGTTAGAACATAGAACAGCAACAATGCCGGGATAAAGAGCTATGGGTCCCACACTGTGTCCAAGGGAGGTGGGTGGGCAGACTGCTTGGCACAGAGATCTTGCACAGTTGGGGACAGTGTTTGGTGGTACCTTGTGATCTTGTAGGATGTCAGATTAGGGTTAAGACTCAGTCTGTGCGGATGATTTTGGTGTCTGGTGTGGCTGAGAGAGCTATATTTTTATGGTTTGAGTTAATTATCTTGAGAGGGTGAGTCTGTCAGAGGGGATGGGGTTTGTTCTTTTTAGATGGTGGGGGTGGCCAAGTGGGTGGGGGAATGGAGTCTATTCCTGTAACCTACCTAGGTAGCCTCAGAGGGTGAAATACAGCAATGACCTACTCAGTGGGCTGATTTCTTATGTGAAAGGCTTACTTTACTGACTAGCTATAAATGTGGGCTATGAGCCGCCTCTGGGACCCTCGGACTCTGTCTCCAGCCTAACCTTGTAAAATCTGCTTCTAGCAAAAACTGCTGCTTGTGAAACCTGGTGATTTTTCCCGGCTTTGTTATGTTGAAACTGTGTTAATGAACCAGGCTTATGATGGTGACCATCCAGGGAAGTTAGGAAACAAAGGAAAGTCCCAGAGTGGCTGCATTTGAAAAGTTTTTCTTAAGGGCTTTTAGGTATGCTGGTATGGGGGCTGTGCCATACTGTTCTCCAGGGAAGGGGGATTAGATTGATCAAGTGGGTCTGGAGCTCACTAGGTTTGTGTTCTCCACTACACCTGCTCTCAGCTGCCTTGTTGACTCAGCTCCATGAAGCTTGGTAGGCTGTGTTATCCCTGCTGTTGGGGATCTCAGTCTGTGGGGGTCTCCATTTGGGTTCTTCTGGTCTGGGTGTAGGGCCTAATTTATTTCTGTTTTTATCCACCCAGGGCTGATCCCTTAGAACCATGTAGCTGTTGTTCTGCCTCTTCTCAGCCGCAGATGGCCTCTCTCAGCAGAACCAGGGATCTGCATTCTGTAGACGGAATGCCATGGGAAAATGACCCAGGGCATTCCAATAGGCAGACATCACTGCTCTCTAATTTTAGTAAATTTGAGTCTACTTATCTTTTATTACACAACGCTGGCAGGACACAGCAAAATTCGAGTGAAGGTGGGGCACTCCATCCCTCTGGTCCTGGCAGGGGAGGGTAAAGCTCCAGAACGAGCACACCTAGAGGGAAGTGCTTCAGTGAACTCTCAGGGCTGGCTCTGTGGGGCTCTCTATGGGGCATGTGATTATGACCCGCTCTTGGGCAACAGTCTGTCTAGGGATATTATACCATGCTGGTGGGTTATGGATCTTGAGGGGGCATGGTGGACACCTTAACTTTGGTCCTGGTTGGGGATGGGGAAAAAACCCACAGGCAGCTGTGGTGAAGTTAAAGTGCTGCAGTGAGCTTTCTAATCACACCGCAGGAGAAAACCAGAAGGAAGGTCTGAACTATGAACCCTAGGATAGTGAGATTCTAATTCTAGCACTCAGCTTCCCAAGGTTGGCCTCCTTAACTCTTGATTTTCTGGTCTCACAATGGCAGCACAGGGCGGGTAATTCTACATGGGTCCCATCTTCCTGAAAGTCCTCCAGTAGCCTTAATTTCTATTGCTTCTTTCTAGATCACTGAATTTTCTTCTGTGTGCCCAAATTTGTTTTCAACCCTTCCAATGAGCTTCCTATTTCAAATATTGACGCTTCTAGTCCCAGAGCTTCTGTTTGTTTTATTTGCACTTAACATCTTGGTTTTTACTATGTATCATTTTTCCTGGTGTTCTCTAGTTCTTTGGGTGTGTCTTCCTCATGCTCTTTAAGATTGTCTAATATTGATGCCTTATGTTCTTCTAATGTGCTCATTATTCAAGCCCTTCCCCTTCATTTCCATCATCATGTTTATCTTACTTTACAATGTTGTCAGTTTTTTCAATGCTCTACAAAATTCAGTGTTTCCAGTGGCACATTTCTTTTTTTCCAAGAAATCCCTAGATAAGCAGAGCTGTGATACTTTGCAGATGACCCCATTCCCTCTCTGGGATAGTTTTCTCTCACTCTTCACTGGTTTACAAAAGTTTCAGTCATTTACCATCGCCCATTTGGAACCCAGAATACATACACAAAATCCACCTTTCCATTAGGAGATGCATCCTTCATTTGTGGTCATTGCTGTCTTCTCTGTTTTTCTGTAACTATTTACGTTTCAGCCTCCAGTATGGACTACAGCTCAATGTGAAGAAGACCAAAACCCTCACCTCCAGACCCATAGGTAAGATCACAATCAGTGGAGAAAAGATTGAAGTTGTCAAGTATTTTGTCCTCTTGGATCAACAATGAATGATTTTGGAAAAATCAGTCACAAGATCAACGGACGCATTGCACCTGACCTCTTTAGAGTGTTGAAAAGCAGGAAGGTTATTTGAGAACTGAGCTATGTCTGACTCAAGCCATGGGATTTTCAGTTGCCTCAATGCACATGAAAGCCAGAGGTTGAATAAGGAAGAAGAGAGAAGAATCAATGTGTTTGAATTGTGGTGCTAGTGAACAATATTGAGAGTTTCCTGGACTACCAAAAGGGCAAACAAACCTGTCTTGGAAGAAGTATGGCCAGAGTCCTCATTCAAGGCCAGGGTGAAGAGACTTCACCTTGCAGTCTTTGGAAATGCTGTCAGGAAAGACTGGTAACTGGAGAAGGACGCCAGGCTTGGTAAAGTAGAGAGGCGGTGAAAAAGAAGCAGACACTTGACAAGCTGGATCAACATTGTTGCTGCAGGAGTGCGCTCAAACAAAAGAACAATTTGGGGGATGACACGAGACTGGTTGGCATTTCATTCTGTTGGACATGAGGTAACTGCTGTGAGTCAGAACCAATTTAATGGCACCTAACAACATAACTCCAAAAACCGATTAGGAAGAACACTTCATGTGAATCATCGATTGGCTTGGGAACAGCTTCTCATTCTTATTTTAAGCACCCGGCTCCCATTCTGTAAAGGTCCACCTATTTTATAACCTGAGACTGGCACCTTCTCATTCTCAGGAAAGTCATGGAATCACTGATACCGTGGCATCGATATTTCTCTGAACTAGGAGAATGACTTGCAGGCACATCCTGAATGGACCACCAGAGAAATACATTCTCTTCATTTTGACTAGATTTTAGTGATCTTCTTTGTACATAAGCAAGCTGTGTGTTCACTGGGGAGTAGATCCAAGCAGAGTTGTCTATCTGTGCACCTCACTCAATCTTTCTGTAAATCTATGGTGATGAGAACATGAGGGGCATGGACAGTGGATGAAATGCTTCTCCTATCACAGGGACTTGCTGACTTGAATAGGTCTTACAATTCTTGCTGTTGTCCTCTGTGTACAAATTCAGACACTCTGGGATAAGCACACTTTTATTGCATTTCTAAGTGGTTTTGGGGTAGTTGAGAACCTAGAAATTTCCAAACTGTCATCTCCTCAAGATTCCCCCAAAGTAAGCTTTTGAATGCAGATATTATTTTAGAACCATCTCTCTACATGATGTACAAGCTAAGTAGATAAAGGCACACATAGGTGGATGATGGATGAAAGGGTGGATATATCTGTGGATGAGTGAAGAGTGGATAAAGAGAAATAAAAGCCAGAGTGTTAAGTATTCTTTTACTTTGGATATAAGCATCTTCTTTCAGAAAATCAGACATCAGATAAAGAAAGGAAGTTATTGGAAGTAGGAAGGAAGTTTTCCTAAATTTTCTATTTCTTCCTCAGATCAATAAGCAGATGCTCATATCTCTGTACTTCCTACCTATCTCTTACAAAAATGAGACCCTGAACTGGAACCAACTTATGGTTCAACTTGGTGGTTGTACACAATCTCTGGACCCCTATTAGTGACACAACTTGTTCATGTCCTACCACATACCCAGCCACTTCTCACAAAATTCCCCTTGCCCTAGCAGATGCCTGGTCAACAAAATCAAAGCATATGTCCATCAGTGGTTAAAAACTATAGCCCCTGGCTTTGAGCATATATGAGGCCAAATGTTAAGCTGAGCCGTAATTTGAAAAACCCCTACGTGTGTGAAACCAAACAGCATTACAGATCATGCTTTTTCAGCAGTTTTATTGTGTGACATGAGGTGGCTATAGATGCTTTCATTTTATGGGTTTGATAAGGATTGTGAAATATTTTACTTCTTCAGCTCCAATATTTATTCTAAAAGGCCTCAGTGTTGCTGTGAGGGAAAAATCCTTTCATTGTTGCTTGCCAAATTTTGTAAGAAATGGGCCAGATCTTTAGTATAAGCATTCCCCACCTCCACCCCCATCACACCACGGCTCAGATGCCAAGTGTTGGCACTGCCAATTACCTACCTTAGCAGTAGAAGAGTCAGGTTGAAGGGAAATTTAATTAAACTATTTGAGAATTTAATATAAAGGGAATTACAGACATTGTTATGGTGGATTTGCAAGTTAATCTCAGAGCCTTTTAAGTCTCTAGTGGCTTCTGTTTTTCTAGTTGCACCACTACCCAATTACAGAAGAGAGGGTGCATTTTGACGTCTTCCATTTTCCTCTTGTTCCCCACACAACCCATGACTCAGAACCCAGTTTAGTATTGCATTTCTTTTCTATTACATAGGTATATGAACGCTCATGTTACCTATCCTGGTGATCACTTTAGTAATCGGGGTTATGGCAAAGTTATCTTTTTCACTAGAAGCCCTTCTTCTTGACACGGTACCCTGTGTCCTAGCTGCATTTTCACATACAATAAGTGGATTTTCATTTGGCCCATAGATAAGTAGTCAAAATTCAGAATTTATGAGAAAAAAATGTCATTAGGTTGAGGGCAGTGTCAATTATAAAGAGATGAGTTAAAATTGAGTAAAATATTACATTTTCACCTGGATAATTGATGCAAAGCATGTCAACTGCTGTGGGCTTTGGGTCCAAATCCAATAGCAATAAAAAGAACAACTGATTTGGCTTCTATGTGTATCCTGATGCTAGGGCAGCTGTTCTCTCTCTCTCTCTCTCTCTCTCTCTCTCTCTCTCTCTCTCTCACACACACACACACACACACTCACCACATACACACACACACAGACTTTCCCTATACTAAGAGCTCTTATCTCTCCTTCTTTTCCCCAGCTGTCTGGAATTTGAGGAGAAAATCTTGAATTGCTATATGAATCTTTTTCACTTTTGCATAAACTAGCAGTTTTGCAGCCCCTCTGCTCCTTCGGTGTGAGATTTGTAGCTAGTCAGCAGCAGAGGGTGTTGGTGTATAGCAGAAGGGATTTGATGAACATAAAGAGAGGAAGCATAAAACTCTAAATCCTTCAACTGAAATCTTACTGTAGTTTCAGAACAGCACTCTTCGGATGAGCACGAGTTCATGTCCTTTCCTTCTAATCTTTATATTATCTTTCTTAATGCCAAATCCAAATTTACATTGGTCTCATATCTTCATGTTATCCCTACAGTACAACTTATCATTTATTCAAAATTAGTATCAATCATATCCTGTTATACACAGATTAACCACTATGAGTTATTGCCATTAAAACTGGTCTCTCTCAAGGGATAACATTTGCCCCAGTGAAGGCAATAGTTATTATGTCTTTTCTCAAATTGTTCCACACAGCTTAAGAATGTATCACACATAACCCAACACTAAAATTCTTTACCAATTTTGATTAATACTTTTTGTTCCCATTAATTTTTTTGAATATTACAAAAAATTGAGTCTATTTTCTTTATGTTTCTTTCATCAGGACCAGTTCACGTCTAAGTGGCTGTTTTAATTAGGACAAGAGAAATGGGACAGATATGCAAAACAATGTGCAAACCAGAGAGCAACACTGACTGCACAGTTCCCTTCACCAGACAGTTCCATCCCTGTTACATCATTAGACTTCAAAAGACAGTTCTGTGGGGCAGACTCTACATTCCCATTTTCATGAAGAGACTGACACCCTTGGAGTCAAAGTAACTTCTCTAGAAAGCATCAGTGGTAGAACTGAGATTGAACTGCAGTCCGTGGGACCTTAGAAAACACTTCTCCCTGTGCAAGGGGTGGCTCCCATGCAATCATTGTCGGGACTACATCACATAGACTGCATCCCCAGGCCAATTCCCCCAATGAAGTATCTAGTTGAGATCAGATTATGTAAAGATTACCTCATTGACATGAGGAATCTAAGTCTTTTTTACAGAAGTAGACCCCGCTATAGGTTCCTCCCATGGAGCAGCTGGTGGGTTTTAACTGTTGAACATTAGGTTGGCATGGGAGCACTTTAACAACTGCATTGCTAGCAGTCCTCCTGAAAATATGAAAGCACCTGAGGCAGTTCTACCCTGTCATATGGGATTGCTCTTAGTTGGGAAAAGAGCCCTGGTGGTATAACAGTTTATATACTGGGCTAAATCCACTAACCACTCCATGGTAGAAAGATGAAGCTTTGTACTACTGTAAAAAATGATGTATAGTTTTGAAAACCAACAGGGGCAGTCTATTTTATTTTATAGGGCCACCATGGGTCAAAATTAACTCAATAGTAGTGAGGTGGTTTTTTTGGCAGGGAGGGGGATTGATTCATTGTATTTGACTAGATGACACACAATAACAGCTTACCGAATATACTGTTGTTGTTGTTGTTTTCCTCCCCCCTTTATATCCTCTAGATTTTAGGAGGGCTTTTCCAAATCTAAGAGTAGTACATATTATTCTAAATATTTTCCATTAACTTTATAATAGTAATTTTCTTTTTTTATTTATGCAATGTCCTAAGTTATATAATAACAAAGTGCTCTTGATATGCCTTCCCATTCTCTTACCAGGCTTGGAGATCTACAGCTGAAAAATTAGCGATGGATAAAAGCAGTGCAAAGTCCAACACTGTCAGAGGATGAGCCCCCTAAGTTGGAAGACACTCAAAATATACATTGGCTGCTACCATGGACTTGACTATATGAACTATTCTGATGACAGCACAGGATCGAGCAGCATTATATTCTGCTGTACTTGGGGCCACCATAGAGCTGGAGACAACACAATGACAGCTGAAAACATCTCTGTTTCAATAAGCTCCACTTTCTAACTGTTAAAGCACAAAATCATTTGTGAGAGAATCATAATATTAAACTATAAGAGCCAACCTAAGTCAAATATACATTGACCTTCCCCCCCATCTGAGTGTTTTCTGTTCAATTGATAAGAAGGGTAGACACAAAATAAGTAGCAGAAACCATTGTAGGAATCCAAGTTTCTTCTTTTCTCTCAGTGGTAGCAAGTATTTTTATACAAGTTCCACAGCATGAACTAATGCATAGAAAAAAAGCAAGACCAGAAATATTAAGAAACAGTGAATCTTGAAACTGTAGGGAAGGACGCGAGACGGGAGAGTGAATAAAAGCCATCTACATATAGAGAGATGTCTTGGCAGTTTGTGGTATCTGAATAAACTTTGTAAGTCTACTTGCTTTCTGAACTTTCTCCTTGGACAGATGCTTTCCTTTTTATTCCAAATGGTTGATTATAATAAAGCGTGCATACTTCTTTAGGATCATTGTTCACCTTATCTATTATTTAACTGGAAATTGAGCTATGTGGTGAGTTCCACTCCAGGTCTACAGAGTGACTAAAGCCCATACACTGTTGGGACTTCCACTATTGTCAATACGAACACTAAAGCTAGTCTTTTTCTTATTTTTAGTTTTTTTAAATCATTTTATTGAGGCTCATACAACTCTTATCACAATCCACACATACATCAATTGTGTAAAGCCCACTTATACATTCGTTGCCCTCATCATTCTCAAAACACTCACTTTCTGCTTGGGCTCCTGGAATCAGCTCCTCAATTTTCTCCTCCCCTCCCTCCCCGCTCCCCCCTCCATCATGAATCCTTGATAATTTATAAATTATTATTTTATCATATCTTATTGTTATTTTTTGGTTTTGTCCACATTTTTATCACACTATCCTGATCCCTGTTCAGAGTTGTCAGTAGCCAGGCACCATCTAGCTTTGAGCCTTGTGTCTTGGAGGCTGAGATTCACATGATGCATCAGTCCACAACACTAATTGTTTCTATGTGTCTTTGATTTTCTTAACAGTCCTTTGCTTCAGACAGGGGTGACCAATAGCTTCACCTCAGGTGGTAGCTCAGGAGCTCTTATGACCATAGTAGATACTCATTAATGTAGAATGTAGGACATTGTCTTTAGGAGTTATACTATGCCAATTGTCCTAGGGAGGGGGTCCTCTACGGCTGTGGTCCTGAGCTTCTAGAGCCAGTGACTTATTGATCAAAGGTGACTGGTTTTGGCTAAGAAATCTTTGTAACTTTGACCTTCAGTATGCTTTAACTGTATTTGTGGATATATTTGCAGCATAAGTAAACACAAAGGGATGACAAGAAATTGGAGGAAAAAATTCCAGATCTTTTTATTCAGCTTTTGCCATGGATTTTTGAAGCTATCTCTTAGGTATGAAGACATATTGTTGTTGCTGTTTTTGTTAGGTTGTGATAGTTAAGGTTTATTGTGCCAACCTGACCGATAAACACATGTGGGATTAATTGAGGAGCAGAGAGATAAATGGTTCGGTGACCCTCACCTTTCTTGTTCTCTGATGGTCGGACCAGTTGCAGCTGCCTTAGCTAGTTCTCTGCTTCAGCTGGCAAGGCTCACTTCCTGTGAGACATCCCTGAGGAGAAGCCACATGGACCTACTGTGATTCAGCCCTGCATGCTGGAGCAGTTGTGTGGAGACCCCTGCCAGTGCTGAGATCCTTACATGCTCACTGATTCAGCTTTCCTCCTGCATTTGGCATTATTGAGTATGTTTTGTGAGTCTGAGGAGGACTTTGTAGATCAACGTCGGACATATGGGCTAATGTCAGACTTATGGGCTTGGACTGGACTGGGTTGGGATGCTTAATGAACAATTACTCTTTAAATAAAACTTTCTCTTATATACATATGAGTTTATGTGGATTTGTTTCTCTGGTCTACCCAGACTAACAATAGGTGATGTTGAGTCCCTTCCAACTCATAGCAATCCTGGTACAAAAGAACCATACAGTCTGATCCTGCATTATCCTCAGGATTGTTAGTTTCAGTTCAATCTGTCCCACTGAGGATCTTCTCCTTATTTTTCTGACCCTCTATTTACTAAGCATGATGTCTGGCACTGGGTTATGTGTTGGGCTACACTGTTGGCAGTTTGAAACTACAACCTGCTCTGTGGGAGAAAGATCAGGTTTCTGCTCTCATAAAGATTTCCAGCTTTGGAAACCCATACAGGGAGTCCTATAGGGTCACTATGAGTTAGAACCAATGCAGGGCCAGTGAGAGTTTCTCTTTGGCCACTCTAGCTAACATCCAAAGTACACGAGAAATCCTCATTTTTAAAAAATTTAAAAAATGTTAATCAATAATTTGATTGGGAGCTCTTATACAATCCATACACCCATCCAGTGTATCAAGCACATTTGTACATATGTTGACATCATCACTTTCAAAATACTTTCTTTCTTCTTGAGCCCTTGATATCAGCTCCTCATTTTTCCCTTCATCCACTCCTCATGAACCTTAATAAGTTATAAAAAATGTTTCCCTGTGTCTCACACCAACCACTGTTTCCCTTCACACTTTTTATTTTTGTTGACCATCCCCCTAAGAAGGGGTTATCTGTAGATCATTGTGATTGGTTCCCCCTTTCTCCCCCCACCTTCTCTTTACCCTCCTGGTATCTCTATTCTCATTATTGGTCCTGAGGGGTTTATCTGTCCTGGATTCCCTGTGTTGCAAGCTCTTATCTTTACCAGTGTACGTGCTCTGATCTAGCTGGATTTGTAAGGTAGAATTGAGGTCATGATAGGAGGAGGGAGGAACCATTAAAGAACTAGAGGAAAGTTGTATGCTTCATCGGTGTTTTTCTGCACCCTGACTGGCTCATCACTTCCTTGTGACTCTTCTGTGAGGAGATTTCCAATTGTCTACAGATGGGCTTTAGGTCTCCAATCCACGCTCCCCTTCATTCACATTGATATGATTTTCTGTACTGGGTCTTTGATGGCTGATACCTGATCACATCCACACCTTATGATCACACAGGCCGGTGTGCTTCTTCCATGTGGGCTTTGTTGCTTCTCAGCTAGATGGCTGCTTGCTTATCTTCAAGCATTTAAAACCCAAGATGCTATATCTTTTGATATACGGGCATCATCAGCTTTCTTCACCACATTTGCTTATGCACCCATTTTGTCTTCAGCGATCATGGCAGGAAGGCGAGCATCACAGAATGCTGGATTATTAGAACAAAGTGTTCTTGCATTGAGGGAGTACTTGAGTTTAGGCCCTATGTCCATCTGCTACCTTAATACTTAACATATAAATGTATTTACATATATCTATTTCCCTATTGTTATATATAAATATATTTACATATGTACATGCCTGTATTTAGACCTCTATAAATGCCCTTTGCTGACTTGTTCTTTGTTCTATTTCCTTTTACAGTGAACCCTCGTTTATCGCGGTTAATCGGTTCTAGACCCTACCGTGATAAATGAAATTCCGCGAAGTAGGGTTCCTTATTTGTAAATCAAATATTTTCGTAGTTAGAGCATAGAGGACATGGAAAAACACCCTTTAGTCACCAATACACATATTACCCAATTTATTAAACGAAAAAGGGAAAATACAGTAAAACATTTTGGACGTTACAATTATCATTTATTATTTATTATATTATTTATGGCATCAAGCGTGTACAGTATGAGCCAATCAGTGGCAGTAATGACAGAGCATGCGCTGTTACGCAAAAACCCGCGATAGAGTGAAGCCGTGGAAGTTGAAGCGCGAAGTGGCGAGGGTTCACTGTACTTTCCTCTTGTCCCATTATCATGTTTGGCCTTCATTTGTATTTCAGTAATTCCATTGCCCTTGATTAAGCCCTACCAGGCATCCTATGCCCTTCATGCCATTGATTTTAAATCACTTGTTGGTCCCTTGTCCCTGGGTTTATTAGCACCCACTTCCTTTCCCCTGCCTCCCCCTCTCCTGTGTCCCCTCCCAGAACCATCAGTCTAGTTGTATTCTCCTCCAGATTGTTTATCCCACCTATCTTATCTAGATAGGCATGCAGAGACAATAATAAGCACAAAAACAAGACAAAGCCAAACAAAACAACAAAAGAAGACAAAACAAAACAATAAAATAACAACAAACAAACCAACAAAACCAACAGCAAAAAAAGAAAAACCTATAAATAGTTCCAGGTCTGTTTGTTGATCTTTAGGAGTGTTTTCTGGTTGAGTTTGATGGGGTGTCACAGTGACCACAAAGTTTATTTTTAGTATTCCCTGGGGACTTCATTACTCTGCTCCCCTTGCTGATCTATGTGCTTGCCCTTAGTGTTTCCCCAGTGTGATTGTGTCAGAACAGATACAATTCCGGCACTGTGTCTCCAGTGTTTTCCCTGGTGCACTATAGGTCAACAAGGGATGTCATGTCTGTCTCCAGGTGGGGCCAGCCCTATGGTCCTCTCTGTGCATTGGTTGCTCTGAGCAGGAATATTGTCTTCAGGGCTTAGTAGGCCAGGGTGTGTTCCACTCTCTCTCCTTCCCTCTTTATTTGCTCCTGTGTCCGCTGGTCAGACACATCTCCCACCCAGAGTTGGAGTTTCAGTGCTGTCCTCTGAAGTGCATTCTTCTGTGTGTGTGTGTGTGTGTGTGTGTGTTTCGAGGGGGGGGTGGAGTGTTGGTCCTATCAGTTAGGATTGGTACAGCCCCGCAGACCTCTCTATTTGGTTCTGTGCTTCATGCTGGTATGCTGTGTCCATGTCTTGAGGTACCGGGTTGAAGCCTGGTCCCTCTCTCCCTCTCCTGTGGAGATACAAACAATACTCTCCCCTTGGGTGGGTTAGTGCCTTGTTCCTCCACTACCCATATGTTTTTTTTCCCTTTATTTTCTTTCTCCTCCTTTTTAGCTGGCTGCCATATGTATCCTTGGATTGGATCTGGCACCTGCCATAGTACCTGGACCTCACCCCAGGAATATATGTATATAGTAGCTTTTCCCCTATGCCCCCTTTGCATTTTTAAGCTTACCTCAGCATACTCATGTTGTACTTGTCCTTTTTGCTTGGCTTACTTTGCTTAGCATAATTTCCTCCAATTCTTCCTTATTCAATGTCCAAATTTCACATGCATATGAGCCTATTGACAATACCATAGCTTGGGTAAAGTGTCCCTTAGTCTTCAGAATAACATCCCTGTTTTTCAACTTACCCACACCAATGCATTTTTTGATCACTTGAATGCTGCTTCCATGAGCATTGATTTTAGATCCAGGAAAGATTAAATCCTTGACAACTTCAAACTTTTCTCCATTTATCATGATGTCACCTATTGGTCCAGGTGTGAGTATTCTAGTCTTCTTTACATTCAGACAGAATCTACACTGATGGCTGCAATCATTGCCATTCATCAGCAAATGCTTAAAATCCTCCTCCCTTTCAGCACGCATGGCTGTAGCATCTGCATATCACAACTTGTTAATAAGCCTTCCTAAAATCCTGATACTACGTTCTTCTTCATATTACCCAGCTTCTCTGATTATTTGCTCAGCACATGGATTGAAGAGTATTGTGACCCTGATGCACACCTTTTGTTATGTTAAACAATGCAGTGTTCCTTTGTTCTGTTTCACAACTGCTTCTTGATCCCTGCACAAGTTCTGAATGAGCACAATGAAGTGTTCTGGAGTCCCCATTCTTCTCAAGGCTATCCATAGTTTGTTATGGTCCACACAGTCCAGTGCCTTGGTACAATCAGTAAAACACCAATAAGCATCTTTCTGGTATCCTCTGCTTGCAGCCAATATATATCTAGTGTAGCGTTTCTCAACCTGTGGGTCGCAACCCCCTTGGAGGTCAAACGACCCTTTCACCAGGGTTGCCTGATTCATAACAGTAGCAAAATTACAGTTATGAAGTAGCAACGAAAATAATTTTATGGTTGGGGGGAGTCACCACAGCACGAGGAACTGTATTAAAGGGTCACAGCTTTAGGAAGGTTGAGAACCACTGATATAGTGTTAGCAACGATATCCCTTGTTTCCGTTGTCTTTTGAATCCAGCCTGAACCTCTGTCAGCTCCATGTCAATGTACTGCTGCATCTTTTGGATGATCTTCAGCAAAATTTTATTTGCATGTGATATTAATGACATTGTTCAAATGTGAACATTCTTTGGGTCATCTATTTTGGAAAGGGTACCAATATGAATCCTAGTCTCAGGTCTAAAACAGGTAAATGGAGAAGTGCTATTTCTTTTCGCTTTCCTCTTTCTGGCCTGTTGGATCAATTAAAAAAATCCCTCCTTACTTTCCTTACCATAAAACTTTTACCAAAGACCTTTGGGAAAACACTCATTACTATTTGGCTAGTCTATTGAAAAGATCAAGTCACCATCCACTTGATATAAAAACCACTGATTTTGTATTGTGCTTTGGACTTCTTCAGACATAGATCTGATGTTTTGTCAATCTGTTTCCTGCCTCTCTTTACTGAATATGCTGAATAAAAATTTTGTTTTTCTCACTATTATAACTTTGTGATTATTTCACCCTGGGAAAATTCATTCTTGTTCTTATAGGTCAACTTCTCATATTATTTTCTCAGTGTGCAGATTGATTAAGTATGGTGAAAGAATACAACCCTGTTACACACCTGTCTTGATTTTAGTCATTTGGTATCTCTTATTCTGTTTGAATGGTTGCATCTTGAACTTTATGTAGTTTCTACACGAGCACAATTAAGTGCTCTGTAATTCCTATTTTGCCCAATTTTATCCATATATTTAACCATCCTAACACTTGAATGCCTTTAAATGGTCAACACAATACAAGTAAACATCTTCCTGGTAATCTCTAATTTCAGCCTAGGTTTATCTGACAAGATCCATCAGCAATGCTATCCCTTGTTTCATGTCCTTTTCTGAGTCTGTTTGGCCATTTGGTATTTCCCTAACAATGTACTCTGCAAGTATTTTATCTTCACCAAAATTTTACTGGAATGTGATATTATTCATCTTGTTTGAAAATTCTGCATTCAGTTGGGTCATCTTTCTTTGAAATGGGAACAAATAAGGTTCTGAACTAGTCAGTTGGTTAGGTCAGAGGTTGGACACTTTTTTAGGCAGAAGAGATACTCTTGTTCCTCACAGCAATTTAAAAATGATTTTAGAGCCATAAATATATACTTATAAACAAATGAAAGCATCATTACCTGAATAAGAGTTTTGCTTTCAGTTTTACTTCAGGACCACAAGTAAGTACCAGAAGAGCCACGTATGGCTAAGGAGTCACAATTTGATGATTCCTAGGCAGGGATTGCCTTCCAAATGTCTTGGCACAAACAAAGGAGTGTTTCCAGTACTGAATCAGTGAGTAATTGACCACTGAAAACCTTATGGATAGCAATGGAATATTGTCTCATTACTATGCATCCACTCACAGATTATCATTGTTGCAGGATTGTGTACCTCTGTTGGCTTTGACCCGCAGTTTCATTATCTAATACATTTCCAAGACTTACAGGAAAAGCAAACATCAGAAGTATTTATATGGCAAGGAGGTGAGACAAGTTGCCTGTTCATCTCAAAACTCCGTTCTGTGAATTAGCTGACCTAGTAAGCAGGGGAATATTCCTCTTTGGGAGCAGGGCCCAGGTGATATTGGGGGCCTGGAGAGCTCTGAGTTCTTTTTTCGCGCTGGACTTTCACAGATGCTATTAAAGGCCATTCGTGTGGGGGTCCGTGCAATGGACTTTGGAGAAGGCTTTGATTTTCCATGTTTGAGAATGGCATAACTCTCAACATCTCCTTTTGATGTTGTTTCAAATAGCAATTGAAAACTTGGCATAAGTTGGGGTGGATGTCTCTGACATACCTAGAAATTTCTCTCTCTGTTAATTTGCTGCACGGAATGTAAGCATTCTACATTTATATCTTCCTTGTCTCTTTACTTCGACCTTTCTGAGTGTTAGAATGAAAGTTCTGAATCTTTAGTCATCCTTCATTTTCAATATTTTTCTCTTCTGTTAGAAATAGTGAGCAAGGGAACTTGGGTTGTGGTCCAGAGGATGCCCTGCATAAAGAAGCAGGCAGTATTCCCACCTGAACAACTGAGTGTCCCTCCTAATAGAAGGACATCTACAGCTCCATAGGAACTTTCCGGAGGCCTGTGTGTATCTGGTGTGAGTGTGATCAAGAAGCTTTACGTTGCAACGCTTGGAGTATCTATCTAAATTTTCTCTTTCTGAAAGGCAAGGGAGCATTGTTATGAAATATGTTAACATGTGATCTATCTTGGGTATTAGAAGCAAGCAAGATATATGAGACTCCTGATTCTCCACCCAAAGCTGCCAGAGAAGATGATGAATAGAGTTGATCAGTGAACCTGCTGTGCTACTAAGTAGCTATAAGATTGATATTTCTTCTCCATCCCTGATTGTGTGCCTCCCTATCCCCAAGTCCTCTCTCTCTCTCTCTCTCTCTAAGTTGCAAGGCAACACTGAATGGGCTCAGAACTCACATGAACATATGTTTTAAAAGGCAAAAAAAAATTTCAAGAGAAATTATAGACAGGAGAAGTAGAGGTTTCTCTTTCCATTGGAATGTCGAAGGGCTGCTTCTCTCTTTCCTCCTGAGTCCATTGACACTCAGACTGAAGTAGCTAAACTTTGACAGGTGTTGTGGTATGAATCAGGTGGGAGTTGTACTGGAGCTTAAAGCCTGGTCGAATTGGATCGGTAAAGACCTAGAGAGAAGCCTGTGGCTCCCTAGACAGAGAAAGCAGCCTGTCACTTTGCCAGCTTTCTGTTTTTACACACCTATGCCATAAAATGATCAGACTGAAAATTTGGGTGATGGCAGAAAGGTTTCAACTGAAGTTCAAATCCCGTGAGTCAGCCACAGCAGCTTGACCCCTTCCTGGGAAGGATTTTGTGACTATGCCCAGGATTAGAACAAAAGAGTGCTGGGACTGATTAATGACGCTCCCATGGGCAGGGCACCGGCAGGGGGATACACAGACAATTGGATCATTTTCTACTTCTGCATTGGGATTTTTTTCCCCCCAGCAGCTTCGATTCTGATATTTTGTGCTTCTAGGCATATCTCTGACAGCAGGGGTTTATTTATTTATTTTAATAGTCATTGGACTCCACTGACTAAAAATCTTTTGTCAGTGGGACGGTCCTGGAGTCCTAAACAAAGACTATTGAGCATTGCTGAGGTAAGTTTCAGACTCAGATGATTTCATAAGGCTCAAGACGAGGCACAACAGGTTTGAAGAACTTAGCTGTTTACACACCAGGAGCTGGTCACAAAGAATGAGCCCAGTGACTTGATGTTTACTTACAGCTGACAACCAAACCCATCTCTGGAAGTGTATTAACCAGGGCCGCCTTTCTAGAGGCTGTAGGATTCGGTTAACTTGGATAGAGGAGAGATCATTTAGAAGAAGTAAAGTCCCTTCCTTGGAGGTGATTTCAATTGCATCATAACGATGTTTATTCTGTTTTGAGGAAACCGCATCCCCCAAAAGGCCAGTTTTCCTGGCTTTAATTATTAAAGCACTGGGAAAGTTATTTACAAAGCTGTAAAGTTGAAAAGTGGAAATGTGTTTGAAAGACACAAAGGAAATGGGTTGAGAAGGCAAAAAATAAAGTCATATCTTTAAATACTAAAAATACCAATTATTCCCTTGATGGCTGTGAGCCGTATGCATTGTGACTTCTGGGCTGCAGGCAAACCTTTGAAAGAGTCACAGAGATTATAAAAGGAAGAGAACAAAACACTCTCCGCTAGTGGAGCGCGACCTCTCTCTTACATTGGAGGTTGGAGAGGAAGTCACGTCCTTAAGGTTACACTCCAAGGCTACTTGGTCCTGTAAGGCCACCCCTTTCTCGGCAGCCAGATGTAACCTCCTTCTCTAACTCTCTGCTCCCAACAAAGTTTTTGCACCCTCCCTAGACATAAGACACTTTAATTCTACCCTGCCCAGCACTGAAATTGAGTTTGTATGAGAGTCTGTGCAAGAGTGTGTGTGCTCACACATACACGCCTTTTCTGGTCCTCATCTCGATGCTCAGCACAAAGTGCCCACTGAGCAAAAAGGATACGTGAAAGAGCAAATGCAGAAGTCTGTTCAGAAACATGTCCTTTCATCTAACCTACCTGATGCTTCATAGAAGATGCTGTATTTGACCAGCACATGTTTTGGTGGGATTAATATGCCACTTTACAAAAATAGATACATAAATAAGTAAATAAATAGTCTCATAAAAAAGACAGGACATCATTCTCCATATATTCTGATTCATTCCATTTAGTCAGTGTTTTAAAGTCTTGAAGAGGGAAGTAATTGAGGGGGAAGTGTGGATGGTTACACCCTTGGGGAGCAGTACATTCATACCAGTTAGGAGAGGAGAGGACCTGACATTGGGAAGCTGCTTCCATGTACCACAGTTTGAAGAGTGGATTTCTTTGTTATCCAGTATAGTCTATTATTCTCCAGTGAGGCAGGCTTTGAGAGTTCATGTGGTGAACCAAGGCAGCTTTCTATAAGATCACGAGACAGGAGATCAATAGCATTCCTCAGTGACTAAACAGTGAGCCTAGGCCTGCAGGCTTCAGGTATCCTTGACAATCAGGGCAGAAATTAGGAAAGGCGCACACACATGTATTCGTGACATCTGAGGAGGTCGTGGTCAGCTGGAATGGACTTGAAGGCCCTGGGTTAGCTGGGCTGCTCCATTCCAGTTCCAGTCGACATTCAACCCTTTCTAGAGGTAGCACGTGATCAAGAACCAATGATACTGAAGGAAATGGTTCAAACTTCAAGGCATTGGTGAAAACACAGCTCCAGGAATTGACAGAATCCTATTGAAGAGTTTCAACAAACTGATGCAGCACTTGATTCTCTGCCAAGAAAGTTGGAAGACAATGACCTGACCCACTGGCAGAGACCCCTATTGATGTCCATTCCAAAGAAAGGGGAGCCAACAGAATCCAGAATGTATAAAATGTATCACACGTAATTTAAATTTTGCATGTAAAAACATTTCTGAAGATAATTAAAAAACAATTGAAGTAATTCATTGAGAGGAGCCTGCCAGAAATTCAGACCAGATTCAGGAGAGGATATGGCACGAAGGATATAATTCTTGATGTCAGAAGGATCTTGGCTCAAAGCAATGAATAATAAAAAGATGTTTACTTGTATTGTATTAACTATGCAAAGAGATTCAACTGCGTGGATCATAACAAACTATGAATAACATTGAGAAGAATGGCAATTCCAAAGCATTTGCTTGTGCTCATGTGGAACCTGCACATAGACCAAGATGCGGTCATTGAAACAGAACCAAGGAAACTGCATACATTAAAAACAGGAAAGGTGTGTGTCAGTGCTGTATCCTGTCACAAAAATTATTCAATCTGTATTGTGAGCAAATAATCCAAGAACCTGGACTCTTTAAAGAAGAATGTGGCATCAGATTGGAAGAAGTTCATTAATAAGCCTGCAATATAAATATACCACAGCTTTGTTTGCAGTAAGTGAGGAGGACTTGAAGCACTTAGCGATGCAGAGCATTGTTTCATTTTTAGGAGGCAGAAGTTATTTAGTTTGTCTTCTTGCTGTTTGTGTATTTTTATTAATGTGTGATAAAGTATTTGGGCCATGTATTAAGACCCCTAAATTTCTCCCTATTTTTCCTTTGATAGCTTTAAGATTTTTGCTTTTACATTTAGGTCTATGGTTTACCTATGTACACGTATGAGACTGTTCTAGTCTCAGGATCATGGAGAGATGTTTGCATGGAGTAAATATGGACTATATTTCATTTTTCTGAAAATGGATATCCAGTTTTGCTGGTACCATCTGTTAAAGCAATGATCTCTTCTCCATTTAATGAATTTCAACTCTTGGTCAAAAGATCAGCTATCCATAGGAGGATGGATTTACTTTGGGATTCTCAATTTTGTCCCAGTGATCTAAGTCTGTGCCATTGTACTAATACTAGGCTGTTTCGGCCACCATCGCTACATAATAGGTTTTTAGAGTACTCTAGTATGAGGCTTCCTACTTTTTTCTTCTTCTGTATTAGTGCTTTGCTTACGCAGGGCCTCTTATCTTTCCATATTAAACTGATGATTAGCTTCCCGGTCATTTTAAAAAATGATGTTGGAAGGTGGATTGGATTGCATAGTATCTGTAGATCACTTTGGGTAGTATTGGTATTTCACAATGTTAAGTCTTTCTATCCATGGGCATGTTATGTTCTGTCATTTATGTAGATCTATTTTCTATTATTATGCTAATGTTTCATAGTTTGCACAGTATTTTATATCTCTGAAAGGAAGTATTTCATCTTTTGTGTGACTTTTGTAAATGACTTTGTTACCTCAATATGTCTTATTCTGGATATTCTGGGGAACACAAGTAAATTTTATGAGTAAGTGATCCCCAAATCCATGGTTTGCACTCCTGTTTCATTACTTTCCTCTCTTCATGCAGCCTGTATTTATGCCTTCATGAAGATCTAACTAGGAGTAGTTGACTGATGTATTCTGTAAGGTGTGAAAGCACCACTCAAAGGAACAGCGATAGCATTAAAACCCCTTTGATGAAGAGTGGTGTAGAGAAATACTGCCAGTGAACAGAAATTAAAAGCAATGTGTTTGCTTGCAAGAATAAATGGTCATATGTGCAATGATATGCCAATTTATATCGCCAATGGTTTCGCTGTATGATCAAGAATTTGAAAGGAATATGATTAGAAAAAAAATGACTAATAGTTTTATGAAAGCGGTGTGGATAGACCATATTGCGGAGATGGGGGGCTGAATATAAGCATTTGTGATCCATGTGAATTCTTACCAAAATGTAAACTCAGTTGGAGAGAACTTTTTAAAAGTCTGTAGCTTTTCATTTTGAATTGGGTGACCGTTTACAGGGCAGTTATCAGTTTTATATTCAAGACTCATACACATTTTTTATTTCTTTCATTTCAATCTCTTTGTTTTAGTCTGGGTACATTAGAGAAACAAATCCACAGAAACTCATGTGTAAGAGAGAGTTTTATATAAATGTTAAGTGCACATCAAGAAAACATCCCAACCCAGTGCTGCCCAAGCCCACAAGTTCAACATTAGCCCATATGTCCGACACCAATCCACAAAGTCCTCCTCCATCTCACAAAACACACACTATGATGCCAACTGCAGGAGGAAAGCCGAGTCAGTGAACATGTAAGCATCACAGCGATGGCAGGGGTCTCCACACGGCTGCTCCAGCACCCAGGGCTGCATTAGGATAGGTCCACAAGGCTTCTCCTTGGGGATGTCTTGCAGGAAGCCAGCCTTCCAAGCTGAAGCAGGGAACTGCAGGCAGCTGGAGGCAGCTGCACCCTGGTGTGACCATCACAAAGCAAGAGATCCAAGAACTCCAAAGGGAGGCTCACAGAGCCACTTATCTCTCAGCCCTTCAATTAACCCCACATGTGTTTATTGGCCAGGTAGGCACAATAAACTAGCTACCTCACTCTTTAATGAAACATAATTTATTTTCCTGCTCCCTGTATTTTCTGTTTCTTTTCCTCCTTTCTTAATCATTTTGAACTATTTTTCTCCCGACAATTTTATTGGCAAATTTATATATCATGCAATTGAGTAGTTCAATTATTCGATCATATAAAGGGGAATTGTACAATCACCACTTCATCTATTTTAAAACATTCCCCCATGCCCCTGCCCTGCCGCCCCCAACTTCAATATGAGTTGTGCAGCATTTTAAATTTTAAATGGTTGATTATTCTAAGGTGTGCATACATCATTAGTGTTATTTTTCCTTTATGTTTGGCTGAAATTTGAGCCACAGGGGTGAGTTCAGCCCTACACCTCAGGGATGTCTGAGCTCCCAGTCTTGAGGGACCCACCAGTATCAATCTGACCAGTAAGCATGGTCTCTTTTATGATTTTGAGTTATGTTCTGTATTTTTCTTTCCTTCGATTCAGTGCCTCCTTTTGTGATCCCTTTCCCAGCAATTGGTGGTGGCAGCTGGGCACCATCCTGTTCTTCTAGTCTCAGATCATGGAGCGATGTTTGTATGGAATAATTGTTTCAATTTGTCTTAGATTTTCATCAATCTTTCTCCTACAAATAAGGGTATACTATAGCTGCACCTTAGATGACCACTCGTGTGCTTTTAAGACCCAATTATTACTCCCCAAAGCAGGATGTAGGACATTGCCTTGAGGACTATGTTATACTAATTGTTGATGGACTGGAGCCTCTAAGACTATGTCCTCTGCTCCAAGGTCCACAGACTCTCAAGATGTTTGTTTATGTCTAAGAAGTTCTCATAACTTGCTCTTTCTTTGCACCACTGTATTCATCAATATATTTACAGAAAAAAATAAATACAAATGTACAAATATGTCCTGCAATATCTCTCTCTATATATATTTGTGGGTATACTTTCACTCTCCCTCCCATACCCCTACAGCCTGTATGTCTACCATGCTGATCACCATTATAGCAGGATTGTACATATAGAAATATTCACCACTGTTTTTTTTTAATATTACAGTCCTCTTTCTTGCCCTGTTGAATTCTTATTTTGTGCTAACTCCCCTCTTATTTTTTGCAATAAAACAAGAAGGATTTTAATAATTGAAAGGATAAGATGATAAGGTTTATACCTACAAAATGGCCTCTTCTCCCAGCCGTTCTTTCCTTGTCAACTGGACTCATGAATTAACCAACAAAGCATTTCTACATGGGCCTAGTAACATGGACTTATACTCACCAGATCCAACCTGCTAAAACCAGTGTTCACTTCCCAACCTGCCAGCAATGGACACTAACCATGAGTTCTTAATATTGAACATATCACTGGTGTGGACTGTCCATGTATTTTTATGGACAGTGATTTATCGAAAGGATTATCCAATATTACACATATCACCTGTTGTGTTGGATTGGGTTCTCTAGAGAAGTAAAATCAATAATGTTTGTCTGTGTCTGTACATAAAAAGAGATTTATATCAAGAAATGGCTTACGCAGTTGTAGAAATAGATAAGTTCCATCTGATTTAAATCAGAATTTTTGTGACTCATGGAGGCTGAAAACAGGATACAGGATGAAGAAGCAGAGACAACAGGTGCTGGTGGAGGGGATGGGGTGTGTATGCATAGGCTGGAGGATGCAGAGGGAAATTAATCCTCAATTGGCTGATTGAATCCACTGTCAGTAGTCTGCTGACAGCTCCTCAGATCAGTAGGCAATGAGAAAGGAGTTCAAGACACCAGACATACAAGCTATAGAAGGAGATGAAGGGCCCCAAGACATTCAATTCTGCTTTGTTTCTCTCTTATACAAATGCCCATGTTCCCAAGAAAGTGTCATCAGGCTGTGACCTGATTGATAGGCTAGGCTTCACCCATAACTTTACCCAGGAGTGTCTAGTGAGCATAATCCCTAACCATCACACCTAGGATTAAGGGATTAACTTAAAAGCAAATGAAGTACAACAGTGGACCCATGCTCAAGGAATTCACTGGTCTTATAATTTTCTATTATCCTAAAACCATTTTATATATGCTGTAATAGCCTTTTGAAGGTATAATTTTGGAGTTAATTAGGTGGTAATATCTTGCAGCCCTGGAGCAATGTTGTCCAGGAGGTAATATATGCTCTAAGTCAGTATCCAATATGTATTTTTGTTTCTCCCATTGCCAGGATTCATGGAGAATCAAGGATGAAATTGAGGCAGAATAAATCACTAGTACCACTTGTGATCCAATACCAAAATATTTTCTTCCTATGCCCAAATTTTATGATCTAAAGTTCTCCTGGTCAACAGATCTCAATTCTAAAGGGAAAAGGCAAGAGACACAATGATGATTCCATCATGCTAGAAATTAAGAATGCCACCCAGCCACTTTGGGATATTCAGGCCCTAAACCATTGGTTTTCAACCTTCCTAATGCCATGGCCCTTTACAGTTCCTCATGTTGTGGTGACCCAGCCCAACCATACAATTATTTTTGTTGCTACTTAATAACTGTAATTTTGCTACTGTTATGAATCTGGCGACCCCTGTGAAAGGGTTGTTCAACCCCCAAAGGGGTCATAATCCACAGGTTGAGAACCGCTGCCCTAAACCAACAGGAAAAGGAGGAGGTTACTGTTCTGGCTGATGTGATTGATTCTTATTACAAAGGCAAATTGTATTGCTATTACATAATGGAGGGAAGGAAGGATATATCTGGAATACAAGTAGGACTTCTTTTTAGGCGTCTTCAGGTTAGTTCTAAGTCAGAGTGGCCCTATATACAACAGAAGGAAACACCACCTGGTCCTGCAACATCCTCAAAATTGTTTGTACACAGGATCCCACTGTTACAGCACTGTGTCGATCTTTTCAAAGTCCTTCCTTCCTTTTGCTGCCCCTCCACTTTACCACGCAGGATAGCTTTCTCCAGGGACAGGTGTCTCTTGAAAACTTGTATACAGAACCGAAGATGAAGTCTCATCATCCGTGCTTCTAAGAAGCCTTCTGGCTGTACTTGTCTGTTCTTTTGACAGTCCATGGTACTTTCAGTATTCTTTGCCAGAACCATGATTCAAATTAATTAACTCTTCTTTGGTTTTCCTAATTCAGTGTCCACATTTTGCACGCATAAGAGGTGACTGAAAATACGCTGGCATGGGTCAGGTACACCTTAGTCCTCAAAGTAATATCCTTTCTCCTCAACACTTTAAAGAGATTTTGTGCAGCATATTTACCCAACGAAATAATTTCTTGCTTCCATGAGCCTTGATTATGGATCAAGCAAGATGAAAACCTTGACAACTTCTATCTTTTCTGTTTATATCATACTTATCTATTAGTTCCGTTTTAAGGAATTTGATTTTCATGACATTAAATCATAAATTATATTGAAGGCTGCAATCCTTGTTCTTCATCAGCAAATGTTTCAAGTCCTCCTTACTGTCAGCAAGCAAATTTGGGTCATTTGCATATTGAAGGTTGTTAATAAGTCTTCCTCCAATAGATATTCTGTTCTTCATATAATCCTCAGATTCTCTGGTTATTTGCTCAGTATGCAAATTGAATAAGTATGGTAAGAGTATACAACCCCTGATTCACGTTTCTCCTTAATATGTCTTTTACCCTACCTTGAGGATGAAAGTATTACCCTACTCTCAGTTCCCAAATATACATTAGTCACAGTTCTCCAGAAAAACAGAACAAAAGAGGAGATAAGTGATTGATACATCAATTCATAGAAACAGAGATAAAAAGCTGATGAATGGATGGATGAATTAATTCAGTGTAGGTGGATATATAGAAGTGGTTCTCAACCTATGGGTCATGACCCCTTTGGGAGTTGAACTACCCTTTCACAGGGGTTACCTAAGACCATCAGGGAACACATATTTCTGATGGTCTTAGGAACCAAGACACCACTCCTCTATCTGTCTTCAGGCAGGTCCACCCGCATACAGATATGCCCACATACAAGTACCCAGTGTGATGACATCATCGCATCAACCCCATCACGTACACCCAGTACAAATACAGGTGTATGTGACAGGGTTGAGCCATAATGAACTTATGTGGAGCAGTCACATGTGTAGAGAGCAGCCATTGTGTAGAGAAGAGCTGCTGTGTTGAAAGCAGCAGTATTGGAGGTAAAACAACACTTCATGAATTTTAATCACTGGGTTAATGTAAAATCATGTACTGTAAAATCATTAACTACTGCAAAAATATATATCTGTACCATCGGGACTTAATCTGGATGCTGATCGGTCTTTTTATATTCAAATGTGGTTGATGTGAATACTGCCCCCTTGTGATAGTATGTAAAAAAACACAACACAGAGAATGGTAAATCATAGGAAACTCAATGAAATGTATTGACTGCACTATGCCATGTATCATCTTTTGTATTATTAAAACTATTGTTATATATTATTTTCATTAGCAAACCATCCCATGATAATGGATTGTGTAGAGAAGAACATTAAGAAAAGAAAATATAGTGAGGTTTTTTTACAGTATGGTTTTACCTCAAAAATTGCAACAGGAATGAAGAAACCACAATGTGTTATTTGTTGTGAAGGTCTATCAGCCGAATCTATGGACCCGAACAAACTAAAACACCATTTTGATAGCAAGTATCTGAGCTTTGCTGGCAAGGATACCAACTATTTTAGAAGCAAAGCTGATGGACTCATGAAAGCCAGACTTGACACTGGTAGTAAGTACTGCAAACTAAACATAGCAGCCATTGAAGCTTCATATTTTGTGGCACTCAGAATCACCAGAGCTATGAAACCTCACACCATTGCTGAGGATTTACTGTTGCCAGCAGCCAAAGACATTGCTCAAGTTATGATTGGGGACAAATTTGTTAGGGATTTTAGTGCAATTTCCTTATTTAAGGTCACTGTCTGCATAAGAATAGATGACGTGTCTGCTGATATTATTGATCAGGTAATCCAGGAATCTAAATCTACTCCACTTCCAATATTTAGCATCCAGCTTGGTGAATCTGCAGACATTATGAACTGTTCACAGTTACTGGTTTACATGAGGTATATTAATGATGGTGACTTTAAAGTCGAGTTTCTTTTTAGCAAAACTCTTGTAACAACAACTGCTGCACATGATGTATTTGGCACAGTTGGTTCATTTATGAAAGAGCATAAACTCTCTTTGGAAAAGGTTTGTGGTGTTTGCACAGATGGTGCTCCAGCTATGCTAGAATGTCTATCTAGATTTCAACGTTTGGTACTGAATGAGTCACCAAAAGTCATTGGAACTCACTGTATGATTCATCGGCAAATTTTAGCAACAAAAACACTGCCACAAGAGTTACAAAAAGTAATGAAAAGTGCCATAAGTTCTGTCAATTTTGTAAAGGCGATAAATTTAAATAGTTGACTGTTTCGCAACTGCACAATGAGTTGAATGCTCTGTATAATGCTCTGCTATTTCACACTGAAATGAGATGGTTGTCAAGAGAAAAAGTTTAAAAATGTGTTTTTGAACTTTGTTTTGAACTCAAAACGTTTTTTAATCAGAAAGCAAGACTGCAGTCAAAGCACTTTCTAGCGATAAAAGTGAACTGCAGAAAATAGCTTACTAGATTGCCATCTTTGCCATCTTGAATGAGTTAAATTGATCACTGGAAGGACGAAATAAAACATGCCTTGATTTGTCTTAAGAGATCTGATCATTCCAAATGAAACTTCAGCATTGGCAAAAAAAATTGGATGAAAATAAAATTTACATGTTGGCTACCTTTTCTGCTTTCTTTGAGCAACATGACATTGAATCAGACAAAAGGATTACAATTATAATTTCTGTGAAAGAACGCTTGCACATGCTTGCAGATGAAATTTTATCATACTTTCCAAATCTACCTGACACAGATTTGCACTTGCCAAAAGCCCATTCAAAGTGAAAATTGAAGATGTTCCTGTGGCAGTACAAGAGGAGTTCATTGACCTTCTTAACAGCGATGCAGCGAGAACTGCTTTCTCTACAATGCCAGTTACTAAATTCTGGATCAAATGTTTGCAGTCCTAACCTGTTGTGTCTGAGACTGTGTTGTGCCCTCTTCTTCCAATTCCAACAACATATCTTTGTGAAACATGTTTGTGTGGCTTGTTGGTTATCAAGTCTAAATACAGAAGTAGACTTGTTGTGGAAGGTGATCTTAGTTGTGCTCTTGCACAGACTGCCCTGAGAATTTCTGCTCTGGTGAGAAAGAAGCTATCTCAACCTTTTCACTGATGTTGGCTTCTTACACATACTATTGCAAAATGTAGCATGTAGTTTACTGTTGTTATATTAAGACTGTTACCCATGCTACACCATGCTTCAAGACAAAATTTCATTTATTTGTAATTAGAAACAAATATTTCACAATATACAATTGCATATTGATTTTGTGATTAATCACTATGCTTTAATTATGTTAAATTTGTAACAATGAAAATACATCCTACACATCAGATATTTACATTATGATTCATAACAGTAGCAAAATTGCAGTTATGAAGTGGTAATGAAAATAATTTTATGGCTGTGGGTCACCACAACGTGAGAAACTGTATTAAAAGGTCACGGCATTAAGAAGTTTGAGAACCACTGATATATACATTAGAGGGATAGAAACAAATTATATATACATTCATATATATAAACACAAATATATATTAAGAAATTGGCTTATGCGAATTTGGATTAGAATCAGGGAGTTGGTGGTTAGTATCCCAACTTGTAACCCACTATGATGAAAATTTGAGGGCTGACTAATCCAAAATCAATAGACCAGGAATACTTGAAAATCCTGCAGGACATCTATGTGACAAACTTGAAGGAAAATCCTTTTTTAGTTCAGTCTCAGTTTTTGTTATTAAGGTCTTCTATTCATTAACTGAATAATGCTTGCATTCACAAAATAAAACCTCAACTATCATTGAGTCTATTCTGACTCTAGAAACCCAGGGTAGAACTGTCCTAGTGGGTACTGAGACTGTACCTGTTAATAGGAGTACAAGCCTTGTCTTTCTCCCAAGAAGTGGCTGGTGGTTTTAAACAGCTGACATAGTGGTTAGCTGCCCAATGTATAACCATTATGCCACCCAGGCTCCTTGCATTAGGGATAGTATTTTACTTAAAGGCAACTGTTTATAAGCACCTGTATAACAACATCTAGATTTGTGTTTTCCCAAGCAATTGGACACTTAGTCTTGTCAGATTGGCCATATCAATGAATAAGAAGTGAAAATTAGTTGGGTCAGAAAGGTTGCAGGTTGAAGAAGTGATAGTTGAATGTCATGAATGTATACAAGAGGTAAATACAGAATGGCATACTGGTTGTGTTCTTTTCTAGCGCGCAATATAGACCATATGTAAGACTGTAAAGCAAGCATCAATACATTTAAAAACATGTTCACAAATACACAATGCTATACAATTAAAGTACAACAATAAGAAGATCAAGCGTGTGTGCAGGGGGGTGGGGTGTGTGTGTATGTGTGTGTAAATAAAATATACAGAAATTTAATGACACCTGTTTAAATATTAATGGCTAATAGAATAAATAAAAAGAAATTATTGAATCAAATGAGAATGAAAATATACATACCAAAATTTGGAGACAGAGCAAAATCAGTATTCAGTGAACAATTTATAGCAATAAATACAAATATCAAAATCGAAAAAGAGAACCCAAATCAACAATTAACACATCATCTCTGAAACTTAAATAAAAAGTAGCAAGATGAGTTTTTAGGTTCAGAAAAGGAGAAATAATTAACATCATAAAAAATTGAAGCAGAAAAAATGATAGAAATATAAAAAAAATACAATAAGTTTGTTTTTGGAAAGGATTAACAATTTTGGCAAACCATTGGCAAATCTAACAAAGAAAAAAAAGTGGGGGGGATACAAATAACACAATTAAGAAATCACCGCAGAACCAACTGAAATGATAAGTATTATAATTGAATATGTATGGAAAGCAAATGCAATAAATTTCAAAACCTTTTAGAAACTGGCAAATCTCTAGAAACACAATACCTACCTAAACTAACATGAACTAAAGCAAAGAAAAGGGAGTAAAGAAGAACAAAAAAGAATAAATTAATCAGGCCCTCAGAGTAAAGCAAAAGATGAAGCCTCCCAGATGTGTTTTATAAAGTGAGCATAAGACTGATACCAAAATAAATAAATAAAGGCAAATACATTACCACAATAATTTGAATTTGAATTTGACTTTACTTTTGATAGAAGGGACTCTGATGTCGTTATCTGCTGTTGAATCAATTATCTCTCAAGTGATCTGATGTACAACAGAATAAAACATGGCCAGGTCTGACATAAGCCTCACAATAACCATCATCTTTGCATCTGCCATCACACCTACTGCGCATATCCATCATAATGATGCTCTTCTACACCCTTGTTGGCCCTGGGCCCTCTACTTCACCAACTATGATGTCCTCCATCCTTATAATGTGCCCAAAACAAGTGAATTGAACAATGTTGTGTTTCATTGTGGGCAAGTTTTCACTGCCCACTTTTTGGAACTAGATTAGCTGGTTTCTGGAGCTAATCTGTTATAGTCTAGAAGCTCTGTTTAAACCAATCCAACATTGGTAACTTTGGTGACCATTCTGGTTTTTGAAATACTGGTGACATAGAACATTGTAGAAATTTCAAGCCATTACAGCATGACAAAATTTGGCACAGCTAATGGTAATGATATCTGTCTGGGTTAATGCATGTCCTAAGGGCAAGTGTTGATTCTTTTGAGAAGACTTAGAGATTACCTCCATCATGGTTACATTTTTGTTCTGTGATGGAAAAACATTGTGCCATGACCATAGTGAAATGTGGAAGAATACTGACAATGTCAATAAGATTTACTTGTTGCACACTTACTCTGTTGTATTCGACATTTACTCTTAACACACAATTAAAAAGTATCCCCCAATCTGGGAAGCTGATAAAAACAGACCTAATATCCATCCTGCCCTTACAAATATACTGAAAAATACAGCAAGATAATCTTGCAAAACTCTTCAGTACTCTGAGTTAGTGAGTAGAGGGTAGCCATGGAAAGCTACATATAGCTGTGAGTCCACAACAAGCTGTATATGGTAGGAAAACGGCTTCTCTCCCTGCCTCTGTTCCTTGCCCAGAGCTTCAAACTGTTGCCCCCTGTGAATTAATGATATAGCATTTACAGAGGAGCCTCCTTTTTTTAGTACTTGACGAGATTTTTTTGTGAAACAATGCAAGTGGTGAGAAGTCCCCATATACTATTTGATTATGCAATAGGGTCTAGTCATGGCATCTCTACACAGTAGTGCATCTAGTCATTTGCCCTTTAGTCATTGCACAAAAATTATAAAGATCAATGAACAAGACATGCGAACTCCTGACAGGTAAAACCACACTTCAGGTTGGAATGGTCAAATAATTCAAGTTGAAATGTTTTAATGGTGTAATTAAAATAATCTAGTAAGGGCTCAGATATATTTTATCAATATATTAATTTCTTTTTAAATTCATGTTCAGGCAAGATGCTGCGTTTTTTTTTTTAAACAAATACTATTAGCTTTGGCCACAAATGGAAATTATCAAAAGTTACTCAAGGTAATTTTGATGTCAAATGCAGCCTCAAAAAAAAGGTTAATTACTCCCCCCCAAAGCAAATTATACCATTAGAGGGAGCTTCCAAACATGTAAACTCAACATTCTGACACAAATGCACAAAAATTAAACTTGGAGACATTAAAGAAAAGTCACATTAAGTTCTGAGATATGTAGTGTTCAGATGTTGGGCAAACTTTTGCTGTTGCCTCATAATGGAAGGGGAGTTCTTCATTTTGGCCACTGGAAAAGGAAACTGCCCACAAAACAATCCCAAACCACTGGGTTAGGGAATAGTGGTTGAGTCCTTATATGTAACTTGTGGGGCAGACAGTACGTGCCAGATGGGAAGACTGCGTTCTTGCCCCACAGTGACAAGGGACAAGTCATCATCATGTGCAGTGTCTGACAGTTCATGTGTGCTCATGTCTGAGGAGAACAGCCTACACATTCTGTACCGAGGTGATAAGAAAGGCCTTTAGTCCTGGCTCTGAGATCAGCAAGACAGATCTCCCTGGGGGTCCTTTCAGAGAATGCTTGTCCCTCTTCCTCCTGGTGTCACAGTCTGGTGCTATGAAATGCTAGAGAAACCACATCTGCATAGGAGCCAGCTCACCAGTTAACACATGGCCGTCTGTGCAAACAAAAAAGTCCAAACTCAAGCTTGTACCAACAAGCTAGATATTCATAGGTGTCTATTCCAAGTGTGCCAGTTACCCCCTCACCTCTCTTCTTTGACTGTGAGAACAGTTGGCTGTTGTAAATTGCAGAATAGTATCTGCAGTATAGGCTGCCTCTCCAGCTAACACTGCCAGCCTGGGCAAAGGCAAACATTCAGAGGTCAGACTTTGAAATAAACAAGACTGATCTGTCTAGATATTTGTTCTGGGTATTCCAGTCCTTCCCCATCCTAGTTCCATAGAAAGCCTGCCTGTGCTGGCCCTATTTCCAGCTCAGAGATAAGTGGGACCCCCAAAAATGGAAAGGAAAGGAAGATTTGAGTAAGAACTGAGGGAAGTGAGTAGCCTTGCTGGGTGTTTATTTGATGTGGGGTTTTGACTGCAAATGTGGTTGTGTAATCAGAGTAGGGGAGGGAGCAATAAACAAAGGAAGAAAACTGTCCCCAGGTAGACATATTGATTAGTGAGTGTTCTCTGTGTTATTTGGCTGTGTCTTCTAGTGGACAGGTTGATCAGTGTGCATTCTCTGTGGTGTTTGGGAGACGACAAAAGTTGTAAATCAGAATCTGCCATTTTCGAGCTAAAAGAACATGAGAAGAGATATAGGAAAGCAGAAGAAGGAGCAGTAAGTTAGACCTGAAGGTTCTGCCTACCTAAGAGTTTCTTACAAAAAGTAGCGATGTCAAGAAGGCTGAATACACTAGAGAATTTACAATGTCCATATTGTTGTTAGTTGTTATCGAGCCAGGACTAACTCGAGTGAATTGATGTACCATCTAAACAAAGCAACACCAACACACTTCAACATCCTATCTTTAAACCCATTGTTCCAGCTACTGAGCCACTCCATTTCTTTGATGAGCAGCCTCTTTTTCCCAAACTCGCTAGTTTTGATTGTGTTTGATATTGATGAAACGACTTGATATGTTTGGCATTGTTTAAGATCACCTTTCTTTAGGATAAGTGAGAATACGGTTCTTTTCCAGTTGACTGGCCAGATATCATGGCATAAATGAATGAGCACCACTAGTGCTGCACCTGTTGAAACATCTTGTATGTTCTGTTTATTAGTGGAGTTTTGCAGCTGTTTATTTGTATTTTCAGTCATGTCACATCTGAGAATGCAGGTTCCGAATGCTTTATTCTATTCACACCATTATAATTAACTCTGCTTTGAGGAGGTGGCACTTCCCCAGTTATATTTTGAATACCTTCCAACCTGAAAGCCTCATTTTCCAGACAATGTTCCACTTCTATTCATAAGGTTTTTATTGCCCTACCCATTTTTTTTCAGGGATACAAAGATTGCCAATATTTTATAGTCTGGACATTACTAAAATATCTCCAACATGGGCGCCTTTGTATTTGAAATACTGGTGGCATATAGTGTCGTCTCACAGCAAAACACAAACCCTCATTGAACAACAAACTGATGAGTGAAAGGTTGGAGTGTTAATATGCAAAATGCAAATGGCCTAACATAGAAACAAACAAACAAAAAGCAGGAAAAACAATTCACAAGACACACAATGAAATTGGAAGCTATGGCCCATGTGGGTGCCTCTCTCTTTCCTACCACTACAAGCAGTTTTAACAAAGTGGAAATTGTATTTATGAAACCAGAATAATGAACAGAATTCAAGAATATAATACACAGTATTAAATGTATTTAAAAAACAGAAACAAAAAATAACTAAAGAAAATGATGCATGACCAAAAAAAGAGAATTTGAATAAAGATTTATACATTCAGAAGATAAACTGAACTGAATCTAGAATAAAAGAGATAATAATTGAAATGAGAAATACAATGAAAGGATTAAGTGACAATTTTAAGTAGGCAGAAGACAGAATTAGATAGTAGCTGAAATTGTGGCAATTGAAGATCAATGCTAAGGAAAGCTCAAACTGATGAGAAGAATTTAATGGGATTATGGGATAACATCAGACAAGTTCACATATGTATCCTGGGAATCTCAGAAGGAGATGATAATGACAAAAGGACTGAATAAAATATTTAAAGAAATAATGGCAGAAATGTTCCTTAGAAATACTAAGTAGGACCAACTGAGAGAATGACGCCAGGACACATTACAATTAAACTAACAAAGGCAGAGTGAACAGGTCTGAGTAGGAGAAATGGACTACATTCACAACCCTGTATAAATTTGGCAGCTCTTACAACAATCCATACATCCATTATGTCGAGGACATTTATACATATGTTGCCATCATCCTTTGCAAAATATCTTTGTTCTACTTGAGCCCTTGGTATCAGCTCATCAATTGTTCCCTCCATCCCCCCACCCTCCCTTCATTATGAACCCTTGATAACTTATAAATTATTATTGTTTTCATTTTTTACATTAAAAAATTTTCCAAACAGGAAGATGAAAACAGCGAACAAGAAGTGAACAGTATTCGCACAGGCTCATGTGCTTCTTCTCTGTGGACTTTGTTGTTTCTGAGCTAGCTGGCTGCTTGTTAACCTTCAAGCCTTTAAGACCCCAGACGCTATATCTTTTGATAGCCGGGCACCATCAACTTTCTTCACCACATTTTCCCATGCACAC